>NC_086383.1:19403286-20018778 GCF_036588685.1 Mytilus trossulus
CAAATCCCAAATATGTTTCTGAATTTGAACGAGAAATCTCAAAACAAAACAACGCCTATTTCTTTAGTTCTTAACACGAATAGAATGCCCCCGCTCAAGCTTGCTTATATTTATGTGAACATGATTTTAAAATGGACAGAAAGACGGACGGCCAATGGTAACACGTAATGCACCTTTCGCCTAGAGGCGGGGCATAACTATTAAAATAGTAAGGACTATCAAAGAGTTTATCAAAAACAAATTATCTAAACAACCAACAAAATCATTATGATATGACATATAGGACAACCACTGACGAGTTTCTTAAAGAGGGACGAAAGATACCAGAGGGACAATCAAACTTATAGATCGAAAATAACATGACAACGCCATGGCTAAAAAAGAAAAAGACAAACAGACACACAATAGAACACAATGAACACAATACACAACATAGAAAACTAAAGACTAAACAACAGGAACCCCACAAAAAACAACAGGGGTGATCGCAGGTGCTTCGGAAGTGTAAGCAGATCCTGCTCCACATGTGACACCAATCTAAATTGGCAAGAGGTATAGGGAGAGGGTTGAGAGGGAATAATGCACACGGTAAGAAAGACAAATGGATCCTCAGTTTTTTTTGCATTTTTTTTTGTTCTCGTGCGGAATTGAAATATCTGAAGGCAAAAAAAACAATTATTGTTGTTTATATTCGATTTTTTCAAAGTCTGTTGCATTTGGTAAGTAACAACAGAAGAATGCATATATGTCTCTGGTTACAGTAGCTTGATGAAGAAGAAAAACCACCAATGTTAGCGTGATCAAATCAATGTCATTTTCACCGTGGATTTGATTTCAAGGCCTTATTCATATTTTTCTATCTTTAAATAACGAGTCATACATCATATTGTATTTAAAAAAGTATTGAATGGTTTCCTTTAATCAAAACATTTTTGTTATGTCGGTCCATTTCATGTTTTGTTTGAATTTCGAAATCGTGCATTTATTGACAACCTTGAACAAATGTGAATTATTATGATTAAAAACATATATTTAGTCAGTAAACTTCAGTACGGTTATTACATTAAGTTAACAGATCGATATCATTTGTATGTATATATTTTTGTAACAAAGGTCAGCGAACGGCCTTCTACAATGAGCAAATCCCAAATATGTTTCTGAATTTGAACGAGAAATCTCAAAACAAAACAACGCCTATTTCTTTAGTTCTTAACACGAATAGAATGCCCCCGCTCAAGCTTGGTTATATTTATGTGAACATGATTTTAAAATGGACGGAAAGACGGACGGCCAATGGTTACACGTAATGCACCTTTCGCCTAGAGGCGGGGGATAACTATTAAAATAGTAAGGACTATCAAAGAGTTTATCAAAAACAAATTATCTAAACAACCAACAAAATCATTATGATATGACATAGGACAACCACTGACGAGTTTCTTAAAGAGGGACGAAAGATACCAGAGGGACAATCAAACTTATAGATCGAAAATAACATGACAACGCCATGGCTAAAAATGAAAAAGACAAACAGACAAACAATAGAACACAATGAACACAATACACAACATAGAAAACTAAAGAATAAACAACAGGAACCCCACAAAAAACAACGGGGGTGATCGCAGGTGCTCCGGAAGTGAAAGCATATCCTGCTCCACATGTGACACCAATCTAAATTGGCAAGAGGTATAGGGAGAGGGTTGAAGTGTAAGCATATCCTGCTCCACATGTGACACCAATCTAAATTGGCAAGAGGTATAGGGAGAGGGTTGAGAGGGAATAATGCACACGGTAAGAAAGACAAATGGATCCTCGGTTTTTTTTGCATTTTTTTTTGTTATCGTGCGAAATTGAAATATCTGAAGGCAAAAAAATAATTTTTGTTGTTTATATTCGAATTTTTCAGAGTCTGTTGCATTTGGTAAGTAACAACAGAAGAATGCATATATGTCTCTGGTTACAGTAGCTTGATGAAGAAAAAAACACCAATGTTAGCGTGATAAAATCAATGTCATTTTCACCGTGGATTTGATTTCAAGGCCTTATTCATATTTTTCTATCTTTAAATAACGAGTCATACATCATATTGTATTTAAAAAAAGTATTGATTGAATGGTGTCCTTTTATCAAAACATTTTTGTTTTGTCGGTCCATTTCATGTTTTGTTTGAATTTCGAAATCGTGCATTTATTGACAACCTTGAACAAATGTGAATTATTATAATTAAAAATATATATTTAGTCAATAAACTTCAGTACGGTTATTACATTAAGTTAACAGATCGATATCATTTTTATGTATATATTTTTGTAACAAAGGTCAGCGAACGGCCTTCTGCAATGAGCAAATCCTAAATATGTTTTCGAACGAGAAATCTCAAAACAAAACAACGCCTATTTCTTTAGTTCTTAACACGAATAGAATGCCCCCGCTCAAGCTTGCTTATATTTATGTAAACATGATTTTAAAATGGACGGAAAGACGGATGGCCAATGGTAACACGTAATGCACCTTTCGCCTAGAGGCAGGGCATAACTACTAAAATAGTAAGGACTATCAAAGAGTTTATCAAAAACAAATTATCTAAACAACCAACAAAATCATTATGATATGACATAGGACAACCACTGACGAGTTTCTTAAAGAGGGACGAAAGATACCAGAGGGACAATCAAACTTATAGATCGAAAATAACATGACAACGCCATGGCTAAAAATGAAAAAGACAAACAGACAAACAATAGAACACAATGAACACAATACACAACATAGAAAACTAAAGACTAAACAACAGGAACCCCACAAAAAACAACGGGGGTGATCGCAGGTGCTCCGGAAGTGTAAGCAGATCCTGCTCCACATGTGACACCAATCTAAATTGGCAAGAGGTATAGGGAGAGGGTTGAGATCTCACCACAAATGTTGAACCCTGCCGTATTTTTTCGCGCATCCCATGTCAAGATCCTCTGGTTTTTGTTAATCTTGTATATGTTTAAAAAAAATAGTTCATTCATGTTCTGAAGTTGAGTATGACTTCCATTTTCACTGATCTAGTATACGTATTTTAAGGGGTCAGTTGAAGCCTGTCTCGGGGAGCGGAAAGACGCATTAGATATAAAAAAAAAGAATATGTGATATGATTGCCAATGAGACAACTCTCCACAAGAGGCCAATTGACACCGAAATTAACAATTAAAGGACATCGTACGGCCTTCAACAATGAGCAAACCCATACCACATAGTCAGCTATAAAAGGCCCCAAATTGGCAAATGTAAAACAATTCAAACGAGAAAACTAACGGCCTAACTTATGTACAAAAAAATAAACAAAACAAATACATAAGACATCAACAAACGAAAACTACAGAATTACAGGCACTGACTTGGGACAGGCACATACATACAGAATGTACCGGGGTTTAAACATGTTAGTGGGATCCAAACCCTAACCCTAACCTGGGACAGTGGTGTATCAGGACAACATAAGAACGAAATCGAAAAATCAGTTGAAAATGGCTTAACTCATCAGATGGATACACATAGAAATACATCTAACAAAATAACAAAAACACAGAGTGGACATGGCCGGGTACTTGTATATTCCAACAACAAAAAGACAATTAGTTCTGATCTGAGAGTACTCGTAGTTAGTGACAGCTAGTTCAAAGCCACTCACAATTATTAAGAAAAAATCATGCATCTAGGAGTCCTTTGGCTGTTTTCTGCTCTTGGTCAGGTGGTTATGTCTTGGCAACTTCCTAATTTACATTCTCGATCATGATTTTAATGGTAACTGGGTCCACAAATGGAGTAAATGGATACAGGCACACGATCATGGGGAGACCGGGTTATTCTAGTTTTTGAGATTTCATTCCACCACATTTTAAATATCGATCATTGGACTTACGGTATATAAAAGAAAAAAAAATAACGTTTTAACAGATCCCAATACACGCATATTTTTTGTAATCCTTATGGGATTGTTATATCTTCAAATTCTTTAATGTGATTGGTCCATCCGAATTTCGTTCCTTGGTTTACACTTCGATAGACCATTTTGCGAAAACTACTTTCACATATTATAACACTAGTACGATGATTTCACTGTGAAAGGTTCATGTGCGCTATAATACATGAATGGCATCCTTGGTTTCCAAGGAAGTTAAAATTGAAAAAAAATAAATAACAACTGTTTTGTTAAGAATTATAAGGAGACTTTTATCCAGTTTGTTAGTTATTTGTCATAGTTTACCAACCAATGGCTTCTTGAAAACTGATTGTTTTAATTCTATATTGAATTGTCTAAATAGACGAAATTCAATATACAAAATGAGTTTCCAAGAAAGTGAAACTGAAAGAAAATTAAAGAACTGTATGTGTTGAGACTTATAAGAAGACTTTAAATCAGTTGATGAATTATTCCTCCCAGTTTTCAATAAGTATACTTCTAGAAAAAATGTGTGCATTCCTGTATTAAAGTTGGCTAAATAGACGAATTTAAAAAAGAATTCCAAGAGAGTAAAACATGAAAGAAATTATAATTAAACAACTGCGTTAATTTATAATTTTAAGGACACTTTTGTTCAGTTTTTGAGTTAATCATATCAACTATTTATAACGCTAGCACAATTGTACGGAAGCCGATAAGGGCCATTAAAAAAAATAATTATGTCGTAATTACGACATAGCATGTCGTAATTTCGACATAACATGTCGTTTTTACGACATCGCGATGTCGGAATTACGACATAACATGTCTTTATAACGACATAACATGTTGTTATAACGACATCGCTATGTCGTAATTTCGACATAACATGTCGTAATAACGACATCACTATGTCATTTTAACGACATAGCTATGTCGTAATAACGACAATTTATATATATATAAGAATATGTATTATGATTGCCAAGAGACTAAATGACACAGAAATTAATAAATATAGGTCATCATAATGCCCCCAATAATTAGAAAAAAACCCGCATAGTCAGCTATAAAAGAGGAACGAAAGATACGAGAGGGAGAGTCCCCGAAATGCTATGTGGCAGACAGTGTTATTAATTAATTGTTAGCTCCCTTGGTAAAACTCCAAATTTCATATTTAATGTATTTCATTGTTAAATAATGAACATGAATCTTAATAAGTATATATTTGTTAATTGCATAGCTTTTGCTATTTGAATTCATTGGTTAAATATTTATTTATATTGTAAAGTTTAATATTTGCATCGTCGCAAAATCTTTGGTTACCTTCTTTGGTTACCTTCTGTGGGAAACTTATATATTTTATAGATCCCAATTTAAATTTTAATGTGTTACCAAACGTGGCAGGGCAGTAAAGCCATTCAAGGCAAAATAAACTTCTATTTGTTGTAAGAATAAAATGTGGAATTGTATGAGGACTGGCATTCAGTCCTTCCAAGGCAAACCAAGCTTTCCACCTCCCATTAAATAATCGCAAACTACATGCCTTCTCTTACAAGGGTTAATTGAAGTATTGATTGCTCTATTTCTACTTTCAAACGTTTGGCACGATGTTCCTACATCACGACGTTACACTTTTAAATGCGGCGTCGAAGAGGGTTTTTGACTTCGATTAATTTTTGCAAGTTTTATTCGTTTTTTTATATGTTGGTTGATTCTGGTTCTGTTCGTTTTGAGATGTCATTTTATCATAAATTACCTCAAGTTGTGGAAATCGATTTAATAATGTTTACCCTTTAATTTATTTCAACTAAAAATGCAGTACTGTTGCAAGTAATGTATGAAGGAAGGATGGGACGGAAGTACATGTATACGGTTTTCCATAAAAAAAATATTATTAGATGTACAAAACTTTTATCATAGGATGTTTAACTTTCAAGGTGCATATCATCTGTCATTGTAAAATTTCTATATCTTAATTCAACCCCAATACAAATATATCTGACACTCTGCAAGTAAATCGAACATTTTTACCCTTGGTTTAATTTGAATAGAATTGTATTTTCCCTGGCACATAAGTTGTTGAAATACAACCCTTCAATTACTTGAACCTTGGCTTGTGAAATATTTCCAAAGTCATCTATAGTGTTTAACTTCTGATATACATTTTAAAATATAGTAATCTACTACTGAATCGTCCGCGAAAACGGCTAATATAATCCGCGGGGTTTTTATTTATTCGATGAAACGGTTTTCGTCGCTGTTTGGGATTTGAATTTCAATTACCTACATTTCATGCACAAGTTAATATTGACGAAAAGTTCCGGCTTCGCTAGTACAGGAATAACTTTCATCACGACAGTTATAGCATGAATAGCAGGACAAATCGCAAAGTAAAACATTTCGTGAACTGGTATTAAAAGAGGGACGAAAGACACCAAAGGGACAGTCAAACTCGTAAATCTAAAACAAACTGACAACGCCATGGCTAAAAATGAAAAAGACAAACAGAAAAACAATAGTAAACATGACACAACATAGAAAACTAAAGAATAAACAACACGAACCCCACCAAAAACTAGGGGTGATCTCAGGTGCTCCGGAAGGGTAAGCAGATCCTACTCCACATGCGGCACCCGTCGTGTTGCTTATGTGATTACAAATCCGGTTAATAGTCTAATTCGGTAGGTCAAATTCATGAAAGGGAAGGGGATTGTAGTTACGACGTAAGGAACATATCCGATATCATATGTGAAACGGTTATTCCATAACGGTCAACCAACTCGTGATGGCGTCCGTTTTATTAAGTCTTTTAATATTGGTGATTGCACCCTACTGAAGTGACGACTTTAAATGATCTATTTCGGAGTACTTCCGCAACATAAATTTCAATTCGCATTTTACATTAAGAGGACTGTCTTGGTGTCTCCAATTTGTCTTTACAAAAGTTGGACGAAGTTCATGTAATGAGATCCCCCCCCCCCCCCCCCCCCCCATTTCATCATTCTTTGAAATAAATCGTTAAAAGCTATTAACGATTAATAAAAATTGCAAAATTTAACCTGTGTCGAACCTATATCCCCGGGCGGAGTCTATAGCAACATGCACTATTCTTTTATTTCGGCAGCAATCATGAACCTCTTTTTCCAAATTTCATAACACGATTTGTTTTAATTATCATGAACATTTAATTGAAACTTTAGCAAATGTAACGTCGGAAATTAGCGTCTTTCGGAATTTAGACGTTTTCAGACGTTTGGACAAATTGGCTACCGTTTTGTAATGTGTGGAAGCATTTTATTCCTTTAAGACCCAAATATGTTGAATTAAACAAGGTCAGATAAACTGTTTCAATACTTAAGATTAAGCAAGGTCAGATAAGACCCTTATTGAGAAGGCGTGTTTAGTCAATGCGTATTATCACGTTTTTCTTTGGATACCGAAAATGTATTGGTTTTAACCGTCTTTTAGATAATCTTATCGATTTTTAAAGTCTAAACATTTTGTATATGATATAAAATTATAATTTGAAAATAGGTATGCTTTTGATTTGGATCAGAGTCGATGCAATATTGTTTTTACTTTGCAAGCAACATTTACAAAAAAATGTAAAAATGGCAAATCTATACACATATAGCTATTGCACAAAAATTATCATAAGTGTCAACTCTTATATGCTAATATAAATTCATCAGAATCGATATACACGTATATCAATATTTCAAAATGAAAATTAAAAGCATCGCTGTATATGAAACTAAGTCTAATATGTTTATAGATGCTTGACACATTCAAAGTAAATATATACCATTTTTTTTATATAGATTAGCACGTTGGTTTTCCCGTTTGAATGGTTTTACACTAGTAATTTTGGGGCCCTTTATAGCTTGTTGTTCGGTGTGAGTCAAGGCTCCGTGTTGAAGGCCGTACATTGACCTATAATGGTTTACTTTTATAAATTGTTATTTGGATGGAGAGTTGTCTCATTGGCACTCATACCACATCTTCCTATATATATTAATAAGGAAAGACTCTTGGCATTTTTTACTCTTCGTGTATCTAACTCTTGTGTTGATCAATTATAAAAAATACGCGTTTCTGTGTTAATTCACAGTATATTATTAAAAAAAAAAAAAAAACAGGAAAAATATCTGTTTTTGGGTAAAACACTTGACCTTACCAAGGAGGTTATATTATATACCAACGTTGACTGTGTCCTGTGTGTTGTACTTCCTAATACGGTATGGTATGTATATCTTATAGGATTTGCTTAAAATTTATTAAAAAAACCAACAGTAAGATTAACTGGTAAAGTCTTTATCAAATAATGATAAAAACCTTTGGGAAAACAGTTTATGGTTCTGTGACGAGCATGGGTTATCTAAACTTTTTATAATATTGAGTATTATATTGTATTTTACTGTGTTGTAAATTATGTCGTATATTACCGGTTATAATTTGACACGTTTGATCACAAATATAGAGTAACACACACAATGTGTGAAGAAGGCCATAAATACATGTAAGTTGATCAATCCAATATAATTATTTCCACGTCCTACTGAAGGCATGCCCAAGCCTTGTGCAGGATATCTTGTTAGTTTAATATTTTCATAACACACAAATAAACATTTTGTGGACTACTTGAAGTATGCCTGACCTCCTGTATGCACAACATCTTGGTAGTTTTGAACGTTTTCATCAAGTATAAGTAAACATATTCGCGGATTTAACTTGAAGTATGCCAGAGAGGCAGAGCCTTGTGTTAGTTTAAATGTTCCCGAAAGTCGTTAACTATTATGTTTAAATATCATTTGATATTTTCTTTTTATTTATAAATCAATGGTTCTATAAATTTAATGCAATTTGATAGCCTATTACATAAAATTAGGTATAAAGTCATTTTTCCTGATCGTGATAACTGATCATTTGAATAATTATAGTTTAAGGAACTAACTTGTAAAAACCATTGTCCTTTGACACTGCATTTAATTGAAAAACTTACAGAAGAGAGATTGTGTATGGGAGATTTACTCTATTTTAAAGTGTTTTCCAAGTTTATGCATATAATTTATTGTTTCTATTGCAACACTATCACTTATCATGCCTGGAATATTATTGATAATTCCCATAAACAAGAAGGCCTGGATAATGTAAACAAAAAAGTATATTTTCATTGATATATATGTATCGAGGATCATTAAAACGAATTTGCAAAAATCAGCACTCATCAATAATTTTGAAAATGGACTGCATGTTCCCTGGCAACGAATTCAATGGCAAATATTGCACAATTGAATATATATAATTTTGAGAATGATTGTATTAATTTTTTTTTAAGAAAGAATAATTGTTTTACTTGTGCACTTGTCATGATGATGAAAACATACTGAAATTTGTTCACAATCAGCACTTTTAACCAGATTAGAGAAATTGTGTTTGTTTCCTCCAAGTGGTTACACCTTTATGGATATAATATTCTTGCATACTCATTGATATATACACAGGTGTGTGTACAGTGAAACTAAATGAGAGTTTTAGTTTTCCTACTTTTGTGCAAATTTAAGAAACTGAAACTTTTTTCAAAATTGTTTGAAACTTGTGTATCATTATCAAATTGTTGCAATAGCGACACAGTTAAGACTATAATACCATTATTTATGAAAATGTTTAAAATTTAGATGATTACAATAATTTCTACAAATTTGATATTTATTTATTTTTTCTGACTTGCAGAATTAGGTTTTATGAAAAAAAAAATTCAAAATTTTTTTTTCTGAAAAAATGAAAACTAGGCATTTTGTATCCATGGTAACAAAAAAATGAGATATACTTCCCCATGACTTTTTCACATCATTGATCAGATAAGACTTTGGTTTTTATGAATTGATGGTTGACTCTAACTCAGGTGTCCGCAAATTTTTTTTGTGAGCATTTAAAAATGACCTCAAAAGGGTATTTTTTACCTAATGCAAATCACATAAAAAGGGGGGTGTATGTGATTATGATTGAAAATGAATATGAAAATATCAGTTATTTGATTACATTAATAAAATGCATATATTTAATAAAATCATAAAAAAACATTCTTTCTCTTAATCATTTACCATGAGAAATTATGTTGAAAATAGCCCTTTTGCGCCTAAATTCATAGATATTGAGAAGAGGTAAAAACCGGTCATCGGTTGCTATGGCAACCAATGTGCTTAGCAACCAAAATTTTGCCATTTTTTGTTTGTTTCATCAAAACTAGTAAATGTGTGAAGTTTGAAGAAAATCCATGACCATGCGTGCCACACTCCCTATGTAAGAGTTGAAATGGTTACAGAGAACCAGTATTAACTGGTTAACTGCTTTGAAAAATGAAATATCAACTTGGACAAAATGGCTACCGTTTAAAAAACGACTGTGTAGAGAAGATTTTATTGAATCGGCAATATTTGAACTCAGAAACAATGAGGCAAATATTTGTACTTTTGGTAGATATTATTATTGTCTCACTCTTTTTATTCATTTTCTGCTATATCTACTTATAAAATTAACTTTAGTCGTTGAGTTAATGAAAAATGTCATTGGACATTTTTCTTATTCCAGCTTAATATGCAGCCACCGAGTCAAATGAAATTTGGCAAAATAACGGCTTTAACGCCACAAAGAACCGACACATGTCGTTGTTCCTGCCAAGTTACCTGATTTAATTGAAGACTGAAAAAGAACGAAATATAAAGAATTTATACATCAGACAAAACACAAGAAGGATTAGCAACACTTACCTCATATCGTGAGCGTCTGTCCATTTTCTATAAAATGAGTTAAGTCGTACACAAATTATCACTATTTAATACATAATCCTTTTATTCTGCGTAATATCTATAATTGAATTTTGCATCCAAATTGCGAAATACTTTTTTTTTAATTTTGTAAACACACCTTCACCTGTTTTTAACGGTACTTTTTATAAGTAAATGGGGGCAAACTTTAAAGTTACGGGTGACTTGCTTCCAATGTCAAGCTATTTAATGAATGGGAATAAATGTTGATGTCGTTTGTACAAAGAATAGGCATGATTATAGTACTCGGGTACTAGAATGTTATTTAGTCGTAAAATTTCAGGTTTCTTTTGGTTATCAAAAGGATCGATATGTTCAGTTGTTCTAGTTTAAACATATTTTATTTGTTTAAGTACAAATTGGATAAGACACAAGTCAAACAGACTTATGAAGTCTTCTCCATTTAACATTTATAGCAATATAATACACAAATATATGTATGAGCATGCATGTATAGAATGGTATATCTATTTAGTATATATATATATATATATATATATGGATAAAAAGACGGAAAATTGAAGAAAAAGAAAATAATAATAATACAGAAAAAAAATAAAAAAAATATATAAATAAATAAATGAATATTTAGAAAACAGAAACACAAAAAAATTAAATACAAAATTAAAAAACGAAAAATAAAAAAGGGGGAAGAATTTTACTTAGATGATGATGTTTGTGCGATCATGGTTTGCTATCTAGACAATTTGAAATCTTTCCGAACTTTTAATAAACTCAAAGACATTTTTGAAAAGGGTTTGGTTTTGCTCTAGAGAAAGAAGACAACTACCCGAGGTTAGTAGTTCTATTTTAATTTTACAATCATTTGGAAGCAAGCGCAGACTTTCAAACATTTTATTTCGTATGTCTGAATATAATATACATTTAAAAAAGAAATGATAGGAATCTTCACGATTAACACCACAGCGGCAAGAAGGGTCAGAAATAATATTGACCCTATATAGATCATAGTTTAAGGATGATGCAAAACATCGAAGTTGGGTGAGAACTATATTCAATTTTCGATTTCCAAATTCATATTGCTTCGGTACAAATATATTACTCTGAGGATAACGTATTTTTTGTTCAGTTTTAAATTTATTAATTGATTCCACATCACGAGTTGAATCATCAAGATTATTCCAAAGACGTATGGTTGATGGAATAAAAGAATCATTAGTTAATGCTAGTCTGCAGAATGGAATAATGATGTCATTTCCATTGCGTAGATGATAGACACCGTCATATTTTGTATTTTTTTGGGGAATTAAATAGTTCAGTTGTTCAATACCTTTTCTAGACAATAGATTACATTATTTCTTTCTCGAGATTTAAAATAATACATAATTATTTGATTATATCATACTGTTTCCTTTATTTTTAACCTGTTTAAGCATTTCATAATCATTGATGTTTACAATTTTTTTTTATCTTTTATTTGAAAAAAAAATCATCGACAAGTCATTACGTTCACGTTCAAAATTATTTTCTATATCCGTTGAAGACAAATAAAAAACTCAAAATTGAGGAATTAAAAAAAAAAAAAAATGCAGCTTCAATTTATATCTTAAAATTATCATTCCGTTTAAAACTTATATATATCAATACAACATTTAACTTTCTTGTGTCGACGTTATAAAACTACTGAATTCAAACACTGAAAAATCTATTTCAAGTTCCTGATAGACGTGATAGAAATATACACAGAAGAGCGCATAAGACCGAGCGTAAAACACACCAAGAAAATCCTGCTTTCTTGTTTGTTGTTAAAGAACTTCCATTTTTACTAGTTAGTTTAATAAATGGATTAAACAGGTACAATGCAGAGATTAGGAAATGCTTATTTTCCCGGGACAAATCATTTTAATCCTGAAGTCTTGTTTGAGACTATTTACCGGATTTGTAATAACATAAGCAACACAACGGGTGCCATTTAATCGTCATATATATGATAGGATGTGTCATGTGTACTGTAACTATTTCGCCCCTTAAACCGAGTGGTAAGTTAAATGGAATAAGGAGGCTCGATCGTACATAATTTGCATGGATCCTTTGAGTTGGTATATGGTTGAAATAATAACTAAGTCAGGTAACATTTCATAGGTATTTTATATAATATCTATATAATCCAATATTTACAATTGATCATAAAAACATACATTCATATTTATAAACAATTTGCCGTAATCATCTTTATTTAGCCTAATATAGGTCAGGAAGGTTGATTTTAAATTTCCATAGGGTTGACTGTTTCCGTAGGTTGATTTTATAGAAGGTTGAACTTTTCAACCTTCTATTTCCAAAAGTATGAAATACTTAAAAGGGTTGGTTTATAATAAAATATTCATATATCTTATTTCCTAAAACGAAAGTAGTTTCCAGAAAACCTCTTTCATGTTATTGCATCGATAGTAGGTTGATTAAGTGGAACGATGGTTGACGGGACTTTCCCATAGGTCGAAGGTTGACTTTTGCAAAACAAACAATAGCCATGTGCTAGAAGGTTTAAGTTTTTCTTAAAACAATTAAAACCTGCGTACCATACTAATGGTTGACTTTGGTTCAGACATTCTGATTTAGGTTTACTAAATATATATATTGCTACGAGAAATGTGACTGATCTTGCAGACGATGAGAATAATTCTAAAGTTCGTTTCATCAACCTTCTATTTATAATTTTCCGGTCAATGGATCAACCAATCAAAACGTTTGTTATGTTCACAGGTAATCTCGTGGCACAGACCGCCAATACACAAATAAATATGGCTTCTCTTGTAAATAAACTATGGCACTTCTGGGATTTAGATGATTACAGCTAAAACACAAGTTATTACATTAAGAAAATAAATAAGCTAATAAGGTAAACACATTACCACATCATGCATCATAAAAATACATGCCAACCAACCGTAAATATTCTGTACGAGGTGACATTCCATCGTAAAAATAGCGTTGCGAAAACGTAAACAAAAACAACTGACTCGTAAAATTACTACTATAGAATATGGACAACACGAGTACCATTAATTTAATGATACGATCACTAAATCGTAACAGTACTATTGTTTGTCTGTTTGTCTTTTTCATTTTTAGCCATGGCGTTGTCAGTTTATTTTCGATTTATGACTTTGACTGTCCCTCTGTTATCTTTCGTCCCTCTTTGATTTCGGAAACAAAATCATAAAAAACATAGGTTTTTGTGATTGTTCACCAAAAATGAAGTTGAACAATTCTATTTAGTGAAAACTGCTGTTTTGGGTCGTCGTGTCAGTAACTAGGCGGGTATAAAAACATAAAAGTTTGTGTAAAATTTTTCAATCATTTTCATGATGTGAGAGTTTAATCTACAATGTCTGAAGAATGCAGTAGAGATTACCTTATTTCTTCGTAATATGGCTGAGCAAATGGAAGCATTACGGCGCAAGAGACCGTTTTTGTTTTAGAATACAGTGGCGGAACCCCTTTTATTTGGACGAGCAATGCATTAGAAAGGGGCTACATGGTTTAAACCACTCTCTCGTTTTATCCTGTTTTGGGAACTGGTTTTTAAAATGGCTGGATCCGATACTTGAATACAAGATACACACATTTGAAGTGAGGGATGTATAAATACGCAGTCACGTCTGGTCGAAAAAAAATTGGTTTTAAAGCTAGCTAAACCTCAACTGAAGAGACAACGATATATACAAAAGATGTTATTCAGGAAATATCGATAATTTCAAAACACCCTTAACAAAATGGAAACCTGCTTCAAAGTTTAAAAAAAAAATCAAACTCATCAATAGTTTAGGTCATTAATATTTGAAAATACGATGAGTTTATGAGCTGTTGAGGACATATACTATACTTCAATGAACATTTTCACCAACATATTGTAATAAGACTTTGTATTATGTAGTATCGCATATTTTGGACATGATACAAACGATCTTCAAAACATCTGAAAATGACAAATGAAACTTCCAATTTATCTTAGTTCATATATAAAGGTCTACAATAGTTATCAAAGATACCAGGATAATAATTTAGTACGCCAGAAAAAAAATTGATAAAGTCAAACAAGTACAAAGCCTTCATTTAGAACAAATAAAATAATGCAAACTTACATGTCCGTTTTCTTTGTGTCATATTTTGAAGACTTTATCTATTTTTTTTAGATTTATATCTGTCTCCGAACATCCGGTGTGTTGGAAAACATTGCGATTCTAAAAACTTTTTTTGTATGAGGACACAACATTGATCAAGGATATATTTAAGATGTTGTTTAAATACGGTGTTTGCAATGAAGGGGTAATGATAATCAAACTGAGACCGCCATTGCTTAATTGAAGCGTTATTTCTTGAACGACTCTGACGGCAAGTTTGTAGGGATTTCAAATAAAGGTCTATTACTACTTTAATGTTTATTAAATATATGCAATTTACGCGTCGAAGGGCTTGAAGGCATTCCTTGAAAATCCGTTAGTTTCGTGCAACGTGATCGCCGTTTAAAAAAAAAGGAAAATACCATATTCCGCATTCCTGAACCAATATATTTGTGTTGCAGCTAGAATTTTAGGTAAAGAATATAATTTATCCCTCCCATATCACACGGTGGCCATTTTTAAAAATATTTATAAGAATCTCCAGGTCATATGCAAGTTTTCACGTCGTTTTAACATGTCAATTTTTTTAAATTCCCCGGTCTATACATACTCAGACATGTCAGAGGTCATGACTCATATGTTATTATGGCCGTTAATCGTCGACAGCATAGAAAAAAATAAATAAATGGGTGGCCGAAGTTGTCCTTTTGATTGTGTTGTCTTAGGTTATTATCGGCCACAAAATCATATATAAGTGCATTACTGACAATAAAAGTTAGTTATTTGCACTATTCTGCCTTTAGATATATATTTAGCTGGATGGTATTAAAAAGTCGATTGGCTCTATAGTTAGACGCAATGTGAAATACAGGTCACGTGTAAAATAGTCTATATTTATAGACATGGATGATAAAAAACTAGCGCAAATATCATTGATGATTAAAGCTATTTTCATCAAGTTTGTCTTGTGTAAAAGGCAAGATTGATCACGAGAGAAAAAGGGTTAAGGTACCAACTTCCGGGTTCACACGTTAAACTAAAGTGGGGTTTAGACATTTTTAAATCATGAGTTTGTTAGATCATGATTTTATATCGCATTTATAAAGGTACACCCTCCCCCCAAACAAAATGCAGAATACATATATCTCCAGGTGCTGACTTCAACTACCGTTCACAGTAAAATAAACATTTTCGGATTTTTTTGCCAGGAACTTTTGTGTCCAATATCTATAAGACCGAGCTGTTCATTTCCAGAGTTCAAGCACGATCCCTTACCAGTCACACCCACAGTTACTGCTACCGTTGATGACAACGCTACAATTTTAAGTACTGTGTTTCTATCCACAGTTACTGCTGCCGTTGATGACAACGCTTCAATTGTTACAGTAAGTACTGTGCTTCCTACATGTCATATTGAGAACTGCACGACCAACAATTGAAATGGCAAATGTGTTCACTGTCGAGGTAGAAGCCGAGATCCCAACTTTGATTTCACATACTAAATTATTTTGTGAAACTTCTGTTTCTAGGGACTCCTTTGCTAAATTCCTACAATTGTCAAAAGCAAAAGAGACGTTTGCAAGATAAAAACGTATGTTCCATTGCCTAAAGCGTTGTCTGGTCTGCAGATGAAAAGTTTGAAGCCAAAACAGGGAAAAAAGAAACGAAAAAACAAGGCTACGAACAATAGGGAAATTAAATCTTGCTATAAATGTGAGAGTGAAATAGAAGTAATGGTGTTATCAATCAATGATAACTTACTGTGAACGTCACTTCAACAGAGCGTCTGCAAATTTGTCACAGTGTCGAGTTTAAGAACGAGAATCTGACCCAGATTACTTTGAATATGAATTCTGTTAACTGACTGGTTATTGTTGAATTATCTATTTTGATAAACAAATTATTTAATGTTTTTATAAATCTCTTCTATAATAACTAGCTACAGTTATTCAGTATAAAATCGGATACAAAAGGACCAGAGCTGAAATACAAAATGTACATGAAAACATATAAAAACAAAACAACAATAAAACACAAAAAGACAGCAATTGTGTAAAACATACAACAAACAAAACACTCACATTTGTTATATTGTTTGTTCATAACATTTATATGAAATGTTTGCCGGTAAACGTCAATTATAGTACAGTCAAACTAAGGTTAAATTAACCTCAAACTAATTGCAACAGAAAATGTTTTAGTTCCTTTCTATCTCCCTTTTCAATGCAAATCTCCATAGGAATTTAGAATTTTTTCAGTCTTCCTTAAGTTAGATTTCATGGGACTTTTTTCTGTGTATATTTGGGGTATAATGCGAAAGATAAAAACTTAAAAAATCTTCTGTTGCAATTACTTTCGGGTTAGGGTCGATTTTAAGATAGATTGACTGGACTAATAGAAAGTAATTCAATACAAACAAAGATATGGAATACGGTTAAAAATTTTAGAAACATTTTTGCTCACTAGGTCATTTGGGCTGTGGATGATAGATAGTATGAGAACTGTCGTCCATCTGATTGATATTCAGTCTTAACTCTTAGGTCACGCAAACTGAGGAAGATAATAACGTAACAAGTCTATTAAATTGTTAATCTCGTAATATTATAAGAACAATCGTACACAGTGTTTTGCTTCTCGACTTTTGAATTGATACCACTTTCTTCATTTCAGGATTAGCTACGTCTTTGAACAGTATTGTCATTAAAAACATTTACATCACTGGGGTCAAGTTCTACTTGCCAAAGAATCCTGTTATTTGAACTATATGTCATGCCTAGATAGACAGAAATAATAATTATGACACAAAAGCAATTGCTGTAAAAACACTTGACTCACACAATATTGTGGGATATCTTTCCAGACAATCTGCTCAAGCGATGTATCCACTTATTGAGGAAGGACATGGTTTTATGGGGAAATATTTTTTTACAATTACCAAAAGATCCAGCATTTTATGGTGGGAAAATACTTCAAAAATGCTCTATCAAAATGCAGCTACAAGAAAGAGATTTTGAAAATGTTAAGAACATTTTGGGTGCGGCAGATGTGAAATTTGGTACATATTGACAGTTTTCAACAATAGGCAATATTCTCCGAAGGTCGATACTTTTTTTTTTTAAATATCTGAAAAGTGGCCGAAAATTGACGACCTTCACATGATATTATATATGTAGGTTATAAATGAAATAAAACGATAATCCACATGATTAGACTTTGTTAACCGATGCATTCATAACAAAAAAGAATAATTTGACTGGAATCCTATCGAAAAATTAGTGGCCGGAAATAGTCGAAGTCCGGCCCAAGTTTGACGTCGATCTGTGCCGAAAACTCCCTACGATGTTCGATGTGAACATGAACTTTTCCATATCTTGTCCTCAATCAGATATTTAAATATGCATTAACATTCCATAGGTTGACAACCAAATTCACCATGTTGACTAAAATACATTTTACGTTTAAGTGTGTAACCAGTAGACGAGAAAGTAGGTTAAGTGGCCGAATTCAGCCGAAAACACTCTAGATGTTTTTGTGGTCTGTTAAATTGTTTCTTTTAAAATTGTTACACGATGATGACTGCTGTACCCATACTTTGACTATTTTATTATTTATTTCTATTTAGTTCAAATATAGTTGAATTTGATGACATTGTCAAGAAAGTGGGCATTCAATCCACCATTTTTAACATTTGAAAATGCCTGTACCAAGTCAGGAATATGACAGTTCTCGTCCATTCGTTTTTGATGCGTCTGCCATTTGATTTTGCCCGCCATGTGATTTATAATGAACTTTTCGATTAGATTTTCCTCCGAGTTCAGTATTTTTGTGATTCTACCTTTTTTTCTCAAATGCTTATTTTGAATGCTCGGTATTTTTCAAATCAAAATCAAACATTTGGCAGGGATAGTCAAGAAATCACTTTTAAAAGCCGTCAACCAATTATATCAAAAATATGTTCACTAAATCGGGAATATCAAGTAACACAGAGACTTAATATATACAAGAAGACAATGACTCAGTATCAAAAGGTTCACGTCAAAGTATTTATTTTTCATGCCAGAAGTTATTTCACGTTCAACGTGAAATTAAGTCTTATTTTACGTTTTTTTCTGTGCAAGCTATCCCTTTACCACCCTCCCTTGTACACGGTATATATTCGGAACGCTTGCTTTCAGATTCAATCGCCGGTAACGCTTGCTTCCCGATACGTGTAACGCTTGCTTTCAGATGTTTGTTGACGGAAAAGCAGAAGTCAGGTGCTAAATATGGATCTGGTTGTATGTGGTGTTTTTTTTTATGTATCTCACGGAACATTAGAGTTATTTTACTTGTTAGAAGTGTAACGCATGTCATTTTGAAAGATTTAAATCAGGTCGTAAACGGTCCAACAACCGCAACACTGCAAATCATGGAACAGAAAAATGCCTTTCATGTGCATGAATCTGTTTAAAACATATTAGTTTTAGCCAGTTATCGAATCCTCTATTGACCACTAACTAGTTTATTCATATCCGTATATCAAAAATATATTTTAATTTACTACAAATTGTCCGTTAAAAAAATATTAAAAAACGCTGTCTTTCAGATATTTCTGTTTCAGCATCGTTTGGGGAAACAACTGCTTTCCGATATTAGGAAACAAATGCGTTCCGATTTTCATGCATGACACGACTTCTGTGTCATTTTGGTCTCTTTTAGACTGTTGTCTCATTGGCAATCATACCACATCATCTTTTTTTATATTCTTTAAGATTAAATATACTAGTAATGCTCATTTGCCATCCAGTGCAGCAAGTTCATCTTTACTAGTTATTTTGGGAAAAAAATATGTGTCAGTGGCAGAAATTATTAATAGGTTAGTTCGTAAATAAGGGACTGAGTCGGTGGTATATTTTATATGACTGATTTTGTTTCATATCTTTATTTTAGAGAAAAGGAGATATAATATATATTTTAAATTGCACAAATCAGCACTTTTTATTTAACAGATGTATTTTTTAATTCAGTTTGTCAACAAATCGTGCTACAAAAATTAAACTTGAACTCAAGGCATTAAAAAAAAAAACCCAAACAAACATTTTAAAACGGGGTAAGTGATGAACCTGTTATTCTACTCAGTCAAAACGAAAACAATTGAAGTCATGTACCTTCTTTAAAAAAAGTAAGGAACACAATAACTGAACCATCGAGATTGAATACGGTCAATTGCGGTAGGTTCTTATATTAAAACTACTCGAACATCTCTGTTGGATCAATATTTTGTGGCACTCCACTGAACAATTAGAAATAGCATTGGTGCATTTATTTAAAAAAAAAAAGGGAATTTAGGGTTTTAGCTTAGCTTATTTGGAGTGCGTAAACAATCATGATAGAAAATCTCTTGGTTTGCATCTCTGTTTTGATTAGACATGTAAAGTATATAAAATAACAAAAGATGAGATTCATCATATATTTTGGATACACAAAATGAAACAAAACAGTGTCTTTCTAGATAATAATGTTCATTGCATCGGTCAATGTATTGTTTCCATGGTTCAGTGAGTCTATCTTTCAATTACCATAAACATTAGATTCATACAATTTGGTCCATGGAATTATCGTAAGGTGTACAGTGTCTGCCTGACAGGTTTCATCTGATATTGACTCCATTGCCATGAATCTTTATATAAGTTAATTTATGTGATACTTATAGTGAAAGATATTAGCAGGCAAATTCGAAGGAATTGTGCAAATGATGATACAAGCATGAAAATTACCACAAAGCATCATTATTATATACTTTTTAAGAAACCACTGCTGGCCATTAAAAAAAACATTTTTTCAAGATGGCCACGGCCTTTTTCTAAAATGGCAGTTTTTCAGTTTGAAAATACTGATTTTTTTCTGGAAAATATTTCGTTAACCTTCTCTGAGGGAAAAACAGCTATCAGGTTTGATAGCTACTTTCCTTACCCTTACATGTGAAGAATTCACTAGACATGAATATTTGACTTGTGCAGGGTTTACGCATGCGCGAAAATCTCTACTATTTTCGTACTGAAACGACTTCGCACATCTCGAACAGCTGAACTTTCTCTAATTGTCATGGTCCGCTTTGTGTCCCTCAAACCGTCTTTTGTAGTTGAAGCCTTTTCCACGTGCAAAGATAACGGAACTGGTCGGAATGTTCTCTGTTATGGTTCGAGAGGCCTGTTTTTGATTTAAATCTCTTCTCACATGTAGAACATTCAAAAACTATATGTTTATGAAAAGGGTCAACGTGGCGAGATAATTCAAATTTGGTGTAAAACACCTTGTTGCATTGCTGACATGTTTCCATTGTATCCCTGTTTTTTCATATGACGACTCAGATTGCATTTTTCTGTGAATTCTAAATAACAAACGTTACATTTCTTGGGATTTGGTTCAATTGGGATATATGGATTATCTTCTTGTTCCTTTAACAGATCAGCACTGGTGATTAGATCTGTGATGTCCGAATCTGATGTAAGTACTTTCCATTCTCCATTTTACTTGCACTGCTAATTAATCCAACATTGTTTTGTCACGATTTAAGTTCATTTGAAAACAGACAACAGAAATACTTCATTAAATTGTAGATGCATTTCCTAATTAGGGAGCAACCATTTAACTTGAAAAGGGGGGGGGGGGGGAGGGGAAATTATCATTTATTTTTTGAGAACTCTGAGAAAAATTAAATCGGAAAGTCCCTAATCACATGGTAAAATCAAATGACAAAACATTTAAAAAACGAATGGACAATTCATATCCTGAATAATATTTGTTGACAGTTGCATGCTTGACCAGAACACATTTTTGTCATCGAATTGGGGATCGGAGTAAATTATTTTTAGAAAAAAAACCGCATAACCCCCCTCTCACCTGGAAGTTGAATGTTCGTTTCCTTTACAGAATTTTTTAAGTGTTTATTTGTGGTATGATCAAAGTAAAGAGATTATTTATTCAACGCTTAGTATTGGCTTATTTATTACAGTACTTTTAGCTGTATTTTGCTTTCATTAACTGTTACCGTGCAATATGCTTTTAATTTTTATGTTATATTGGGCAATGTTATTAATTTGTTCATTTTAACCAATTTGGTTTGTTCCGGAATATTCACATGTTAAACTATATTCTCGACGGTAAAAAATCCTCAAATACATTAATAATATAACAATTATAGACTTCGTCCTCAGTCAATTTACTTCTTTCAGATCAATATATCCTTGTTTCGACCTCGTACAAACGCTAGATTTGTATAATATAACATGAAATTTAGGTCACGGTCTGATGAACCCTCCCGGACAGACATGACACCAACACATATACAAAAGATGTGGTTTAATTGGAACTTAGAAGACAACTCTCCACAATGAGACCAAACGACACAGAAATTAACAACTAAAGGCTAACGTACGGCCAATATGTGTACATCTTACACACCAAATATTTGAAATATATGTACATTTTGCACACCAAATATTTGTTTTTGTATTTCAATAGAATATTACAAGAGGACCTAACCACAAAACTTGACCAATGAACCCTGAAACTTTTATTTGCTGTGGTAGTTATTTGAATTTTATGCATTGATTTTATTTTTGTATTTTGATTTTAATTATATTCATTTATGACTTTGCTTCTCCCATTATATTTAAAATAGCTCGTTGGAACCGTTCAAATTTGGGTTTAAGCCCCCCTTTCTACAACTAAACTCATATTTCGTACTCTTTGGATCAGATCCTCAGAATATTTTACTGAAACCCGTATTATTAGAAGTCCGACATTAATTAGAAATACTGCTATTTAGCCCATTACGATGTTCAAGGACAAAGAGAGATAAATCTTGTCACGGGGATATAGAAGTTCCTCGTTGTCAGACGCGGCTGTTAACTGTTACCACGTGTCTATTTTGAAATGTTAAAAAGGTGGATATGACACCCATTCTTATGTTTCAATTAAATTAAGTGCTAAAAATGGATATTATTTCCTTGAATTGGACAATAGAATAAGAATAAGAATAAGAATACTTTATTAATCCAATTATGGACCCTTGCGGGTTTTAAATTTCATACAATGATTACAATGATTTGTTATAACAATGAAATAATAAAATGAAATACATGACAATAGAACTCTGAACAGTTATTGCATGCACATGGAATAGAAAGTAATATGGGAGACAATCAATCAATTTCTGTAAGGATTATTCCCCTTTAAACAGATATGGTGTTTTGAGTTGCATACAAATGATATGCAGCCCCAACTGATTAGATATAAGGGTATTTTTCTCCCATGTACACACAGCAACCAATTACTAGATATTTATGTATATAATTATATTTTTTGACAATATAAATAAGTCATATTAATCATATGTTATATTGACAGTTAATATAGGGTCTAGTCATAAAATAATTTGCTGATAAAAAGAAGCCCGATTTCGAAGGAACCCAGAAAAGGATCCATCTTTTTTTTTTAATAACAAACATCATTAAAAAAAGTTCTAATTGCATATTGCATGCACATGGTTAAGTCAATAAGCAAGCTTATTTAGTTTCAGAGCCAAATTGAACGAGTCAATTACTTCCTGGGCTAGTTCAAATAATAATTACGAGTTGACTTTTTCCTTTGGAACCTTCATGCGCAGAAAAAAAAACCTTTTAAGACTCATAACAATGAACTTGATCTTTTCCCAAAGTGATTGAGTGTCAAGAGTAAGAATTGGTCGTCCGTAGTCCGGTCAACAAAATTATAAAAGGCATTTTCCCCGGTGCTTTCGGGGGCGACTGACACTCTCTCTTGCCTAACCAAACGTCTACGTTTCCAGCTTCTATCCATACCTCTTACCCCAACGCATGTTCCATATTCTCACTCCTACCCCCTTGGTCAGAAATAAAAAATCAGTGAAACAAAAATTAAGAATTTTGTTTAGGGTGATTTGAAATAACTGATGCACGGTGATTACAGAGGCAGTTCCAGCGATTTAAAAAACAGGAAAGGGGGGGGGGGGTCCTAAAAAAAGGACCACCTTATGTTTTTTTTATGCATTGATCCCGGGAACCCTTCCATCATGGAATCCTCCACGGTCTTATAATGTGTAAAATAACAACTGATAAAATATTTTGTATTTTCAATGGCGCTTAAAATAAAAGATCTTGATCTTGTTTCCCTTGTATCCTTTGTATATATATATGTTAGGGAAAGATTCGTATTGAATGCTGCGTCGAACTACATTTTTCTGAACTGGTGCCCTTTAAATCTTAAAGTACGCGTTTCCCTTATCTCATAGTAAGCGTTTCCGAAATCTTAAAGTAAGCGTTACACATTGATTACCAGAATAACGGGGAAAACACCTGATAAAATTATTTGTTGTCTTACATTTTGTATGAAAATGATACTATATAACTTTAAAAAAAAAACTATGTTGAGAAAGTTCGGAAAATGTCAATAAGATAAATGTCAGTGACAAGTTTGACAGTGCTCTCTGACTAACAAGGGAACGCAGTTTTGTTGTAAACGAAATCACTTTCATCTACAAGTGTATGTGATAATAAATCATGAATCTCGATACCTGGTAATCTGTTTTGTTCCGTCAACCACAATTTCATTCCTGAAAAACGGTATTGAATTGTTTATTTTGAGATTGGAATATCGGAAAGTATGTGTTTTTGACTATTTAACGCATCAATGTAAATATAATGGAATTTGACGAGACTGTCATTTAAGTGAGAGGGTTAGCACTATAGAACCAGGTTTAATCCACCATTTTCTACATTTGGAAATGTCTGTACCAATTCAAGAATATGACAGTTCTTGTCCATTAGTTTTTGATGTGTTTTGTTATTTGATTTTGCCATGTGATTATGGACTTTCCGAAATGATTTACCTCTAAGTTCAGTATTTTTGTGATTTTACTTTTTTCCGGAATCTGAAAGCAAGCATTCCGAATATACACCGTGTTTTAGTTATTTCGAAAAAAATTTAGCCTCAACCTGATATTGTCCAGAACTTAATTTAAGAAAAAAGTGAAAATCGTTATTTGTAGGAGATATATTAAAGGTTATATAAAGTAAGGGAGCTACCATTTGATTTTTATGGGGGGGCTAGGATGAAAAATTTTGTCCTGCTTTTTTTTTTAGCTGTAATCTCTGTCCTGCCTTTTTATTTTTCACTCTGTTCGGTCCTGCCTTTTTTTTTTAATTTAATCTGACTTTTTTTTTTTTACCTTAATCGTCGTCCTGACTATTTTTTTTTTGCAAGTGTCTCATCCTGCCTTTTTTTTTTACTCAAAACTCCTGTCCTGCCTATTTTTTTCAAATTTCATCCTAGCTCCCTAAACGTCATTTTCTTGGAAGAAGAGACTGGTGTGCCATTTGAAATTATCCAAACGTTCACTACAGGATTTAAAACATTACCAACATTTGTGTTTGATCCAAGCCGCCCTGTTACCTTCTGTAAGGAACGGTTCCCTAAGCCATGCACTAACACACTTGTTCTGTTGACTTAAACTTGTGGAATGTTTGGAATTTAAATACACAATACATCATGTTGCAGTTAAATTAAAGTGCTGTTATGTGTATTTTGAAAACTCATATCGTGTCTTTCAAGTGATGTTCGAGGTCAAAATCTTGACACACGTTGCAGAGCTGATAAAGCCACCAAGGACATCAAGTACACCCTAATCAGGTCAAGAAGTCCGAACTTTTCTTAATTGTTTCTAAATTTAAAATAAGCAATGAAATCAAAATCCGTATTTTAATGCTATAGTTATCAAAGGTACCAGGATTATAATTTAGTACGCTAGGCGCGCGTTTCGTCTACATAAAACTCGTCAGGGACGCTCATATTAACATACTTATAAAGCCAAACAAGTACAAAGTTAAAGAGCATTGAGGATATAACCTTAAAGAAGCAACTTTGCAAGTGATATACCCCCTATATTCCACTTTAACAGGTGTCGACCAAGCGATTATTATAACATTGACGTTCACTTACTGATTGTTCTCAAGATGCGCTTTCGACATCATAAAAAAATGATACCTTTTATGACAGCAGATATAATATTGCGTGATTATTTGTTGGTTGCTAAAGTCCAGTTGAAAATATTTAATTTGTGTACATGACGAGAACAAATTACTGGAAATGTCTTGTAAAATGGTTTGTCCATGATGAAAGTTGGGAAGTTTGGACTCCTATTGGAAATGAGGATCAGTTGGGAAGGGAATTGTTTCTTGCAAAAAGTCACCTTCGTACCCTCAAAAGAGTTTTTGTAAAGGTTCTTAACGAGGAGCGTGGCAATCCCTTTAAATAAATCCTCGGATAAAACGTTCCCATTTTAAACGGACGTGGCTGCGTATTAATACATCCCGCATAGCAGAAAAATGGTTTTAGCAAAGAAGATCAAGGGTGATCTATACTTATATTCCCTTATCGCCATTTTGATTTTGTTTTTTGGGGTAGACAGATTTTAGAAGGGTTACTAAAAGATAGAATACAGCTTATCTTTAAATTATGAATATCTGGCAATTCCGCAGACTACACGAAATTCGTCGGACCGTCGGACAAATCCGGTGGATAATTGATTGGTCTGGTAAAATTTGTTTCCGAATGTCCCGTGTTTTTTTATTGTCCAGTCTTGTTTTTTTTTATTATTATCGTTTTTTCGGTAAAATACTACTTATGTGTATTTTCAAATTTTTATAACATGATTGTATTTTTAAAATAGACGGAAAGAGCTATTCCATGTTAAGCTACAAAAAAGAAAAAAACTGACGAACTAAGAGAGAATAAAGTAAATTATATGAGACACACAGACCAGCAAGGAAATTGGACAATAAATGGCAAGAAAATCAACTGTGTCTGAAGTTTAAAAATTACACAATGACTTGCTCTGTCTGTGAAGATTATTATAACACAAATAAACCGGGTTCAAGTGGTCACAGGGGCAAAATAAATTCATAACAGGCTGTTCAACAGAAAGATCAGTGCAGTTCTGGACCATGAGATCAGTAATGCTCATGAAAAGACCAACCTATCTATGAATTCAAAAACAGATGATGAGGCAGTAGCAAATGGTGGAGTTATAAATGCAGATGGGAGAGACATACCAGCTAATCATTATGGCGACATCATGATACAGACTGATGATATTATGAACGATGATAACCCTGAGCAATTAGATATTGACCAGATAAACCATATTTACTCTAAAGAGGATGTATGATGATGATTTTTGTATTTGGTTTTGTGATGAAAACTGGCTGTCCCTTTTCTCTTTCGCAAGAGACTGACCCTTCAACAATATATTTAAATAAACTTATGTAAATCATCATTTTTTCTATGATGTGCCTTGTCCAAAATTAGAATCATATGTTAAATAGTTGGAGTTATGATGGTTATATCACTAAAATGCATTCCAGCAATTGTGCACAACTTTCATCAAAATATACAGTTATGATTAATCTGTTTTAGGCAATTATGAACAGCCCTAGACAAGAAAGTAACAAACTTGGAAAAGTAAATTTTTTTTAGACAAAATGTTTTAAGATGCCTTTGCCATTTAGAAGGACCCATGCTATCCATGAGGGATATTCAAAGACACATAAAAGGAGCGTTTGCAAAAAATGTGAAATGTGAGTTTGTAAATAAAATGTATTGTGTTTACTAATCTAAAATAAATATAACATCTTATTTAAAAAAAAAATCAGTCAATACATTTTACCTTATAATGAATGAAAAAAAAATACTTCGAACATGTAAACAAATTCTTAAACCTCACCTAAATACATCTGTAAGCAATGTTACTAATCAATTGAAATTCGATCAAGATATTATTTTTATCAAACAAAAAGCAAGTTATAGAATAATCCTACCACATGCATAGATATATACATGATATATAAGATTCAATTTATATTGGAATGGTGATGATGATGATAATGATTCTGATGAAAGTAATAACATATGTAGGTTGGGTATAACTGATGATGAGGAGGATCAGGTGAACCATGATTGTGAGGCTGATATGTCTGATGAATTTGACGAGGAATGTCGGTAAAATTTTAATAGCTTTTGATCTAAACAAAGCTTATATAAAACATAAATTTGAAATTAAAGATACAACCGACACAGATAAATCTGCTTCATATTTAGACCTTTTTCTCGAAATAACTACTGATGGTAGGTTAAATACCAAAAATAATGACAAACTTGATGATTTCAATTTACCTCTAGTCAACTTTCCATTTCTTTCTAGCAACATCCCAGCGTTGCTCTAGAGCTAGCTCAAAAAACGTTGATTTTGTTGAGCGAGGAATACTGCTTTCTCAAAACTTGCTACGACAGGGCTATGAATCAATCAAATTAAAGTCATCACTCAAGAAATTTGACGGTCGCCATCATGAGCTGATTGGCCATTATGACAAAAGTGTGTCAGAAATCATATCGGATATTCTTCCTCAGTCATAATAACCTTCCATCATTACCGGACTGAACCAAGAAATAATACGACGGGTGCGATATACGGTGCAGGAAATTCTTTCCAATCCGGAGCACCTGATTTCACTCCCGGTTTTTAGTGGAGTTAGTGTTGTTTCTTATTTATTATTTTTAACTGTTGATGTAAATGTCTTTTGGTTTTATGAGTCTTTGTTTACTCCTTAGTTTGGATTGCTATTGTCTTTGATCATTATATTAGGTGAAGCAGGCAAAATTTTACACGTTTGTCAAATAATATTCTTGTTTGATCATTGATGGAAGTTGAAAAGATTGGACAAGTACCAAGTCTTCATAACATTCAAAATATTTTTCTTCACATAATTTACATTATTATATTTCAGCTCTCTTTTCGCTAACTAACACCATGTAAAAAAATTTATTTTAGTGTCATTGGATATGCATTTGAAAATAAAGAAAAGAAAATTAAATGAAGACTCAAAGAAAAGTAAGTGTAAAATATGTCATTTTTACAGAATACATTAACCAAATATGTTTTCCAAATAAGAAAAAATGAATAAATGTGTATGCCATATGTTGTCCCCAAATTGGTTTAATATTTGACCTAAAGAAGTTTGCAATTAGTTTGCTGCTGGTTTAAACGTTGACCAATATTCTTCAAATTTACAAAAGTACATAACCATTGATGAAAGATCTTAACAAAATTCACTAAAAAACACTTGAAAGAGATTTCAGGTTCTTGCTGGGATGCTGTCAATAAATGGCAATTTTGCATTTTTAGATTATTATCTTGAATATAATGATAGATAAAAAGAGAGTGTAAATGGCAAAAATGTTCAGCAAAGTAAGATCTATAAATAAGTCAAATGACATTAATTGTTAATTGATAACTCAAGGAGTTATTGCCCTTTAAAGACAATTTTACACAATTTCGTCATCAATACAATCATGTTTGCTTTCATTTAAAAATCTTCTGCTCTGAAACTACTTGGCCAAATACTTTAAAGCTTTAACTTAATTTTCTTAAGGTGATTGAGTTTATGAATTATATCTGAAGTTTTGTTCATCAACAAACATGCCTGCCATGTCTAAAAAAAAGAACATATGGGTCAAATGCAGTTTGCGACTTATTGATGATTTAACATGTTTAAAGGAAATTTTGCAGTTTTTGGTTATTGTCTAGAATATTTTTATAGATAAAGATAAACACCAAAAATAGTCATTGATGAAAGATTTAAGCAAAAAAATACAGGTGAGCGATTTAGGCTCTTGAGAGACTCTTGTTTATCATTCAGATCTATAGTAGTAAATAACATATAACTGTTCGCATTCATATACTATATTAAATTATGGCTTGTTTACCTTTCAGATAAGTTATTGCCAGTGGAGACACTTTGAGTTTTTTTGTTGCTCCCTATTTTGCTTAGGAGGGATTCCAATGGCAGATATGTGTTTAGCAAGATAACATTACTGCCTTAAGACCAAACAAGAAAAAAATCCAGTACATTATGGACACCATTATACTTAAAATACAAGGTAAGTTTAACTAGTCACATGCTATTAAAATATTGGCAAGCATTCAACATATATTAAAAAAAAGATAAATGATAAAAAGAAAAGAAAATAATTTTAAGGAAATAAAGCAAGTCTGGACACAGAACATCATTGATAATATCAAGCCTTCTGTCAGAATGGAATGGCAATAAATAGTCCCCTTCTAAAACTGAAATCCTACTCAATTAAGAATAGTTTTCAGCAATGAGCATAAACCATTAAAAGTAGATGTTTGAAGAAGGGGTCATAACTTTGTAGTGTTCATAGTATTACAACGCCTCAAATTCTCTTTTATTTGTATTTTTAGTTCAACTGGAAAATGTAGTTTCAGCATTGGTTCGGTTCCAATTTGTTTTGCGGCTTGGAGAGCAGTTTTAGGAATTCCTGAATCATCATTTTATAACATTAAGAAACAAGTAACAGGTAACAAATTAGTGCAGCTTTGCTAAATATTTAAAACTGTTATTGTCTCACTATGTTATATATATTAAAGGACTAAAGCCTAATTCTATACTTTTTTGTCCCTTAATTCAATACCAATAAGACTGATCACTGATATAAGAGCTAATGAAACAACTCTTCATCCAAGTCACAATGTAGTTTAACGTAAGCAATTATATGTCACAGTACGGCCTTCAACACAGAACATTGGCCCACACCAAACAGCAAGCTATAAATGGCTCCAAAATGACCAGTGTAGAACAATTCAAAAAGGAAAACAAAGGGTACATTCAATATACTTAAGGTCTTTTACTTATAACAAAAAAGATTGTAGATCTATAAATGTGCATATTATCTGCATCATTTATGGAATATCATTTGATATGTTTATTTTTAGATGGAAACAGAGTCATTAACCCAAGTGGTAATCAAAGGATTTGAAAATTCTTTTACTCCAAATCCTATTGTAGTAGAACAATCTATGGTTTATAACTTCAGCGAATGGATCATGAAATATATCAGTCCAATGAGAAAACATTCACAGCCACATGTATTTAAAACTATTTATAGTAGACAGAAAGGCCAAAATAGTATGCAAACAATGGACAACAAACAAGGTTTGTAGATTCTCATTTAAACAAGTAATTAATACCAAATTTCAGTTAAAAATGAATCAAAAATTTCTGTTCCCAAGGAATTTATGTAGGCCATGTGTAACCTTCATTTAACTCAAAACTTAATACATCCATCTGATTTTTTAAATTTAATACCGGTAATTAAGATTGGCAATTAATATTATTGAGTAAAATTTTAAACTATGTCTTTTGACTAACATTTATTGTAACAAGTACAATAAATAATATCTGCTCAAATCACCATGACATTGGACACAACAGATAGTGGTAGTTATGTTTTGCATAACACAATCTCAGTTGAAATTGAAAATACATATCGATCTACTTTCTAGAATTCTTAATAAACTCTTAATTAATAAATAATCTGTAGTTAATAAGCAGAAACGTACAACATGTTAACCTATGAGCTATATTCCAAATTCAACAATATAGAAGCACACCACTTGAAATAGTTAGTTTAAAAAGAAAAAGAAAACACCTCACAAATTTAGCATCTACTTCTAAATTAAAAAAAAATATATATAAAATATGCATAAATCAATTTCAAATTTATATAAATCAATCTATATTTTTATATTTTGAATTTTCAGTGGATCTAGAAAGATTGCAAATTGACGGTTTCGGCAAATTGCACACAGGACAACTTAGAAAAATTAAACGTTATGTTTTTTACAAACCAGCTCCAGAATTTGTTCGTAAAGATAACCCTTTTACCCGAGCCGGAGAAATTAGCAAATCTGACTACTGTAGGAAATATTCCGTTAAATTGACGGATTTGTTTCTAAAAGCTTGTTACCTAATCACTTTCATTATGAGCAGATAGATGACATGTTTACTGATTAATTAGCTAAAATGTTTATATTGCTTATGTCAGTAAAAAAATCAGTCTAGGATCAAGTACAATTCTTTACAATCAATTTTCATTAGTTCCTCATATATAGGGGTCTCATTGGTGGGTTCTGATCCCGGAACCCCGCTTACTGTTTTGTTAGATTCCCGTATCCTGCTTATACTATTCACCGAAGCAGTTCTCATTTTTTTTTAATTTCCCTTGTCCCGCTAGACCTTAATTCCTGTTTTCACGGCACAATAATTTGACTTTCCCGTGTCACGCTTACGAAAAATTGACAATCCCGTATCACGTTTAGACCCTCAAAAGACCCACTATATAGTCAATCTGAAATAAGGGGACCAACATTTGATACAATAGCCAGATTAAAAAAAAGAACGGAGGGAGTTGAAAGGGCATGTGAATATTCTTTTACACCTGACCTGTTTCTAGCACATCTTTTCTGTTTTCTATAGCCAAGTGCAAACAAATAATATACTGTAAATTCAGAATTATATCAATGTGTTTATTATTGTGTAAAATGTGAAAGGGTATTAATTGCAATTTAATTAAAACTCACATTTTGAGTATTTTTTATATGAAACAAACAGGATATTTCTGAATATCGCAAAAGTTAAAATCACATTTCAGTTTTGAATTAAAAAATCGAAATAATAAATCCACGCATTTTTTTTTAGAATTTACAGTATATCCCTTATAAAAATGTACATGGCATGAATCTTGGGACCATTTAATTACCAAAAAGAAAGGGGGAGGATTAGAATGGTCAAAATATTTATGTCCTTGTCAGCTTAGGACAGAATTTAAATTGTTAAGCTATTAACCAGGGTACAAAATACATCATGTACATTTCTCGTTTTGTTTATATAGATTAGACCGTTGGTTTTCCCGTTTGAATGGTTTTACACTAGTAATTTTGGGGCCCTTCATAGCTTGTTGTTCGGTGTGAGCCAAGGCTCCGTGTTGAAGGCCGTACATTAACCTATAATGGTTTAATTTTTAAATTGTTATTTGGATGGAGAGTTGTCTCATTGGCACTCACACCACATCTTCCTATATCTATGTATATTAATTTTTTGCTTAAAAAATAATTTATAAACCATAAGCATGATAATAATCAAAATTTATAGTTTTTAATGGAAGTTGTACATTTTTAGCTCTTTGTTTACAAAAAAAGCTTCTATATCGGGGTAAAGCTGCACTCAAAACATGTTTTACATACAACATACTGTACATGAAATACTTGATAACTTTATCTAAAGAATACTCTTGTTTAATGATCTATTATACAATGTAGGCCATGGAACCTAAAAAAAAATCAAAAGCATTGCAAACTTTTGTAAAGTTCAATTTCGGGATCTTACATGTACATGTATGTAGTGTATGAATTGTCAAGTTCACATATAGGACTGCAGAATGCAATAAATAAACTAGAGAAGTACTGCTATGACTGGCAATTAACAGTTAATACTAAAAAAACTAAAGTTATTACGTTTCAGAATAAATTTTCTCCCACCCCTGTGGTATGCTATAAAAACATCCAATTAAATGAAACTAAAGAATACAATTTTTTAGGAAACATTATTAACTATAAGGGTAATTTTAAAAATGCTATCCAAGAACTATCAAAAAAGGGATTGAAGGTCCTATTTGCTGTAAAAAGTAGATTTTCTAACTTTCAATCCATCCCTGTTAATTTATCATGCAAACTTTTTGATGTCTTAATAAGACCTGTTTTATTATATAATAGTGAGGTATGGTTTATGGAAGATTATTTATCCATGTTTAAATCTTTGAAACGTTCAGAACAACATGGTTCTGTTTGTGATACTTTGTCGTTAGAAGATAAATTTTGCTATGAAATGATTCATAACAAATACTGTAAATCTGTCCTAGGACTTAGGAAAACTGCATGTAATATTTCAGCAAAAACAGAACTGGGCAGATTTTCTATGGCTTCATTTATTAAACCACAAGTTCTGCTATATTTCTGTAGATTTCATACCCATGATATTAATCCTCTGTTAAAAGAAGCCTATGAGTTAAATAAGTCCCTGCATAATGATGGTTTTCATAGTTGGTATACATTTGCTCTAAATATTTTTAAAGAGACTGGATTAAATGCTAAAGATTTTGAAACTTGTGATAAACCATACAATAAAATTAAATATTCCTTAAAGATGAAGTTTAAACAGGTATCACATGAATTTTATACAAAAAAAGTCTTGAATAAACTTTCTTCTATAACAGACAGTTCGAAATTATTTCTATATGGTCAAATAACATGAATAAAAACTGAGATAAAAATTGAAAATTATTTACTAAAAGAATCAAATTTTAAAACCAGACAATTAATTTCTAAATTAAGGGTTAGTGACCATAACCTAGAAGTTGAAATGGGAAGATATAAAAATGTACCCAGAGATCAAAGGTTATGTAAACTTTGTAATAAAATTGATGATGAATACCATTTTTTACTATACTGCAAACTAAACTCAACTTTAAGAGATTGCTTATTTTTAAAGATTAATAATTTAAATCCTGATTTTACAAATTATCAACCACTTTTAAAGCTAAAACAACTTTTAAATCCTAAATCTGAGCTTTTGACAGAAATTGGTGACTTTATAAAGCAATCATTAGAATTGCGAAAATGAGGTCCATGTCCATCAAAGGCTACATTAATTACCATTTATAACTATGTTTTTTTATGTTTATATTTGTAATTCTTCACTGTCTGTATTAAATGTTGTACATTTTTATTTGTGTTTGCTTGACCCATATGGGTGTATTTTTGCAAATAAAATTATTATTTAAAAATTATACTTATAGAGCCCTTTTTAAAAGAAACAAAAAATACATGCACAGTGATGCTACACTACCCTACATTTCCTGTGATACAAAATTGAAGAATTATTTTATAGCTTTTTCACTTTTCATTTGTAGGACTATAATAGATGCAAGCAATGCTGATGATTTTTTGTGAATGTGACGATAGCCAGGTCAAACTAAATACATGTAAAGAACAAGATACTTGCAAGATATTCTTAACTTATATATTATATGGTTATCATAACATACAAAGTATATATGTCATCACTGTATCTCCCTCATGCAAAGCTCTGATTCCTTTCACGAATTTGGCTATACTTTTTGGACCTTTGGGATTATAGCTCTTCATCTTTTATATATGCTTTGGATTTCAAATATTTTGGCCACGAGCATCACTGAAGAGACATGTATTATCGAAATGCGCATCTGGTGCAACAAAATTGGAACCGTTAATTTTATTACTACCACTGGGTCGATGCCTCTGCTGGTGGACTATTAGTCCCCGAGGGTATCACCAGCCCAGTAGCCAGTACTTCGGTACTGGCATGAAAATACGGATTTTTTTGTGTTATTAAAATTTGCTGTTACAAAATATTAGAAATTATTATAAATTAAGGAATGTATCTCCTTCATGCAAAGCTCTGATTCCTTTCACGAATTTGGCTATACTTTTTGGACCTTTTGGATTATAGCTCTTCATCTTTTATATATGCTTTGGATTTCAAATATGTTGGCCACGAGCATCACTGAAGAGACATGTATTGTCGAAACAAAATTGGTACCGTTAATTTTATTATAATAATTATACATGTTATACATCAGTTTTATTGAACATGTCTTTGTTAACTTGGTTTTCCAATTGAAAAATCTCTTTTATTTATAGTATAACTAATCACCGTACTGAAATATCAAAAATAAGACAATGCGTGACCGAACGACGCATGGACTATAAACGAGTTTAATCCATAGTGGCGTTCGGTCACAAGTTGTCTTATTTTTGATATTCAAATAAGGCGATTAGTTATACTTTTTATTACATTGGCTAATGGCCTTTTCTTATGAAATCAATGTACAAAATGTAAGGAACTATATGTTTTACCTACGCATTTACAATTTGTTTTGATCCGACGATATCGACTTCTTGACATCGCCTATTGTTGTATGACGTCAGAGAATGAATTAACCACATTTATTTCACATGTGAAATTATCGGTTTTTATTTAACTGGCACACCAATGTAGTTCATTGCAACCAATGTAATAAACTAATTTAATTTGTAGTACGAATACATGTAGTACATGTACATGTAGGGCGGCTCCTATATAATCTATTCAACAACTAACAATGACTAATGAACTGTCTGCTAGTACATTTTGCATTCCATTTTAAATATAAAAAAGGGAGAAATTTTTATTGATACTTTTGAAGATACTTCACCTGTTAGATTAATTGATTGGTTGTTGGTTTCTTATGTCCTATGACAAATAGTTCATGCATGTTTACACAAATGTTAAGGACAAGAACATATCAAAATAAATTACATTATTTGGGTTCTTTAATATGCTAAATTAGACAATGTATTTAAATTTAAGAAGTTGCAATGACCCCATTTTAAATTGTTTCATGTTGATTTCAAAAATGGTTAAAAAAAAATTCTTTACAAAAATTGAATTCTTAGGTTCTTTCATAAACAAAATGCCAATGCTAAATATTTAGATTGTTAATTTTGGTCTGGTTTTAAAATTTATAATTTTTTTTAGGTCCAAAGTATCCAAATTCAAAAAAAAAAATTAACTCTATTATATATTTTTTTTTATATATACATATGTGCCCTATGATATGCTCTTTCTAATTCAAATGCCAAATTAGAGTTTTTACCCCAAGTTCACAGTCCACTAAACACAAAAAAAAGATAGTTTGAGTGGGGAATCTATGCACTATCACAGTACACATTCTTGTTGGGCAATGTTATGAAGTTTATTTAAATTGAATTACAAAGGATCCAAAATTTAACTTAATTTGAAATCTTAATTTGATTTTATGCTTAATCTATTAAACTTTATCTTTATACATGTACCATATTTATTCTGTGTTAGAAACCATATTCTTTTTCAAATATTTAATCCTATTAAAAATTCAGAGCTGTATCATGATTGAATGTTTTGTTCAAACTTGCTTTTTTTCTTCATCTTCCACAAAATGTGTCCTTTACTGAGATAACTGTTCTTTTTAAATGAAACTTTAATGAAAAGATTAGCACAATATGTGGTTGATTGTCATCTTTATTTCCTGTCAGTGGTACATGTAAACATGTAAATGAAAAATATGAAAAAAAAGTGGTTTGATTGCCAATGAGAAAAAATCACATACAAGTCACATGTAAGCTATATGTCTTCATATGTCATTTGGCCTTCAACAATGCACAAGACCAATACTGCATATCTATTCAGCCATAAAAGGCCAAAAATTAGAAAATGAAAAAATATGAAAGCTAACAGCCTGATCTATATATATATGTATGTTTTGTGGTTTTCAGATCTAGAATCACAGCTAACTGATTTTTTTACAGCAGTCAACTTCAGATTGGAAGACTGATTGTTGCTTCTGACAGAAACAATTTCAACCAACCAAACAAGCAACAGAAACTTTGCATCTTTAAAACACCACTTACATCTTCCATGGGATGATTTCCCCAAAAAATAACAGTTCATCATTTATAAAGATTTTAATGTTATGGATTTTCTTTTACAAAAAAGTTAAAGTACACTTGTTTTTATAGTAAAACCTTACTGTTTAATTATCAAAAAACAATTTAACTTTATTGAAATTTAAAGATTCATATGACTTGTTTTAATTTTGTTATTTCTCAGGATGTGATGTAGAGCCTCATAGATACAGTCATGACAGTAATCTTAACAGCAATCCAATTTCATTTAAAATTCTTTAAAAACTTTGCACTAGTAAATATAGACTGAAGTGATCTGTTTTTCGTCTAGGTATGGGATTTTTATGGCACCACAACAAAGTTGTCGGTGCCATATAGTTTTACCCTTCTACTAAAATTGCGATTTTCCGTAATTCCATCATTCCGGAACAAACCATTATACGGTGTTTTTTTCTAAACACCTTCAGATATTGGCCTGATTTTTGGTATGAAAGTTGACCATGATGAGTTACAGATCAAGTTAAAGTTTTGTTCCACTCCGCTAATTTTTGTTGAAATATCGAGCTATGGACTTTGATAAATTGTTGAAAATCACAGTTATATGCACTTTTTCCTAAACCCATTCAGATATTGGGACGATTTTTGGTATGTGAGTTACAGATCAAGTTTAAGTTTCGTCATGCTACCCTAATATTTGCTGTAATTTCGGGCTTTGGACTTTGATAACTTTTTGAAAATCAAAGTTATATGGACCTTTTTTTTAAATGTTTTCAGATATTGGGCTAATTTTTTGTATGTGAGCTATCCATGATGAGCTACATATCAAGTTAAAGTTTCGTTCCGTAGTGTAATTTTTTCCAGAATTAAAGGTTTTAAACTTTGAAAATTGTTCAAAAAATCACGGTTATATGGATATTTTTCTATATGCCTCCTGATTAAGAGCTAATATTTGATATGTGAGACAACCATCATGTTTGTGTCCACATGTTTTATTGAAATTGCAGATTTTCAAATTTTTGAGATGTGGCCTTTCGTGTCGCTTTGACACATCTAGTTTAAGATACAATTATGATTATCATGTTTGTATTGACCACATTGCAGTAGATGCATTTATAATTTTCATGTTTGTGTTGACCAAATTGCAGCAAAAAGTAAAATCACAAAAATACTGAACTCAGAGGAAAATCAATACGGAAAGTTCATAATCACATGAAAAAATCAAATAACAAAACGCATCTAAAACGAATAGACAAGAACTGTCATATTCTTGACTTGGTACAGGCATTTTATATACAACATAGATATATAGTTACCTGGCAAATATTACCTTGTTAGCATACTAGGCTCAAATGGCCATAACAAAGTCCATCTCTTAGTGTCTTAAAATCGTCTCTATATTGCAACTGTGTACAGTTTTCTCTTTTAAACCATTATTTTGAAAACTTTAGAAGTATCATACATATATGTATATATATATATATTGTAAAAACTATCAAAATGTCAAGATCTAACTACCCAATATTTTCCCGATAAATTAGGACGTAACATCTATGAGCTATTGTCCCTGAAGAATGAACATTTGTAAATTTTCGAGTTTTCTGCTAACATCTTAAAGCTATATCAATATGATATAAGAAAAATTACAAAAGTGGTCAGAAAAACTTATTTTTACAGTTTGAACTTATTTTTGATTGTTTTAAATTTATTGCTTTTGAAATATGTTTTTTTTATTGTTTTGAGGTGCACAATTTGTCAATTCAAGCGATTTCGGCTCCTGGGAGCCTCTATGTTTGTAATGATTAATTTGTATTAATGTATGATTATTTTCTTAATATATTAAATGAAACATTATTTATTCTTTTCCATGTGTTGTTATACTCGTTTATAAGTACAGATCCTATCATACGTCAGATGTTAAATTAGATGTCAAACTTGAGAAAATTTGAATATGTAGGCTACCCCATTTTGTTGTGGCATTTGCCAGTCACCAACATTATTTGCCGAGCTTAATATTTTTGATTGGGTATATATAGTTATACTTTGCGAGTAGATATGTTGTTTTACAATAATAAACGGGTCTTGGGAGTATTTTGGCTCTGAAAAATGACCAAAATCAGCCATTTTGGACTTGAGGCTAAATAAGACATATTGAAACGGTTAGATTATACATACACTTTATAGGCAGCACTGTTATTTCTATGCATTCTTACACTTAAAGTGATGTATTACTAGAAACAACTATCAAAAAATTATAAATGTTGCCATGTTTTTTTATTTAAACCATCGATATATATCAAAAAAGGCTTATGTTTGCTGTTTTCGAGCAATTTCAGCTGTTAAAAAATGGCGCCCAAAAAAAAAAATCAAGATCGGATCAAAATTTTCCAATCAATTTTAATGTGGTTGTTTACATTTCTCAGGTGCCAAATATGAACTCATTTCGCAAAAGATGCATTCGGACGGTTTTGCATGGTTTTTTGGCAGTTTGGATCAAAATGGACAAAATGATTAAAATCAGAAAAATTGTCAATTTGTTGAGCATAGTAAGATTCGCCAATCTCTTTTTTTTTAGCTTCCGCCGGTGTAGGGTTATAGAATCCCCATTTCTCTCGTCATGAATGAAATTCTTCCTAACCCATCCGCAACCGACATTTCCATCCATGAGAGTTAATTTTAGCTTGACTTGGTAACCTATGTAAACAATATTTCTTCTCAATTCTTACTACTTTCTTGTTGTATTTCAACATGTTCATGTTAAATTAACATTCAATTACCCCCCCTTTCCCGATATAAAATATCCAAGAACGGTCCATCTTTGTTGTTCATATTGAATAACACCTCATGGTAACATCATTTCTATTAATAATAAACTTTAACTTTGTTGCAACTGAACAACTATTATCAGTCGTAGTCGACTGTTATGGTATGGGCTGTTGTGTTTTTAGTCTAGTAGTGTGATATTTGCATCGAGTTAAGAGTTATTATTTAAACAATTCAGCTTTGATTGTTGTTAGGACGATGTCTTGTAGACGAAACGCGCGTCTAGCGTAAACATAAAATTTTAAATCTGGTTTCTATCTATAATGAGTGTAACTGATACATATGACGTGGCTCTGTACTTCAACATCTCACTTTTATGTTATTGTTCTATTTTAATTTATGATTTCTGGCTTTAAAATTTGCTAATGCTTTGTTATAAATTCACTGTTCACAAAATTTTGAATTTTTGAAATACTAAGGCTTTTCTACCTCAGGCATAGATTATATCAGCTGTATTTGGCAAAACTTTTAGGAATTTTTGTCATCAATGATCTTCAACTTCGTACTTTATATGGCACTTTTAACGTTTTTGGATTAGATCGTCACTAATGAGGCTTTTGTAGACGAAACGCGCGTCTGGCGTATATTCAAAAATTTAGTCCTGGTATCTATGACGAGTTTATTTGTTTGTTCTCAGTTCTTCATGTGTTTCTCTATTGTGATGGCATGAAAAAAAGGCGACCATGCCTGATGACGTCACATAGAAAGAACACATCTTTCTGCAGATCAATCGAAAAGAAAAAAATATTTTTATCTGCATACTGTTTGGAAATCATTTGAGAAACAGATTCTATCACCTAATATCGTGCAATACGATATTTATCCACTCTCGACAGTTAAATTTAAATATTTAAAATGCTCGGCGAGCCTCGCGTTTTCAATTTGAAAATTTAATTGTCTCGAGTGCATAAATATCGTAACACATTCGTTGTAGTGGAAGAATCTATATTTACACTTAATTTTGTCTAGTAATATTTGGAGCCCTTTTTAGCTTGCTGTTTGATGTTAGCCATGTTGAGGACCGTACTTTGACCTTTACTGGTTTACTTTTTTAAATTGTGACTTGGATGGAGAGTTGTCTCATTGACACTCATACAACATCTTCCTATATCTATATATTTTTTTCAGTTTATGAAATCTAATTATATATGCAATTGGGATAATTACAAGTTTGAAGGTCCAAAGACTCTTATCGACACGTAATCATAACACATGGTCCCTCAGATAAGTTACCATATTTCTGCAATTTACATTTAGAGCTACCAATTTAAAAAACTAATTAAAAGTGTTTGTAAGACATACAAATGTTTTACCACTTTCGTCCACAACTTTTATTAGAAACAGAAAATTACAAGAATCAAGATTTAACTTTAAATATCAGGGGAATTTTACAATTTTACACGAGGGAACCGAAAATCGACTTTGAAAAATATATACATCCCGTACCAACTATTTTTCCTGTTTTATTAGAAGTAAGTGAGGAAAATATTGCTTACAACGAATCTCCAGCATCCCTATCAAATGCTACCCATGAGAACACTGTGAAATTAAAGACAAGTCATACAAGAATGTGTCCAAAGTACACGGATGCCCCACTTGCACTATCATTTTCCACGTTCAATGGACCATGAAATTGGATAAAAATATAATGAGGCATAAAAATTAGAAAGATGATATCACAAGGAACATGTGTACTTAGTTTAAAGTTGATTGGACTTCAACTTCATCAAAAACTAGCTTGACCAAAAACTTTTACCTGAAACATGCACATTCATTTTATATGTTCAGTGGACCGTGAAATTGACGTCAACAGTTTAATTTGGTTTAAAAATTAGAAAGATTATATCATAAGGAACATGTGTACTAAGTTCTGCTGGTGGACTATTAGTCCCCGAGGGTATCACCAGCCCAGTAGCCAGTACTTCGGTACTGGCATGAAAATACGGATTTTTGTGTTATTAAAATTTGCTGTTACAAATATTAGAAATTATTATAAATTAAGGAATGTATCTCCCTCGTGCAAAGCTCTGATTCCTTTCACGGATTTGGCTATACTTTTTGGACCTTTTGGATTATTGCTCCTCATCTTTTATATAAGCTTTGGGTTTTTAATATTTTGGCCACGAGCATCACTGAAGAGACATGTATTGTCGAAATGCGCATCTGGTGCAAGAAAATTGGTACCGTTTATTTATTACAAGTTGATTGGATTTCAACTTCATCAAAAACTACTCTGACCAAAAACTTTAACCTAAAGCGGGACAGACGGATGGACGGACGCACAGACCAGAAAACATAATGCCCTTCTTCTATCGTAGGTGGGGCATAAAAATAGAAATGAACAACGTAGCAGATATAAATATGGTAAGACTAGAAGAGAAGTTATCAGATAAAGACCAGTACACTGATTTAAAAAAGACAATTAAAAAGTAATGAACCTTTCTTCCAAGGGTCCAATGAAATGTGGGAGAAAAAGGCTCGAAGGAACAAAGAATTAAGACGAAAGAGGATCGGAGGAGGGAACAGGTGGCTGAAAAACATATGGATACTTTCATTTCATCACTATCCAATTGCATGAAAATGAAGAATTTAGCCATGAAACTATTTTTACAATCTGAAATTATATTATAAGATGATATAACTGTTGTTTATTTGTTGTATTATAATTACTTTTAGATACTTCAGGTTTTTTTAGTTGTATTTTTAGTTTATAAACTTTTCTTTCGATGAATGAGAAACAGTTGTTTTGTAATGTTGAATTTTTAATAACAAGTTTTGTGTACACCAAACGCTTGTGCATAATACTATTTGTTTTTAGAATTGTGAACTATGTCCAGTGCGCGATGTTTTGCCGATATTGTCATCACCACAATGTCAAGTTTATATTGTATTTACATTGTATCCTATCTTTCTGTTTTGTACTTTTGTGCTAACATCGTTATGTTACAATCGTCACCGTGTCAACATCATGTTCATATTGCATATATAAAGTCTTAACCTCTCTGTTTACATCGTTGTTATAGTGTATATGTAGTCTATACCGTTCTATTTTTATCGTTTATAGTGCTGTTATTGTGTTTACATTGTATCCTATCTATATGTTTTGTACCTTTGTGCTAACATCGTGATTTCGACAGTCGTGTCAATATCGTGTTTATATTGTTTATGTAGAGTCTTTATCTTTCTGTTTACACCGTTCACATCGTCATGTTGACAATATCAAGTTCATATTGTATACATAGAGTCTATACCTTTATGTTTACAACGTTCACATTGCGAATATTAACAATAGCATGTCAACAGTGTCTATATCATGTATAGAGTATATCGACTTATTAACGTTCTGTTTACATCGTGATGCGTATAACGTATGCTTATAATGATGATTTTTGTGGGCAGTGAAAGGATGGACTAGTCAAATACAACTGCAATTCTTGACAGACGTCGCTTGAGTGAAGCTTGGTATAAAAAGACAATCATTGATTCAGAAATGTTTACCGAGTATAAAATTGTTGACAACATTCAATTAATATAATTAGATGAAAAAGTAGAATTCACGTTGAAAAACTATAGAAAGGCTTTTCTAAGTAGTTATCATCTGTCCATACTGATAACTAAAGATACAGGTTTGTCATATATAAGGAAACTCAATTTAGATCAAAATCATATAATTATCATACTCGTATCATCTGTCAATCATATTGTTTTCAGTTCTTAAAACAAACCATGAAAATAATAAATATTGCATGGACACAAATGTATATAAATAAACATTAATTAGTTAACAATTTGTTTGTAAACTTACGAATGTGTTTTTTTAAGAAGCATAAATGTCTAATGAATCAATGAAATGCAATTGATAATTAACATAAGCTCATAATATGATAGATAATTTTTGAAATCAAAATTTTTACAATTGATGAATAGTTCATTGTACTGTTAGATGATTATCTCCCTTTTGTAAACTGTTAAAATTATCTCGCTTTTGTAAAATGTTTGATGAGCTCCCTATTCACTGCAACATCAGTATTGCTGTGTATTGGCTGTATATACATTGTCACCTTTCTTTTCCAATTCATGGTTTGTGGATATTTTAATCTACAAATAAAAATTTTATATAAATAAATAGGAAATAAAATCAAAGTTTCAAGCTAATGAAACAGTTAAATTTTTATCTCCAGAGGAGCAAAGTTGGGATTTTTTTTATCTTAATAAAAATATATAAATAGACAAGTTTCTAAGGTCCTGTGTTATTTTTAGATGAGTACTTACAGTTATGATAGTAATAAGGCCATTAGAAGGGCAACAGTTTGTCTTTCGTGTCCCGAGTAGCACCCCTACCCGGGCCCAAGATAAACAGTTACAATGCAATGCCGGAGGAAGACTTTAATTTAATGGAAAGAAAAGGCACCCAACAAGACCCAATTAGCTGCTCGTCTGGGGGGAAGCACCTCTTCTTTGGATTTTAAAGCCATTAGACCCTACATATTTTCCTATGGTCAACCAGAGTCCGATGCAGACCTGACTTCATCGGAATCGTCATCAATTTTGCCACACATCAGATTTGGGCAGTTGTCTTCCCCGCAGAGTTTCACAGTTCCAGCAGAATCCCAATTCCAGTTCCCGAGGAATCCCCTATGGAGGTTGTACAGGGGGTCCTGAAGCAGGTCTCCAGCCAATTGTTGACCGATTCTGACTTAGATTGAAGTTTCAGCTTCCTTAGATCTCAACCAAACGTATGACCAGTTGTTCACATAGTTCACATAGTCCAAAGAAAAATCTTAATTAACACATTTTTATATTTTTCGAATGTAGTAAAATTATTTTAAAAGATGGTCATATGAAAGGTACTAGATCAGTATGTGCAGCAAGAAGAGTACGATATGTAGAATCTGAAGAGCTAGGAACAGTTGAAATGGGTTGTTGGAAAATTCCATGCAAAGGATCAATGTCTTGTCCGAACCACAAAAATTTACACTATACGACCTTAAAGGTTCGGTAATTTAATAAATATATTTATCTTTTAAAAAAATATAAAATCTTTAAAAATTGGGATATAGTTCTGCATTATTTTCAATACTTTATACCTTTATATCTTTTATATTTTTTGTTGTTGATTAAATGTGTTTTACTTCTTCATCAATGTAAAACCAGTATCAAATTAGATCAACAATGTAAAACTAATTTCTCTTCTCTGTTGCAATATATATGTTTAAGACGTTTCTATATTAATTAAAAATACAATTATTGGATATAACCCCCCTTTTTGTTTTAAATAATAGTTTAGACGCATTTATCCTTTATAAATTGCACTAATTTACTTAAATTATATAAATTATTTTCAAATATTAAAAGGTTCAAAAGAATATGAAAACGATGATAGAACAGACAAAACTGTAAAAGAGAAAGGCAGGTGAAGAAAGTGTAAAACTGCCGGAATTTGTGCCTCAGTTTATTATAGCGGAATAATAAATAGAATGAAAGAATTGTTCATCATAGCTGTAAATCGTTAACGCAAGTGTATATGTGCTTTCTTTGGTTGGCAAAGAAATTAGTGCACTCCACTAACCTGTTGGTATTTGATGATGCTTGCCATTTTAAGAAATTCATTATAAATCCAATTAGAGTTAATTAAAGCCAGTAGTCGCATTTTTTAACAGCAATGAGAAAACTCTGTTGGCATATGATGATGCTTGCCAATTAAAGAAATTCATTGTAAATCGAATTAGAGTGACTAAAAGCCAGAAGTTGCTTTATCTAACAGCATTGAAAATAGTGTGGACAATACGCACTTTACAAACCATGTAGATAAGTGCTGTCGACACAATGTTGATCCCTATACACAGATGAACAATTCAGAAACATTAACACAGAAGCATGTGAACACACATTCCAATTCGTTGCACAATATAAATATGTCATATGTTGAATATAATTTGTTAATATTAAAGCGTTCTGGATTGTTAATAGGGACCGACTTGTAATAAATACATAAAAACCAAAGTGATGCATGTGAACAAACATTCCAATTTGTTGCGAAATATAAATAGGTCATATGTTAAATATAATTTGTTAATATTAACCCTCTTGCTGCCAAAGGGACATTTATGGCTTCTACACACAAATATTGTTGATTGTGTAGAACGTCAAAGGTCCATTGTAACGTCACAATACTCACTGACGCACTGACAACGTCAAAATGGCGATTTGGCGGGAATGAATTAAACTGAATAAAATGCTTCAAAAGTATACTTAAAACGGATGTCAAGAAATGATACAAGATCATAAGCTTGTTAGTACTATAATACCAACTTATTTAATGTGTTTACTAATTATCTAGTTCGTCATATTCATGTAAAATGTTGCATTCTTTCGAGAAATTTGTTTTACGTTTCTTTCGTACATTTATCAATCAGAATTTCTCATATAAATCAAAAATCTTATCCCTGATAAATAATCATAAAAAAGTTAACTGTTATACTTGATTACGCGAAATATTAATATTCTTTCACAATACACCATACCCGCTTTATTTAAAAGAACTGGATAATTTATTTATAGGGCTCAAATACCACGATTGAAATCTTAGTTGGATTTTTTCTTTGTTGTAAAAGTACACACATGTTAACCGATGTACTTGTATTGCCATACGATATTTCATTACATTTTTAACATGTTTCATCATGGAAGCACTGACTTAGAATTGTTTATTTTCATTCAAAATTATGGGGGAAGTTGAATTAGTAGTAGACAAAATTATTTTTATTCATATCATAGATATCCATTCCCGTAGGCAACCTCTTTTTTTTCTCTCTGGCATTCACCACATACCTTTTACTTTGTAGGACCCACTGAGCAATAGATTTATTGTATATTGATTTCAGACGTCCTTAATATTGCATGAGATATTTGCCACTGAACGTTGAAAAGAGAACAATTTATCAGTTAACAGATATTTCGTGTATGTCAATTACAGTGTGTACTTTATCATAGTGAATGAAAATGAATTATTATTGATTCAGGTTCACTTGTAGACAATAGAAATTAATTTTAGAGAATTACTACTCTCGTTTTAAGAATGTTTTTTTATTCGTATTCTCTAAAATTTTTTTACCAATAAGTGGTCAACAAAATAATTATAAACATGATTATAAATAAGAAAAATAAATATGGATATTAATTTTTATTTCAAAATATTTCCTCGCCTACCAAAACAAGGATTGAAACCATGATAATTTTAATCTGACACGTTTGATACTTTACAACACGAAGTAGTTCATAGAATCATAGAACAGCTACTCGGAGATTTTATTTATTTTTATTAATTTGAACACGCTTTGTTTTTATTTTTATTCTCATTGGGTGCCGTTGTTTTGTTGTGTATGTACAATAATTTGAGAGTTTTTTTAACAGTATTTACCAATTACCTAATAAAAAAACGAGAATAAATATTTTAGTATTTTATAGGTGGTTTAGAATCGTTTATGCATTTCACTTGACAAAGATAAAACAAAGTCGCTTTCAAAGCTAGTAATTGGTATATTAAAAAAATATATATATTCCAAGGTTAAAAGTTGTATTTTTAAATAATTTTGTATTAAAAACATCGTTTATGACAATCTTAGAGCAATCAACTTCCGTAAAATTACTTAAAAAATCACTTTTCATAATTACGGCTACATTGACGCGGGAAAAAACTATGGACAGCGGAAAAGAGCAGTTCTACAGAGAGGCACAAGTTTTGCAACGTCACAGATAAGAAACGCCAAGATGCTTTTGGCGCGACAAAGTAAGAAAAAAAACTCGGCAGCAAGAGGGTTACGATAACCACTTTTATTCCCCTTTAAAAGTGTCCTATACCAAGTCAGGAAGATGGTCCTTGTTATATTATTGTTCGTTTCTCTGTGTGTTGCATTTTAACGTTGAGTCGTTTGTGTTTCCTCTTATTTTTGAGATATTGAGATAAGACGTGGCACAATACTTGTCTATCCCAAATTCATGTGTTTGGGTTTTCATGTTATATTTGTTATTCTCGTGGTGTTTTGTCTGATGCTTTGTCCGTTTCTGTGTGTGTTGCGTTTCGGTGTTGTGTCGTTGTTCTCTTATATTTAATGCGTTTCGCTCGGTTTTGGTTTGTTACCCCGATTTTGTTTTAGTCCATGGATTTATGAGTTTTGAACAGCGGTATACTACTGTTGCCTTTATTTAAAGCGTTCTGGAATGCTTATAGGGACCGACTTGTAAAAAATATATAAAAATCAAAGTGATGTTAGTCCTGCAACTTTTGCAAGGTCAAGTAACAGTAAATGAACGCCGTCTATCGGATTCCGGCTCGTAGATTGGTAGCGCTTGGGTATTTTGACGACCAGTTAAAACAGTGTAAACACTATTTCTATATAATAGTGATGAGGAAAATTAGTGTGGTCTCTGAAGTATTTCATATGTAGTATGTGATAACGCCGTTGGAGATATTCAATCTCTACAGCAACTGGTAGAACATGTCTCGCTTACCAATGAGAAAATTGCACCACATTCCTTCTCGGTTGAATATGTTTCTCGATCTGTCCGACAACTGATTACTTTGAATAAGAGACTGACTTCTTTCACTATTCCGGCGTCAGTTTTATCCAAAGGAATGGTGCGAAAAATGGCAAAATCTGGACTGAAACAACGACAGCTAATATTGGCAAATGAACGTGAAGGGACTGAAGGTGTTGCCAATCTCTTATGGAGAACCCAGTCACAAAAGACAGAAAAATTATAGCTTCATTTTGCATGTTTTTCGATTCCAGACATAAGAATGATTTCTATTTTTATGTTATTATCGTACTTTTAAAGTATTTTCGTCTGATACAGTATTTGTTTAAATATATATACTGATAATGAACATGTCATATTTTTTTTACAACTAATAGTTCCATTTGGAATACTTTTCCATATGAGAGGGTCTGATTTGGGTTTATGGAAAAAAGGAAAAAAGGAAAAGCTTGCAGAACAAAAGGCAAAAAAATAAATAACGCAATTATGGGGTACTTAAATATAAAGAATATTGGTAATACAAAATTAAAATGTATAAATGACGGACCCTTAGAAAATAAAAAAATCGATACAAAACATATGGTTAAATTATAACGTCATCATTCTATGACGTCGGGTACTTCATTCATAAAAAAACATATGACGTGGGAGTACGATCGGAACAGCCAATGCAATATATTCATATTTTACCACGGGTGTGCATTCAAAGCGTTTGAAGGACGTCATGTTAGAATCATGCATAATCAACACCAAGACGTTTGAACTTCATAACATGATATCCTGACGTTATGTAATATTAATGACGACGTCACGATTTTTGATTGTTTTTTTTTTTGGCAAAATGTCGAGTTTGCGTCGCTTGTACAGGGAAAACGAAGTCAGTGAACATATTTTTTTTCTATCATCTAATTAGTAAGACAAAGGAGAAGAATATATAATTTATGAAAAAAAAACCGAGTGATTCGTGTAATTCTTACAGGAATAGTAAATTGAAGAAGAAAAGAAAGGAGTTTCCCTTCATATTCAATGTGATTTAGTACCTTTCCGGACCATTTTGATAAAAAAAGATTTTTCTCGGAAACAAATTCGATGACATATACTTTTTTTTACATTTTCTGATGTATATTTTCAATATCTAATTGAGTTTAAAATTATAAAAAAAAATGTTTCCTTTTATTCACAATAAAATTGAGAATGGAAATGGGGAATGTGTCAAAGAGAAAACAACAGCAGAAGGTCACCAAAAGGACGTCAATGTAGCGAGAAATTCCCGCACCCGGAGGCGTCCTTCAGCTAAATTGAACAAATATATACAAGTTCAGTGAGAATGAACGCCATACTTATTTCCAAATTGTTCACAAGAAACTTAAATCAAAATAATACAAGACTAACAAAGGCCAGAGGCTCCTGACTTGGGACAGGCGCAAAAATGCGGCGGGGGTTAAACATGTTTATGAGATCTCAACCCTCCCCCTATATCTCTAGCCAATGTAGATAAGTAAACGCATAACAATACGCACATTAAAAATAAGTTCAAGATAATTCCGAGTCTGATGTCAGAAGATGTATAACCTACAAATACTTCTTGATTTCAATGTGTATGTGATTAAATTATTACTTTTTTATAAGTCTTAAGAATCAGTGGATGAGGAGGTATTCTTACCTGATATCAGAAGACATGGAAGGATGGTACGTATACACACTTTTTAGTCATGGATCAATGTCCGATTAATTTCTTCATGCACATGGGATTATTTTCGAAAAAAATCTGATTCATATTTGGATCCTCAATGCTCCTCAATTTTGTAATTGTTTGGCTTTATAAATATTTTGATATGAGCGTCACTGATGAGTCTTATGTTATAGATAATGCATATTTTAAGGTTTTTCTTGTGAAAGAACACACCGAGTGGTGTCAGGATTGATCAAATGAAAGACCGACAGAAGGGAGGTCTTTCTTTGAGCAATTCTGACACCCCGATGTGTGTTCTACGTCAAGAAAAACCTTAAAATATGCATTATCTGACTTGCATACCGTCAAAAAAATATTATTTTTTATAAAGATTTGCAAAATTTAGTATCCTATATTACCGACAACACTAAAATAGGATATTCCTTTCTAATGCATTCAGGTTTTAATACGCCCTATCGCTCATTTAGAATGTGAAATAAAACTCACTTATAAATCTAGATATAAACCTTTTAAAAAATATTATTTATACACAATAAAAATAGTACTGTAACTGCTTGAAGTAAGACACACATTTACTGTTACCATTCGATAACGGTGTATGACAAATACGAGACACATTGTAAGTAATTTATTGTACCACTTTGTTTATGGAAAAGGGGGAGGGGTATGTTTTTTTTTCTAATTGTAAAAAAGTCATTTCTATTGCGGAAAAGTGGTTATTTTTTTTAACAATTTTAATTGAATGGAATGAAAAATTCAGAAAGATTGTGTTTTGAATAGCAATACATTTTATTGACAGATAATCAGGATATAATTATATACCCTCCGCACCCGACCCTTTTCTGAGTTACGTTAATGTTATTCAATAGAATATAAGATTATCTTATTAGTTGATCATTTGATAGATAAAAGGTATACATAAATTTAAAATTTTTTTTTAGAACTGACACAAAGACGAAAATAAATATTTATAGGTCACAGTATGACTTCCTATTCAGCGTTTATCGTCCTGAACATGCATGCAATATTTGCCACTGGACGTTAAGCAAGCAACCAAAAATCAACCAACCTATTCAGTGTGACTCAATAAGATTTTCAACATCTTAACACTCGAATATGTTAAATCTGGCTTTTTCTTTATGAAAGTCTATATTATAATTTATCTCACATATATGATAATGTTTCTTTATTGTAACGATAAATTAACAAAACTTCACGCGTTATTTGTTTCTAAAATTAAAATGCATACAATGAAGGAACTTTCTGTTACATCTATCATCGATTGAACTTTAAAATATAATATTTCCAAATCGGCAACAAAAAACTACCAGACGAATAAAATTTTGAAGTAAATTATAGTTTGCATTTTTATCAAGGAAAATAATGACCTCACACAGGTCATTATTTTATGCTTTTGAGCATATTCCATTGAAACATGGTATCATCCGGGTTGATTCTGAAAAAGAATGACCTGTCGTTCTGAAAGAAAATAACTCCATATAGGTATATAAGTAGACGAAACGCGCGTCTGGCGTACTAAATTATAATCCTGGTACCTTTGATAACTATATATCCCTAATTGGATGGAAACAATTGACATTTTTAGGCCCCACCTAAGATATTAGAAGGGCATTATGTTTTCTGGTCTGAAGGTCCGTTCATCCGTTCGTAGGTCGTACCGTTTGTTCGATCGTCCATCCGTCTGTCAACTTTAAAGTTTTTGGTCAAGGTAGTTTTTAATGAAGTTAAAGTCCAATCAACTAGAAACACTTGCTCCCTACTTCCCTATGAAAAGATCTTTTAAATGTTTATGCCAAATTAGAGTTTTACTCGAATAACACGTTCAAACATAGAAAAGAAAAGTGCGAGTGGGGCATCCATATTCTATGGGCATAACTTGTTTTTACTTTTACAATGGCATTGTATCAACGTGAGGTGTTGGATACGGAATTTTGAACTCACGACAATATTTTGTGTAAATTTATTTTTTATGTAATTAATTTCAGACATGTAAATTAATATCACTTCACACTTGCAATAGAACTTCAAGGTTTGAAAATGTAGTTTTTACAGTAGATATGATATCTACCTCATGATATAGAAGTCTTATGAATCCCATTTTTTTTTCTTACAGGAAGATGAGTATTCCTTATTGTCTATGTCACCAACAGTGTCTTTTTAATAGTGAGATATTAAGATAAGACGTGGCACGGTACTTGTTTATCCCAAATTCATGTATTTGGTTTAGATGTTATATGTGTTATTCTCGTGGGATTTTGTCTGATGCTTGGTCCGTTTCTGTGTGTGTTGCGTCGTTGCTCTCCTCTTGTATTTAATGCGTTTATGGAGTTTTGAACAGCGGTATACTTCTGTTGCCTTTATCTAATGAGGATAGGAGCAGTGACAGGGTATGTTAAATGTCATTTAGTATCATAAATTAATAGGATAAATTTTTATATTTGAACAAGATACAGTGGCGTTTCTAGATAATTTTTACATGTACACCCCAACATTGGCGAGGAATTCAGGGATCCCCAAAACGGGTCCATGTCAAACAATTGCTGTAGTGGGTTAGAGCTAGGAAGCGAAGCCCTCGGAACCTTAAGAGTTATCAGAATGGATACCATTCCTGTTATTAAAACTCATCTGAGAAGCAACACATAGATCTAAATGGCTAACTACCCATTGTTATCTCTTGATTTGTTGATTATACGTGATTTGAAGAAAATTACGATGACCGTTAACATTTAGCAATAATTAAACGAATAATTAGTATTTTATTACTGATATACATGTAGTTATCAATAGTTATCAAAGGTACCAGGATTATAATTTAGTACGCCAGACGCGCGTTTTGTCTACATTAGACTCATCAGTGACACTCAAATCAAAATATTTATAAAACCAAACAAGTATAAAGTTGAAGAGCATTGAGGATCCAAAATTCCAAAAAGTTGTGCCAAATACTGCTAAGGTAATCTATACCTGGGATAAGAAAATCCTTAGTTTTTCGAAAATTCAAAGTTTTGTAAACGGAAAATTTAAAAAATGACCACATTATTGATATTCATGTCAACACAGAAGTGTTGACTACTCAATTGAATTGTAGGTTACTATTAATGTTCTGCAAAACACACATACCTTCGATTGATATTTAACTATTTTTGAATATTTAAGGAAGCTCTATAGGTACCTTAGACTTGAGTGTTTTTAGGCGTTTCCTTAAGCCTTGGTCACACCTTACCGGATAGCTCGAACGGACGCCTAACGGATAAAATTCATGCCTGTTAGACGTCCGTCCATATCCGTTGCATGTCCGTTAAGGTGTCATACCACCAATTACTCCCACAAATTTAGAACGTATGTGAAAGTAGGCCTACTCGGACAAAAAATAGTGCATTTGATGTCATTGTTTACTTAAACAAACCAACAAATTGGCAGAAATGAAACTTTTGGTGAAAGAGAAATATGTTAAGACCATTTTGAGCTAAAATTTACTTGTTTATGAGTTTGCATTCAAAATTGAGGATTAATGCACTCCATAGTATACTAATTTAAGATTTCCAGAAAACCAGGGGTTATTTTTAGCGGTACCTCTTTTCGGAAGACCTTTTCTTTTTTATATGATTTTAAACACCTGTTGAAAATTGGCATGTAGAAAGCTGATACATGTGTAATTCAGGATATACCTGGTTTCTATGAAGTTAAACTTAAGGTAAAATATTTAGAAAGCTATGAAAATTGTAAAATTTGGTTGAACAGATAGGGACTTTTAATTGGTGGTATGACACCTTAAGCGTACGTTTTATCCGTGGACGTCCGTTCTGTCCGAAGGATAATTTTGAGCATGTTCAAAACTTTGAAAGGACGTCTAACGGATAAAATGTCCGTTGAACGTCCGTTTTGTACGGTGCTCGTCCGTTTCGTTTCCGTTTTGTATCCGTTACGTGTCCGTTTTACATCCGTTGGAGATCTGGAAGATAAATGCACCAACGTACTTCTACCGGACGTATAACGGATAAATCGGATGATGAACGGACATTAAACGGGAGAAATGCCAATTATTGGTATGTCAGATTTTTTAATGCTCATGCATTCTTATTATTCATAATCGATCTTAGAGAAAATGAACGTCTTCACACCCAAAAAGCTTTAATTCAGGCCAAACACTGCCCTTTGTTGGCATTTTCAAGAACAAACCAAAACCAGTTACACTGAAACATTTTGAATATTTATGCGATTGACATGTTTTATTATTGTCGTCTTTAATTTTTCAATATGTCTGTAATTGGAGAATTATCACAACCTGTTCGTGGCCAGCAACCTTCTTTCCTTTCAATTATGCCGGCTACAAACACTGCAGCAATCATGCCGGTGTCAACTACTTCAAACGAACTTGTTTCAGTTTCAACGACTTTCCCTATAATTGGTCTGTTTCTGTGTGTGTTGCGTTTCGGTGTTGTGTCGTTGTTCTCCTCTTATATTTAATGCGTTTCGCTCGGTTTTGGTTTGTTACCCCGATTTTGTTTTTTGTCCATGGATTTATGAGTTTTGAACAGCGGTATACTACTGTTGCCTTTATTCAAGACCTTGAAGGTGTCAACGTCAATGACTTGTTTTGTCAATATCACGCACTTACTACAGTCAGCAACCCTAGACCTTTTCTACATGCTTCAATGATCCAGGGATGCACAATAACACACTTGAACATTACCATCAACAAGTGTTAAGTTTTTGCGCCCGGAAAACTTTTCTGACGTTCGGTTCTAAAGGGATTTTACAGATGTTATAGATAACTAAAACTGTTAATTCGTTTCATTTAAAGGCTTCTATTTACGTTTACAATTTGTTGTTGATAATATACAATATGTTATAAAATTTGTGAGCTCCTAAAATTCTGTATTTCATTATTTATTATAGTTTCCCCCTTTCTCCAAATACACTACATATGATCTGATGTTCCCATATTTTGACTATTTTATTGATTGTGACTGTATATATTTAACGCATCATGTAAATGTAACGGAATTTGATGAGACTGTTATTAAAGTGAGAGGGTTAGCGCTATAGAACCAGGTTTAATCCACCATTTTCTACATTTGAAAATGCCTGTACCAAGTCAGGAATATGACAGTTCTTGTCCATTCGTTTTTGATGCGTTTTGTTTTTTGATTTTGCCATGTGATTATGGACTTTCCAAATTGATTTTCCTCTGAGTTCAGTATTTTTGTGATTTTACTTTTTACACAATACATTATGTCATGTGACGTAATTCACATCACTGTAAAAGAATGTCGTAGGCTCCAACAGGGTATACAACGATGGGTATTCTACAATGATACGGTTTTTATTCAAAATAACGCTTTTTGAAAAGCAAATACCAAATATATGACTGAAACTTTTTTTATTATCAAGTACAAATTCTATGTAAACTTTAACCAGAAAAAAATGTTTCACGTATTGTTAGCGGAAATATATAAGGTTGGGTTTATAAATATTTCATGTGGTCAAAGTACATAACTGTAAGGAATAATACTTGTTTTCACACAGTAAATCTGCATGGTAAATACTGTTTTCAAAACTATATTTGACGTTAAAAAAATTATTTCTCGAAATACACAAAAATAAACTGAAGAGGAGTACACAAACTTGTATTACATGTCTGTAATTGAACAAATTAAAGTATTACTTGAAAATGCATGAAAGGGTAATCCGTAATATATGTATTATTTAGGTTGCAGACCTCCGGCTAAGGAAATATAAAGCCTAAGCCGGGAATGTCACATTAAATACCCTCTCTGCGACCTGAATAACATATAATATATGTGTTTTAATTTCTTTTAGAGAATTGTACAAAGGAGGGGTAATATTGTCAAAGGTACTTTCTGGATCAATGTAAGAAAACTGTATGATTCATTTGAAGAAAGGATACCAGCCAGAAAACTGGCTATTTATGAGACATTACAACGGAAAGATGACAGGGGGGAGGGGGGCGGGGGTTGGAAGGGAACAATAATCCATGATCAAAACAAAATTGAGTGTTCCCCTGATTGTTTTATTAATCAATTTCACAATTGTATCATATTTATTAAGTTTCTTCTGAATTTAACTATATACCTACAGAATTAATGTTTTAAATAATTTAAAAGCAATTAATTATTATATAAAAAATGTTGTGGCGCTTGAAGACAATATTTCTGGAAAAGTTAGAGTGGGTCATTGAATTTGGTTCATCCATATGAAATGGCGTCTGCTGTTGCTTAGATCCAGATAAAGAGCCTGTTGATTTTTTCTCATTGCTGTTTACCAATGCCATTTTGCAATACATCATACAGGAGGAGACAGACGGGTATGCTAATAAACGAATATGTGATCATCCTGATGAAAATAAGTCCCCATGGGTTACCCCAACTTTTGAAGAAATGAAGGCTTTTCTAGGTTTATGTTTCTTAATGGGTATCAATGTAAAACCAGATATAAAATCCTACTGGAGCACAGATGTTATGCTGGAGACCCCCTACTTCAGTAAAGTCATGAAAAGGGATTGCTATATGCAAATTATGCGGTACTTCCATTTTTCAAATAGTGAGCAAGCCCCACAGCCAGGGGATCTAAATCATACAAAATTTGATCGTTAATGGATATGTTCACATATTCTATGATTAACCAGTAGATCCCTAAAAGGCAACTATCAGTTGATGAGGTGTTGGTTCCATTCAAAGGACGACTGTCTTTTAAGCAGTAATTGCCAGACAAGTCTACCAAATGGGGAATAAAAATGTGGGCGATAGCTGAAGCTAATACAGGACATGTTTCCCTCTGTCAGGTATACAGTGGGAGGATAGATGGTGCAGCTCAGGGTCTGTTTACATCGGTCACATTGTATACATTAACAATATAAAGTCAACAGTGTGTCTATATCATGTATAGTGTATATCGACTCTATAACGTTCTGTTTACATTGTGATGCGTATAGCGTATGCATATAATGATGAACTTTTAGCCAGTGAATGGATGGACTCGTCAAATAGAACTGAAATTCTTGACAGATAACGTTTGAGTGAAGCTTGGCATAAAAAGACAATCATTGATTCAAAACTGTTAACAGAATATAAAATTGTTTACAACATTGAGTTTATATAATTAGATGAAATAGAAGAATTCACGTAGAAAAAGTATGGAAGGACCTATCGAAGAAGTTTTCATCATCTGTCCGTACTGTTAACTGTAAGCATACAGGTTTGTCATATATAAGGAAACTCAATTTAGATCAAAATCATATATTAAGTATACTCATATCATCTGTCAATTATATTGTTTTCAGTTCTTAAAACAAACCATGAAAATAATAAATATTGCAAGAACAATTGTATATAAATAAACATTTATTAGTTAACAATTTGTTTGTTAACTTAAGAATGTTTTTTAAGAAGCATAACTGTCTAATGAATCAATGCAATGTAATTGATAATTAACATACGCTAATAATATCAGATAGATAATTTTTGAAATCAAAATTTTTACAATTGATGAATAGTTCATTGTACTGTTAGATGATTATCTCCCTTTTGTAAACTGTTTGATTATCTCGCTTTTGTAAAATGTTTGATTAACACTTATTCACTGCAACATCAGTATTGCTGTGTATTGGCTGTATATACATTGTCAGCTTTCTTTTCCAATTCATGGTTTGTGGATATTTTGATCTACAAATATAAAAATTATATAAATAAATAGGAAATAAAGTCAAAGTTTCTAGCTAATGAAACAGTAATTTTTTTATCTCCAGAGTAGCAAAGTTTAATAATAAAAATATATAATTAGACAGTTTCTAAGGTCCTGTGTTATTTTCAGATGAGTACTTACAGTTATGACAGTAATAAGGCCATTAGAAGGGCAACAGTTTGTCTTTCGTGTCCCGAGTAGCACCCCTACCCGGGCCCAAGATAAAGAGTTATAACGCAAAGCCGGAGGAAGACTTTAAAATAATGGAAAGTAAAGGCACCCAAAAAGACCCAATTTGCTGCTCGTCTAAGGGAAGCACCTCTTTGGATTTAACCGCCATTAGACCCTACATACCTTCCTATGGTCAACCAGAGTCCGATGCAGACCTGACTTCATCGGAATCGTCATCAATTTTGCCACACATCAGATTTGGGCAGTTGTCTTCCCCGCAGAATTTCACAGTTCCAGCAGAGTCCCAACAGTATGTTCCAGTTCCCGAGGAATCCCCTATGGAGGTTGTACAGGAGGTCCTGGAGCAGACCTCCAGCCAATTGTTGACCGATTCTAACTTAGATTCAAGTTTCAGCTTCCTCAGATCTCAATCACACATATGACCAGTTGTTCACATAGTTCACACAGTGCAATGAAAAATCTTTATTAACACATTTTTATATTTTTCAATTGTAGTAAAGTTATTTTAAAAGATGGTCATATGAAAGGTCCAAGATCAGTATGTGCAGCAATACAAGAAAAGTACGATATGTAGAATCTGAAGAGCTAGGAACAGTTGAAATGGGTTGTTGAAAAATTCCATGTAAAGGATCAATGTCTTGTCAGAACCACAAGTTTTTACACTACACGACCTTAAAGGTTCGGCAATTTAATGAATATATCTATCTTTTTAAAAATACAAAATCTTTAAAAATAGGATATAGTTTTGCATCATTTTCAATACTGTTTACCTTTACATCTTATATATTTTTTGTTGTTGATTAAATGTGTTTTTCTTCTTTATCAATGTAAAACCAGCATCAAATTAGTTCAACAATGTTAAACTTAAATTTCTCTTCTCTGTTGCAATATATGTGTTTGTGACGTTATTATATTAATTTAGAATACAATTATTGGATATCACCCCCTTTTTTTTTAAAATAAAGTAAAGACGCATTCATCCTTTATAAATTGCACTTATTTACTTAAATTATATTATTTACTTTCAAATATTAAAAGAATATGAAAACGAAGATAGTACAGATTGCAAAACTGTAAAGGAGAAAGGTGAGTTAAGAAAGTGTAAAACAGCCGGAATTTGTGCCTCAGGTTATAATTAGCGGAATAATAAACAGAATGAAAGAATTGTACTTTATAGCTGTAAATCGTTAACTCAAGTGTATATGTGCTTTCTTTGGTTGGCAAAGGAATTAGTACATTCCACTAACCTGTTGGTAAATAGTGATGCTTGCAATTTAAAGAAATTCATCATAAATCCAATTAGAGTTAATTAAAGCCAGTAGTCGCAATTTCTAACAGCATTGAGAAAAACCTGTTGGCATATGATGATGCTGGCCATTTAAAGAAATTCATTGTAAATCGAATTAGAGTGACTCAAAGCCAGAAGTTGCTTTATCTAACAGCATTGAAAATAGTTGTGGACAATAAGCATTTAGACAAGTGGTGTCGACACAATGTTAATCTCTATACACAGATGAACAATTCAGAAACATTAACACAGAAGCATGTGAACAAACATTCCAATTCGTTGCAAAATATAAATATGTTGAATATAATTTGGTAATATTAAAGCGTTCTGGATTGTTAATAGGGACCGACTTGTAAGAAATACATAAAAATCAAAGTGATGCATGTGAACAAACATTCCAATTTGTTGCGAAATATAAATATGTCATATGTTAAAAATAATTTGCTAATATTAAAGCGTTCTGGAATGCTTATTGGGAAAGACTTGTAAGAAATATATAAAAACCAAAGTGATGTTAGTCCTGTAACTTTTGCAAGGTCAACAGTAAATGAACGCCGTCTAGCGATTCCGGCTCGTAGATTGGTAGCGCTTGGGTATTTTGGCGACCAGTTAAAACAGTGTAAACACTATTTCTATATAATAGTGATGAGGAAAAACAGTGTGGTCTCGGGAAGTATTTCATATGTAGTATGTGATAATGCCGTGGGAGATGTTCAATCTCTACAGCATCTGGTAGAACATGTCTCGCTTACCAATGAGAAAATTGCACCACATTCCTTCTCGGTTGAATATGTTTCACAATCTATCCGACAACTGATTACTTGGAATAAGAGACTGACTTCTTTCACTATTCCGGCGTCAGTTTTATCCAAAGGAATGGTGCGGAAAATGGCAAAATCTGGACTGAAACAACGTCATCTAATATTGGCAAATGAACGCGAAGGGACTGATGGTGTTGCCAATCTCTTATCGGATTTTTTTGTTTGTTGAAAACCCAGTCACAAAAGACAGAAAAAATATAGCTAATAGTTGCATGATTTTTCGATTCCAGACATAAGAATGATTTCTATTTTTATTTTATTATCGTACTTTTAAAGTATTTTTGTCTGATACAGTATTTGTTTAAATATATACATACCCGTAGCCAGGGGGTCGGACGACCCCCCCCCCCCCCCCCTCTTGAAAACTAATAAGCACTGTTAAAGTCTGTTCGAATTGTGACTATTAAAGTCGAGTTTGTGAGTCAAACGAACCCCCCTTCAGAAATTCCTGGCTACGGGCCTGATATATACTGATAATGAACATGTCATATTTTTTTTTTTACAACTAATGGTTCCATTTGAAAACTTTTCCATAAAAGAGGGTCTGATTTGGGTTTATGGAACAAAGAAAAAAAGGAAAAGCTTGCAGAACAGAAGGCAAAAAAATAAATAAGAGAATTATGGGGTGATTAAATATAAAGAATATTGGAAATACAAAATTAAAATGTATAAATGACGGACCCTTAGGGTATAAAAATCCTATCGATACAAAACATATAATAATCATGCATAATCAACACCAAGACGTTTGAACATCATAGCATGATATCCTGACGTTATGTACTATTAATAACGACGTCACGATTTTTGATTGTTTTTTTTTTTTTGGCAAAATGTTGAGTTTGCGTCGCTTCTACAGGGAAAACGAAGTCAGTGAACATATTTTTTTTTATCATCTAATTAGTAAGACAAAGTAGAAGAAAATATTATTGATGAAAAAAACGAGTGATTCGTGTATTTCATACAGGAAAATTGAAGAAGAAAAGAAAGGAGTTTCCCTACAAATTCAATGTGATTTAGTACCTTTCCGGACCATATTTTGATAAAAAAAAAATTTCTCGGAAACGAATTCGATGACATATACTTTTTCTTACATTTTCGGATGCATATTTTCAATATCTAATTGAGTTTAAATTTATAAAAAAAATATCTGGGCTGGTCATTTACGGATCCTTGACCTTAAATGAAAATGCGTAAAAATTACTGATGAGACATCCTATTATTTTTACCAGTATCAGATTTTTGTTACACATAACAAATGATTAAATAATATTTGTGTAATTATTTCAGATATTAGTTGTCCATCTCCACAAGAAAGTTTTTTATTCCTTAATATTATTCAATACAGGTTTAGATTGCATGGAGTGCAACCCTAATAAAGCCCCCCTCAACTTCGTCGGAAGGGTACAAAAAACAAGATATTGAAAAGAATGATTGTAGATAGGTATTTATCAGCACGGCTCTCCTTCAATTACTTTATTGGTCATTTGAAAAGTGTTGGTTATATACGACAAATTTCCTTTGTAACGGATGTGATGCGCAACATTGTGCGCAGAAGGCGTAAAAATTTGAAATCACGAACCCCTTTAAATAAAGGCAACAGTAGTATACCGCTGTTCAAAACTCATAAATCCATGGACAAAAAACAAAATCGGGGTAACAAACTAAAACCGAGGGAAACGCATTAAATATAAGAGGAGAACAACGACATAACACCGAAACGGACCAAGCATCAGACAAATCACCACGAGAATAACAAATATAACATGAAAACCAAATACATGAATTTGGGATAGACAAGTACCGTGCCACGTCTTATCTCAATATCTCAAAAATAAAAGAAAACACAAACGACTCAACGTTAAAATGCAACACACACATAAACGAACAATAATATAACAATGGCCATCTTCCTGACTTGGTACAGGACACTTTTAAAGGGGAATAAATGTGGCATGCCAAACCTCGCACTTTAATGACAAAGTTAAATATAACATTGAGATGACAACATAATATTACAGGACTACAATACAAATAAATAGGAGAACATATAAGACAAAGAAAAACATGATTAATAGTTAACAAAAAGCATCAGGTTTAAAATTCAATATGCCAAAAACGCGCCTTGTCCACACAATAATCAACAGTGACGCCCAGATATAAAAGATCGAAAGTGAAAAAAGTAAAAAGTTGTACAGCACTGAAGATCAAAAGTTGAAAAGGTTTCGCCAAATACGGCATTGTTTTTATGCCCGGGATAAGAACATTCTTATTATATAGAACAATTCATGTTATTGCAAACAGTAAATTTTATCAAATGTATATGAAAGAGTTAACATAAAGAAACTGAAGTATTAACTAATTACAGAAAACTTAACCCACCCTTTCAATGCCAAGACCAAATTTCAAAATTGCCGAAACGTTAGAAACGTTTCAATATATAACGACGTCACCGATAATTTACAATTTTAAACGTTTCTTTTGCTTTCATCAGCTATTATAGCCCTTTCTTTATGTTTAGGACACATACTATTTATTCATTGCACGCTGTGGCGGTTGAGATTGATTGCGTATATTTAGGGGAAAGAGCAATAATCATTATTTGTATAGAAATAAGTTGAATTTCACAATCAAAAAAGAAGAAAAAGAAACAATTGCAAAACAGCAGTAAATAAAAAAAAACCAATGCAAGTTCAAATAAATCGATTGTTTAAAAAACCAATGATAATGGAGAAGGTGCCTTACCATTTGATTGTCTTTTTATTCATTATTGATTGTGTACCACATCTCCTTTTTTTCATTTGTGGCGTATATACAACATTTCCTTTTATTCATCATTGACGATTTTACAACATCTCCTTTTACATGTTTTATGTCATTGACTTATTTACCACATTTCCTTTTATTCAGAATTGACGTATTAACCATATTTTCTTTTATTCATCATTGACATATTTACATCTTCTTTTATTCATCGTTGACATATTTACCTCATCTCCTTTTATTCATCATTGACGTATTTACATCTTCTTTTATTCATCATTGACATATTTACCTCATCTCCTTTTATTCATCATTGACGTATTTACCACATCAACTTTTATTCATCATTGGATTTTCCACATCTCCTTTTATTCATCATTGGATTTTCCACATCTCCTTTTATTCATTATTGACGCATTTACCGCATCTCCTTTCATTCATCTTTGAATTTTGGGCATTCAAATATTTTTTTTTTTAACTCATCGGTGACCTATATATTTTTTTATTATTGCTTTCGAATAAGCTGCACTTAAACTAAATAATTGTAAAATTTAAGCGATTTCTGTAATTTAGTTCTTTTTTTATTTCGATATTACCACCTCTTCTCCTAGTAGATCAACATACAAAAAAATGACATTAACAAAAATGTATGCTTCTTTCGATTGCAGGTTGTGAGCGTAAATGAACGGTGACCCCAATATTTAAATGTCATTTTTCAAGTATAGTATAAAGTTCGTGTATAGAAAAATATAGCAAAATCCTATATTAAATAAAAAATAATTTGATTTGGTATGACAAAATAGTTATACTCTTATCAATAATAGTGTATCAGTTTCATGAATACATAACTGCCAAAAGAGCGAATATGTTTATAGATATAGGAAGATGTGGTGTGAGTGCCAATGAGACAACTCTCCATCCAAATAACAATTTAAAAAGTAAACCATTATAGGTTAAAGTACGGCTTTCAACACGGAGCATTGGCTCACACCGAACAACTATCTATAAAGGGCCCCAAAATTACTAGTGTAAAACCATTCAAACGGGAAAACCAACGGTCTAATATATACATGTATAAACAAAACGAGAAACGAGAAATACTTGTTTGTTTCAAGAACAATCTACTTCATAAAATTAGTTTTAATGAGCATAAATTAAAATATTCTATTGCAGTAGCTCTTTTGTCTGGCATATTCTTTACATCACTTTCGCCAATAAATTCGGGGTCTTCAGCAATTTCTTACGGCGGATAAAAACACGCATTTTGGGAGGAAGCAATTTAAATAAAGTAAACTTCTTCTAAATATGAAAAAAAAGAATGTTCTTCAGAAAAAAGGATATGCATATATTTAAAGAAAACATATGCATTATTTTTTTTATTATGACTAAGTCTGTAATCAACTTATAATGACTAAGTCTGTTATCAACTTTTTTTAAATTTGAAGTTTCATATGACTACAATTGTCAAGATTTGACAGTATTCTAACTTTTTGGTTGTTCCAGCGCGGGTACCTGTTGTTGTTGTTTTGAAAGTGACACAGGAGACGTAAACGTCAAACCATTGTTTACAGTGTATAAAATCAAACCGTTAAATTATTTAAATTTTACTGTATTAATTATCAAACCAACTTATTTTCAGCAGTTTTAAAGACATAACGTCGTATTTGTTAAAATAATATGATAAAATGTTTTACCAACTAAGGTCAAAATATTGGCCTTGTGTACTGAGGCCAATGTATTAGCCCTATGGCACTGAACTCGTTAATACCACTAGTGAAAACATTTATTCCTGTGGTTGAAGGTAATTAGAATTTTAAATACTGTAAATTTCGAAATTAATGCAATATATCTATTTTTTCGGAAAATGCAAAAGGTTTATAATTGCAATAAGTAACTCGCATTTTTTTTTTTTAAATGAACTAAGCGGGATTTTTTTTTCCAATATCGCATTTTATTCCAAAATACCAGAATCGCAATAGTTGTAGGGTTACCCGTAGTGATCGCATTTTATTCCAAAATACCAAAATCGCAATAGTTGTAGGGTTACCCGTAGTGAAAACTACTGGACTAAAAACAAAGCTTCTATTCATTAACAATAAACATATATTATATATATTACCACAGCCTTATTTGGCAAAACTCTTCAGAATTTGGGGTCCTCAAAAGCTAAACGTTGTACTTATTTTGCTTTTTACCTATTTTGATCTGAGCGTAACAAATGAGTCATATGCAGACGAAACGCATGTCTGTCGTATTACATTGTTAGCCTGGCACCTTTGATAATTATTGTACAATTTCAATTTGACGTTGCTTAGTACTTAAACATCCCGTCATTTTATAATTGTAGATTTTGCTAATATGCTTGGTCTATAAGCCCTTACATTGTGATCTTTTTTTCCATTTTTGTTTAAATCTTTTTATCTTTATAAAAATTATTACACAAAGATGACTGATATACTACTAAATATGAAATTTTTCATTTATAGATTTTTCCTTTATTATGTCGGTTGAATTTAATTTAGTGACTTTCATTTTTGTAAGTGAGAGGTCTACAAACATATCTGTTATTCGTTTGATGTGGTCTAGCTTTCGATTTCGCCATTTGATAAGGGACTTTCCGTTTTGAGTTTTCCTCGGATCTCAGTATTTTTGTTATTTTACTTTCTGCATACTACAGAAAATGCTTGTACAAATAGTTATCAAAGGTACCATTCTTTTCATTTGATACGTCAAACTGTGGCACAGGGACACATAATCCGATGTTTGCATTAATGCAATAAAATTAACGGTACCATTTTTTTTGCACCAGATGCGCATTTCACAATACATGTCTCTTCAGCGATGCTCGTGGCCAAAATATTTGAAATCCAAAGCTTTATATAAAAGATGAAGAGCTATAATCCAAAAGCTCCAAAAAGTATAGCCAAATCCGTGAAAGGAATCAGAGCTTTGCATGAGGGAGATTCATTCCTTAATTTATAAAAAATTCTATCATTTTGTAACAGCTAATTTTAATAACAATAAAAAAATCCGTATTTGGCTGGCTACTGGGGTGGTGATACCATCGGGGACTAGTCCACCAGCATTGGCATCGACCTAGTGCAAGCTTCTCATCATTGCCGTGCCTCTTTTTAAAATAAAAGACAAAATTAAAAAGTGTAATATGTTTCTACAGTGGCTCTTAATTTAAACGGTCATTACGGCATGACGTCATATATCAAATGACGTCATTGTTTGGCATGTCATGTCTCAAACGTCGAGCGGTCGTATTTTCAGGCATATGAGATTTTAATGGTTGACATGGATCAATCTGAAAGTACCAAAAAATACGTTCCTGAAAATTGGTCCCAGTTGGAACTGAGCTGAATGGTCATGACATAAACTTTTTAGAAAATTCAGTTTTTTTTAATGTGTGAAAAAACTAAAAAGAATTGGAACAGGCTATCAGAACAATCATTATAATAAATGACTGTTTTAATACAACGCTGTTTGTTTCAAGCGTTATTTTTAACTGATGAAGTTCAGGATTAGCCTTTTGAAATGGATGATGAAACATATTGTCATCTAGCGTTTCATACAGCATATACTTCTACAATCCACTTACGTTTTAGTGCTAATAGTTACCAGAATTTTAATTTAATACGCCTTCTACATAAAGACTCATCAGTGACGCTCATATCAAAGTATTTATAAAGCCAAAGAAGTAAATAGTGAGGATCCAAAATTACTTAAAGTTGTGCCAAATTCGGCTGAGTGTTTGCTTAAAAATGATAGGACACCAAATTTATAATAAAATTGGGGGGAAAATAACCACAATTTTATCTCAGTAGACCATTGGGCAAACACAACCTTTTTCATGATACGTATGAAGAAAGCAGTTTTCAAAGGAAAATAAACATATTGAAGAATAAAGAGGGATACAACTGGCTTCCTGTTCTCTCATTTATTGCTTCCTTTCTATGATGAATAAAGGCAACAGTAGTATACCGCTGTTCAAAACTCATAAATCCAGGGACAAAAAAACAAAATCGGGGTAACAAACTAAAACTGAGGGAAACGCATTAAATATAAGAGAACAACGACACAACATTAAAATGTCACACACACAGATACATTTTCGTACAGTTTGCTTTTTCTGTAAACACTTTATCTTTTGATAAAAACTGTGAACTTTTTGTGTATATAAAAATATTTTAAGCTGTGTCGAAAGACATGCATAGTATCAAATCGCAATAATACAAATGGTTTAGTCTTTAGGAAATCTTGTTAGATAACCGCTGCTATTTGTGGTAAATATGTGCAATTTTGGAACTGTGACGTTAGACAAATTATAAGTTCGTAAGTAACAAAAAATAATCATTACACAATAACATGAATAACACATATCGTAAAGTGGTTTTACTTAAAACTGCATATATAGTAAGAAAGACGTCTAAACTATATAAATTTGTATTGATGACTAAAATACAAGATAACGTCACAAGTAAACGCGTCACAAGTAAACGACGTTGGATCTACAATAATGCCGCGTTACGTGAACGTTCTCTTCTGTGCGTGATTTCCAACATTCTCCGGCCAATGAAAAGTGAAAATATAAAACTTGTTAAATAATTAAAGTCTCTTTGTTAACAATATAAAATAAAATTAACTTTAAAGTCCATCATTGAGATTAAAATTTTACCACAGTTCATACTAGTACGGTGTCACATTTATTTCGCGTTTTTTTTTCTGGTAAGTTTCTCCCTGTAATCCAATTCCTGATATAACTTTAGCTGTTTGAATTGAGATTTTGATTTTTCCATTCATCATGTAAATCATCGTAAAAGTGTTTGCGTCTCTTGTCTAGGATGCATAAGTACCGAGCCACGCCAGATGGCTATTCTCAGGGACCTGGGATAGCCTTCATGAAATGAATTATCTTTGATATGGTCATAAATATATATTCACTGTGTACAAAACTTTTGAATATAAAAATACTGAGGCATTTCTACTTCGGGAGTAGCTGTAAATGGCATATTATTTTGGAATTTTGGTCCTCAAAGCTCATGAGCTTCATATATTGAGAAAGGCAATTGGGAATGTGGCAACAACCCGAACATAGAGCAGACAACAGCCGAAGGCTACCAAATGGCTCTTCAATGAAGCGAGAGACTCCCGCTATTTGTCATGCAACAAATGTGCCTGCATGTAACAAAATTAATTGCCAATCTACAGGAAACCTAATCCAACATGTATAATATTTTATCTCATAAAATTCATAAAATTCATAAAATTTTAGCGCTTCAGCTAAAAGAAGGATCAATTACCAGTCCGGACTGTTATATTGTTTGATTTACAAGTTTCCTCTGTAATCGTTCTTTTTGTTTGACTCATTTTATAGTATGTTGTGATGTATAAAATTGGCATGTCGCGCCTCCTTAATGTCTTGTTGACCCATGTACAAGAAAAAAGTTAAATCACAAAGTCAAAAAGGTATGTTGGCTGTTGTCTATTAAGCGATGTGTCCTGCTGTTTGAGGCTGCCTAATTGTATTTTTAAGGCTTGCGTGGTGTAGTCTTATTTGTAATCACCATTCTAATTTCTTAAATTCAATACCCACGTTGATTGCGTGTTAATATCAGTAATGTATACATGTCATACCTGTCCGTAAACGATTCAAGTTTTTTTAACACTTAGTCAATCTGTAGTATATTCGGCTTCTTCTGGTACAAAATAAAACGCTTCATTGTCAGGGAAAATAGTTCAAGTTACGCCTTTGACAAATTAAATAAACACTTGTTAAAAAAATAAGACTATCCTTTAACAAAAAGTTGATTGATAAAATGCATTTGCTAAAGCTTCTATGGCCGATACATTCTCAAATTTCTTTTGCAATTATGTCTTGCTTCATTTTATAAAATTGAGAAGTTTTCTGTACAATAGTTAAAGGCTGAAACATTTGTGTTTCAATTTTCAATTTCTGCTCATCTTTTGTTCTTTAATTCTTGCACGAACAAATGTTTGTTTGTTTTTACGGGAGTGCAACCAATTTTAAATTTTTACATATTTTGTATTGTTTTGCATCTTGTGAATTAAATATGTATAATGCCGTATGGTGTAACCAAATTCGTCATAGGTTTTCTGAAAGTTGAGCGCTTGCATCAAAGTGACAAGATGCATTTCAAAAGTTATATAATAGCCCACTGAATTTTCCTTTTGAAGATCTAATTCGGCAGATTTAGCTTCACTTGCAGAAAAAAATTCCTCGAAGAATAATTGTTAAAATAATTTTCATTTTTGTGTTGCATCTCCCATTTCGACATATATTCTTTTTTTACATCTACAGCTATCGTTAACTTCTTTGTAGTATATAGCTCGACTCGTGGTAAAAAAAGATTTGTACCTTTTTTACCACCAGCTTGTGGTCTATCGTTACATGACGTTTTCCCGTCGTGAAAGAGCATATCGTTGTCATTTTTCTCTTTTTACAAATATCTGATTTCCAACCATGACCTTTTTAATGAAAGCAATTTGTCACAGATCTTGCTAAACTTACGTTAAATAAGAGTCAGCGATGGTGGTTGAATATTCAGACAGGAAAGAAAGAAAACAATGTCACTTGCTCCACATTTTGCCTTTATAACTGGCAATAAACTTGAATTGCTAAACCCTCATTTAAAACGCTAAAACTTGGTCCAGGAATGCTTGTATTGTCTATCGTTTGGAATATTTCAATCATAACAGAACGAAAAGAACAATTTTTATGCCCCACCTACGATAGTAGACAGTTTGTCCGTTCGTCCGTCCGTCTGTCCCGCTTCAGGTTAAAGTTTTTGATGAAGTTGAAGTCCAATCGACTTCAAACTTAGTACACATGTTCCCTATGATATGATCTTTCTAATTTTAATTCTAAATTAAGAGTTTTTACCCCAATTTCACAGTCCACTGAACATGGGAAATGATAGTGCGAGTGGGGCATTCGTGTACTGAGGACACATTCTTGTTAACTCATATTTTTATTGATACAATATACCGTTTCTATAAGCAAAATAGAAACGATTACTGTGTTTTATGATATCTGAAAGCCAGATTATAACTTTCTCCCTATATCCTCTTTGATGGCTTTCACAGTTCTTGCTGTTGACATACTTTGGGTTTTTAGTAAATTGTATTCTGGCCCTTAGAATCTATCTCATTGAGATAAGTCTTGCGAGCTTACCGATTTTTTTTCTTTATAATAAGTATGAGTGTCGTTACCCTGTTTCCTTGTAATTCTTAAACGACTGGACCAGCATTGCTCATGGAACTAACCGTTGATGTTTTCGCCTTTGCCAAATGAAATAAGCACTTCATAAACAAAATAAAACTTTCCCTACAACACAATTTTCATCGATAAAATGCATTTTCTATAGCTTCTATGTCCAATACATTCTCCATTTCTTATGCAATTATGTCTTGCTTCATTTGATAAAACAAGGAAGTTTTCTGCAAGATTTTAAAAGACGACACTTTTGCTCATCTTCTGTGCTTAATTCTTAGTGTTTCCAATACGGCAAGTAGTTTGCTGACAATTGGATTTCTTTTTCATTTTGTATGCCTACTACTGAAACATGAAACAATTTTTTCTATTGCTGCAATCTCATAATGCGCAAAGTATTCTTAAAGGAAAGTTGTTCTTGCTATTTTTCTAGACGCACTCTTGCACGAACGCATGTAGTCAATGTCTGTTTGGTTGAACGGGAGTGCAATCAATTTCAAATTTTTACATTTATTGTATGGTTTCGTATCTTGCGAATTAAATATGTATAATGCCGTATGGTGTCACCAAAAGCATCATAAGTTTTCGGAAAGTTGAGCGCTTGCATCACAGTGACAAGATGCATTTTAATAGCCCCTTGAATTTTCCTTTTGTAGATCTAATTTGGCAGATTTAGCTTCACTTGAAGAAAAATTCTCCTTGGTAGATTAATTGTTATAACAATTTTCATTTTTGTGTTTCATCTCCCTTTTCGACATATATTCTTTTTTACATCTACAGCTATCGTTAACTTCTTTGTAGTGTTCAGCTCGACTCGAAAAAAGATTTTGTACCTGCTTTACCACCAGCTTGTGGTCTATCGTTATATGACGTGTTTGTTTCCCCGTCATGACCGAGCATATCGTTGACATTTTTTTCTTTTTACAAATATCTGATTTTCAACCATGAAGTTGAACTTTTTAGTGAATGCATTTTGTCACGGATCTTGCTAAACTTACGTTGAATAAGAGTCCGAGATGGTCGTTACATATTCAGACAGGAAAGAAAGAAAACAATGTCACTTGCTCCACATTTCGTCTTTATAACTGGCAATTAACTGGAATTGTTAAAGCTTCATTTAAAACGCGAGGATTTGGTCCGGGAATGCTTTTATTGTCAATCGTTTGGAAACATTTCAAACATAACAGAACGAAAAAAAAACATTTTTACATAAAACTTTTATTGATACAATATACCGTTTCTATCAGCAACTTGCACTATTGGATTTTATGATTTTCGCCGAGAATTCGACGAAAGTACGTTGTGAATTCTGCTATTGCACTTGAAATTTTATGTACATTGACAAAAGTGTTTTCCTTTTGTATCAATACTGTTATATTGCTGGTTTATCTGTTTTTTTGGGGTCTTAGCTTTGTTTGAAGTCTCAAAAGTTCATTAGGTTTACAGCCAGCCTACGTATCCTCTGTGTTGTTTGCTTTATCATTCATTGATTGACTTGTATAGTCTTGAAAGGTTAATTGAATCGGAAGAATGAGGATGTTGTTCCGATTACCAATGAGACAAGCATTAAAACCAGAAAGTTAACGGCATTATTTATGAACAAAATTTACATCTGTTACAAAGCTATATTTCTTTCTTCTAAATTGCCAAGCACTAATTTGATAAGAAAAAAAATAAATAACCTTCATTTTCAAAAATACACTTATTCACATAAAGAAACTTTTGAATTTTAGAAATTTCTCAGGAGTAAATTGTCTAAGCTGTAATAAGCAAATTTTTTTTTGAAATTTTGGTCCTCATTGCTCGTATACTACGTTCTTTTTTTTTTACCTTTTTAGCTTATTTGGATTCGAGCATCACTGCTGAGTCTTCTAAAGACGAAACGCGCATCTGGCGTTTAAAAAAAAATTAATCCTAGTATATATAATGAGTATATTCATTACAATTATAACTTTTGGAATAAGCACTTGATAAACAAAATAAAACTTTCCCTATAACAAAGTTTACATCTATAAATTGCATTTTATATAGCTTCTATGGCCAATACATTCTCCATTTCTTTTGCAAGTATGTCTTGCTTCATTTGATAAATCAATGAAAGACGACACTTTTGTGTTTCAATTTTCAATTTCTACTCATCTTCTGTGCTTAATTTCTTAGTGTTTCATGCGCTAAGTATTCTTAAAGGAAAGTTGTTCTTGCTATTTTTCTAGACGCACTCTTGTACAAACGCATGTAGCCAATATCTGTTTGGTTGAACGGGAGTGCAATCAATTTCAAATTTATACATTTATTGTATGGTTTCGTATCTTGTGAATTAAATATGTATAATGCCGTATGATGTCACCAAAATCATCATAAGTTTTCGGAAAGTTGAGCCCTTGCATCAAAGTGACAAGATGCATTCCAATAGCCCCTGAATTTTCCTTTTGTAGATCTAATTTGGCAGATTTAGCTTCACTTGAAGAAAAATACTCCTCGGTAGAGTAATTGATATAACAATCTCATTTTTGTGTTTCATCTCACTTTTCGACATATATTCTTTTTTACATCTACAGCTATCGTTAAATTCTTTGTAGTGTTCAGCTCGACTCGAAAAAGATTTTGTACCTGCTTTACCACCAGCTTGTGGTCTATCGTTCTATGACGTGTCTGTTTCCCCGTTGTGACCAAGCATGTATTGTTGACATTTTTTTCTTTTTACAAATATCTGATTTTCAACCATGAACTTTTTAATGAATGCATTTTGTCACGGATCTTGCTAAACTTACGTTGAATAAGAGTCCAAGATGGTCGTTGCATATTCAGACAGGAAAGAAAGAAAACAATTTCACTTGCTCCACATTTTGTCTTTATAACTGGCAATTAACTGGAATTGCTAAAGCTTCATTTAAAACGCGAGGAATGATTTTATTGTCTATTGTTTGGATCATTTAATCGGAACAGAACGAAAAGAACCATTTTTACATTATACTTTTATTGATAAAATATACCGTTTCTATCAGCAACTTGCACTATTGGATTTTGTGATTTTTGCCGAGAATTTGACGGAAGTACGTTGTGAATTCTGCTATTGCACTTGACATTTTGTGTACATTGACCATAGTGTTTTCCTTTTGTATCAATACTGTTATCTTGCTGGTTAACCTAGTTTTTTTTAGTCTCTAGATAGCTTTGTTTGAAGTAGTCTCAAAGGTTCATTAGGTTTAAAGCCAGCCTACTTATCCTCTGTGTTGTTTGTCTTGAAAGGTTAATTGAATCGGAAGAATGAGGATGGTGTTCCAATTACCAATGAGACAACTCACCACTAGAGACCAAATGACACAAGCATTACAACAAGAAAGTTAACGGCATTATTTATGAACAAAATTTACATCTAACAAAGCTATATTTCTTTCTTCTAAATTGCCTATCACTAATAAAAAAATAACAACACCTTTACAAAAATATACTTGTTTACATAAAAAGAAAGTAATATCAATGAAAATAATAAAAATAAGTGTTCTTAAACTGTCTTAGAATTAATGATATATGGTACAAAATATGATTTTTTTTTCAAATTAGCTTTCCTTTTCACATGATTTAGGCAAAGGATACAATTCAAAATATTTCGATTGGCTACTCCATGACATCCCATACAAAATACAAAGTATAAATAAAGGCAACAGTAGTATACCGCTGTTCAAAACTCATAAATCCATGGACAAAAAGCTTAATCGGGGGTAACAACTAAAACCGAGGGAAACACATTAAATATAAGAGAACAACGACACAAAACTAAAATGTAACACTCACAGAAACGGACCAAGCATCAGACAAAATCCCACGAGAATAACAAATATAACATCAAAACCAATTACACGAATTTGGGATAGACAAGTACCGTGACACGTCTTATCTCAATGTGAATTAACACTAAAAAAATAAAAGAAACCAAACGACGTACGTCAAAATGTAACACACACAGAAACGAACAATAATATAATAAAATTATAAAAACGTCACTTTTAAATAAAAAATATATTCACTAGATTGTGCCTTTTAATTGTTATATCTCTCAATTCTTTTCATTTCTCTCTCTTTGAGAAGGACTCGTTTGTCCTGGTCCTGGCTTTCTGACAGGTCCTCAAGGAAACCCTGGATGGAAGTCTAGAAATCCTCAAAGAGTTCCCGAAACTGCTTTTTCAGCTGTTTTTTTCGTAGATGAAGGCTCTGGAAAAATAATTGATCATCAATAATTTAAAGTTATGTTGTTTTGGAGTCTAAATTAAAAATGATAAAATGTGTTCATATTTTGACAAATTTATGTTATAATCAAAGGCACTGCTTTTATCCATACTAGATTCTTATATGCAATGTTGTTGACTTTGCTTATTATATCGAGTTTTATACATCAAATTAAAAAGCTGAGGTACACTTTCCTTATTGTTTCACCAAGGCAATTAATGTCATTTTTTTTCTAATGTAATTTAGGTTTTTTTTCATAGTGATTTGTAATCTGTTAGGAAATAGTATTCCAAATAGGTATTCATGTTTAGGTATTAATAACAAAATAGCGATATTCATCTTACAATAGTTACCAGGATTATAATTTTATACGACAGACGCGCGTTTCGTCTACATAAGACTCATCAGTGACGCTCAGATCAAAATAGTTAAAAAGCGAAATAAATACAAAGTTGAAGAGCATTGACGATCCAAAATTCCAAAACGTTGTGCTAAATACGGCTAAGGTAATCTACTCCTGGGGTAAGAAAATCCTTAGTTTTTCGAAAAATTCAAAATTTATAAAAATCACCATATGATTGATATTCATGTCAACACCGAAGTGCTGACTACAATGCCAGTAAATAATAATAAAAAAAACAACCTTTCATTCCTTTCCTTTTTAACAAATAACGCTTCAATTTGTGTTTAACATGATCCATACATTTATGCAAAGCATCTTCTATTGATTTTATTTTCAACAATAATAACCGTTAAGCATGGCAACAATTTGACACGTGTTGCTAAAAGGATATGTCAGTTAAACATCCTAAGTGAGTGTCCAGCCTTTCACCGTACCAATTTAACAGGTCTTGACAATATTGCAGCAGATGGAGTATGTGCTATGGATACACTAATAGAAATTGTTGCTTATTTTCAAAATTGCTCTGTACATCAAAATACAAATTTCAGTGAATTGAAAGAGAAGCTTATCTCATATAAGCTCTACCTCAAGACTGACCTCAAACATCATGTACAGATGAAGAATCAATGTTCTGAACATTGTATACAATTCGCATTGAGTGACCCTACAGAAAAGAAATTGGCACGTTCTTGCACTGAACATTTGCATGATATGAAGTGTCCAAGATGCTGCCTTTTACCTGATACCTGTCATAGAGCTAAAGAGAATAATATCTGAATTCACAGATACATATACAAAATATACAAAATATAGTTATGAAATGTTTTGCTAATTTGCAGAACTTGTTTAAAAGTTAATGTGAGCTTTTCTCGTTACCAGTACCTATCATCCCTCTATTGTCTGTTCACATCTTCTATATAATGACAGCCCTTTTTTAATAGTTCATTATGTATGCAAGAGACCAACTTGCTAACAAACTGAAAGGATGTAAGAACTTTATTAAAAAAATTGTGAAGAAAATATAGAAAAGTTGTTAATGTATTCCACGTATGTTACCAGCTAGATTTGGTTGTCGAATATACTCGTTAACGCTATTGGTACTTATTTCAGATGAACCCACCAGCGATCCAAGATGGCTATCATACATTATTTGATATAGCATTTTATTGAAAAAAATGTTTAAAATCTTGCCTGAAACCACTGAACTATTATTCTATTTTAGATATATGTGAAGAAGAAAGAACAGAGTTTTTGGTAGATATAGAGACAGCTGAAGGGAAAGTTCTTGACTGCAAAAGTCATATTCTTAGCTGTGTCAATCAAGATAGGTCTCGTTTGGAAACCTTACAAAATCTCACAGAGGGTGATGCCATGATTGTTATGAACTGGGCGATGAAGTTTCTGCCACTTCGCCATAGAGAGAAACAGATTGACTTCTTTGGCCAAAAGGGATTTAACTGGCATGTCATTGTTGTTATCTTCAAAGATAATGACACTTCAACACTGAAGGTATTAAATTAAGAAGATTAATGTACTGTTTTACCAACATACAAAAAACAAGCTTCGCAGAGCGCAGCTGGATACAACCGCAGAGGTCCAATCGAGAATAGTTTGGCTAAATGGACACAATATTCAAGCTTGATACAGGTCTGAATTGGATTTTAATTTAAAAATATTTGACACATGTATTAGAGGTTTCTGTCACAGAATATATATGTAGTCAATGAACATGAAATTAGTAAATGATTTGAATTTCCTATCAATCGAAGATTTCCTGCGATTGTGAAATACACGGCTGTTGCACAATACTTAGTAAATCTATTTTTTAAGGAATAACTGTAATATTTTTTCTGTCTAAGAAGAAATAACAAAAAAATTTGGTGCATAGCAATTTATTACATTGTCTTATTTGGGCCTTTCAAAGCTGACTATGCGATATGTGCTTTGCTCATTGTTGAAGGCGTACGGTGACCTATAATTGTTAATGTTTGTGTCATTTTGGTCTTTTGTGGATAGGTGTCTTATTTGCAATCATACCACATCCTCTTTTTTATTATGCACAACCTACGATAGTAGAGGGGCATTATGTTTTCTGGTCTGTGCCTCCGTTCGTTCGTCCGTCTGTGCGTCCGTTCGCTTCAGGTTAAAGTTTTTGGTCAAGGTAGTTTTTGAAGAAGTTGAAGTCCAATCAAATTGAAACTTAGTATACATGTTCCCCATGATATGATCTTTCTAATTTTCATGCCAAATTATAGTTTTGACCCCAATTTCATGGTCCACTGAACTTCGAAAATGATAAGGCAAAGTTCAGGTTAAAGTTTTTGGTCAAGGTAGTTTTTGATTAAGTTAAAGTTACATCAACTTGAAACTTAGTACACATGTTCCCTATGATATGATTTTTAACCGGATTTTTGTGACAAAAATGTCGGTTATTGATTTGGGGATGCTCGGCGGGCGGCCGGGGGGCAATCAAATGTTGTCCGTGCATTAACTAATGAACCGTTCAACCAAAGCTTTCAAAAATTTAATATGTTGTTACTTACAACTAAATGAAGGTCAGGTTTAATACTGGCGATTTTGACTATTACCGTTCAGGAGTTATGGTTCTTGAAAGATTGAAAATTGGAGTTTCCAGTCGTGTCCGTGCATTTTAACATGAACTGTTCTACCAAAGCTTTCCAAATTTTAATATGTTGTTACTGGTGACAAAATGGAGGTCAAGTTCAATAATGACGATTTTGACTTGTAACGTTCAGGAGTTATGGTTCTTGAAAGATTGAAAAAAATGGTGTTTCCAGTCGTGTCCGTGAATTTTCTCATGAACCATTCAACCAAAGCTTTTAAAATTCTAATATGTTGTTACTGATGACAAAATAGAAGTCAGGTTCAATAATGATGATTTTGACTTTTACCGTTCAGTAGTAATGGTTCTTGAAAGATCGTAAAATTGCGTTTCCAGTCGTGTCCGTGCATTTACGCACGAACTGTTCTACCAAAGCTTCCCAAATTTTTAAAAAGTTGTTACTGATGACTAAATGGAGGTCAAGTTCAATAATGACGATGTTGACTTTTACCGTTCAGGAGTTATGGTTCTTGAAAGATCGTAAAATGGTGTTTCCATTCACGTTGTTGCATTTACTCATGAACCATTTAATCTAAGCTTTTCATAATTTTAATATGTTGATACTGATGACAAAATGGAGGTCAAACTTGATATTGACGATTTTCATTTTCACTAATCATCAGTAATGCTTCTTGTGATATTGCCAGGACACACATAAATGTTAATAAATCCGGTTTGCTGTCGATGTGACAGCCTCTTGTTCTAATTTTAATTCCAAATTAAAGTTTTGACCCCAATTTTCAAGGTCCACTAAACACAGAAAATGATAGTGGGAGTGGGGCATCCGTGTACTATGGACACAATATTGTATTTAACAGTGTTCACCACATTTTTTATGTTATTTCGAATAAACAGAAAAAATATTTCAATCATTTCTTACAAATTTATTCTAAATTCCATTTTAAACTAGAAAACCATGAAAAAACGTTGATGATGTCACGGTCACATGACTAAATTATGTCTATGGGCTGATAACAAAATAACGTCAGATGATCAGAAGACAAGTTACATCCAAAATTAAAGTTTTAGACTATATATACAAAGAAATAGCAAACAAAATCTATTTTAAGAATATCCTGAAATAAAAATTAACCCCCTCCCCCCTTTTCTGATCATATTTGTAACAAAAAATAATGTACAGTGTCTTTTTGTTGTAGTGTCATACACACTTATATTCCATGAATAATAAACAATAAATATTTATATGCTTTTTATATTTTCAGCATAGGACATATGTTCATACATTTGAATCAGCAAAGCAGGATTGGTATAGTGTTACTTCTGTGATTGAACACACTCTCAAAACCATCAAGGACCAAATGCCAAACATAAAAAGTGTTGTATTGAGGAGTGACAATTCAGGATGTTACCATTGTAGTTATCTGTGGCATTCTTTACATGGAATATCCCAGCGAACAGGTGAATAGACTGAAAATACTTTTATTCATGGACCCCAGTTTTTCGTGTTTTGAAGACAAATTGTTGGTTCAATCAAATTTTAATTTTGTGTTGATTTAAATTTATGAAAAACAATCTATGAATACTATGGTACCCCGCGAATTAAATTATTTTTACATCATAATAAATTTTAATAAAGGGCTGCGCTTTAGCGCATAATACGCCCGTTGCTCTTTTAACTTGTCTTTTATTGGAAAATTCACCCTTTTTTAAGCATAAAAATTCATAACAAGAAAATGTGAAATCTGAAATTTATAAAATTGAAAGCTAGTTTACATCAATAGATATAAACAATTCACCAAAGTTTCATGGACATTGGTGAAAGCCTCTTTGAGTTGTCCGATGTGTTAAAAATCCCCCTTTTTTATGAATAAAGCCCCATAAATCCAAAACTTAAAATCTGAAATTTATAAAAATTGAAAGGGAGATTACATCAATAGATATAAACAATTCACTTAAGTTTCATGGAAAAGGTGAAAGCATTTTTGAGTTATTGTTCGAAGTGTGAACGACGGACGGACGGATGGACAACGGTATACCATAATACGTCCCGTCCCGGGCGTATAAAAAGCAATTTGCAAATAATGCCTTTTGTCAGAGATAACACAAGAACTCTTGTATTCAATGTATAGATAAATGCTCAAGGTCTCTATTTAGACACATATTTAGTCAGTTAACAAATAAAACCTGTTTATTCTTAACACAAATATATATATATATATATATTTATGTATTTGGGTGTTTAGTTCAGACAGCTTTTGCTGTATTTGTATTTGAACATTAATTATCAATGAAACGTAATACTTTAAAATTAACACATTGCATACAGAATTTATGAACAGGATAGTGGTTTATCGTAAGCTATTTTTTAGGTTTTGCATGATTTAATGCATTTCCTGATATTTTTTTGTATCTTTATGCTTGATTAAAATTGAGAATGAAAATGGGGAATGTGTCAAAAAGACAACAAACCCAACCATAGAACAGACAGCAGAAGGTCACAGGTCAACAGGTCTTCAATGCAGCAAGAAATTCTCGCACTCGGAGGTGTCCTTTAACTGGCCCCTAAACAAATATATATACTAGTTCAGTGATAACATATTCATTTTTATCGCAGATTTTTTTTTTAAAACTCATTTTAAAATATTTTCTTACAGGTGTATACATTAAAGAATATGATTTCAGTGAAGCCCAGAACGGAAAATCATATTGTGACTCAAAGATTGCACATATGAGAGGGAAAATGAGGAAGTATGTTTTAGAACGTGGAAACATCACATCATCTACAGAAATGAAAGAGGCTTTGGATGTTTGTGGAGGTGTGTCAGGCTGCCAAATTTCAAATGTTACCATTAATACTGAAAGTCAGACTAAAGACCAAAGTCAACTTAAAGGAATAACAAAATATTCCAATGTGAAGATAGACCATGATGGTCGACTAACATGCTGGAAAGCCTTTGGTATTGGAGAAGGACAACGCATTACCATGTCATCATTTAACCAAGAAGGTACGAATTTGAATGTCCTTGAGGACTTTTCCTTACCAAAGCACATAGAGGGACCCATCAAAACCTCTAAAAGTATTGTGAATGAACAACTTCCTAGAGAAGGAGATTTATACTGTCCAGAGATGACTTGATCTAGGAAGTTTAAATCTTACTCAGAGATGGAAGATCATTGTTTTGATGGTGATCATGCTTTATGTCCAACTCATGACCTCATCAAATTGCAATGGAAAGGTGTGTGTTTAGACATTTCTTCATGTTCTATTAAAACTAGAGAAGGATCATTGCAGAATGGTGACTCTACCTTACAGACTGGATGGGGATTGAAGAAGGATAGGAAATCTGTTCGTTTTTCATTGAAAACAAAAAAATACCAGAAAGAAATATTTGACTGTGGTGAAAAAAACGGACAAAAGGCAAATGCAGGCAATGTTGCAAAAAATATGCGTATTTCATGTGACAATACTGGAAAGAAAATATTTTCACCAAAAGAGTATCTCCAGCCCTCACAAATTATTTCACATTTTTCTCGTCTTGCCTTACTGTTGAAATGTCCATCAAAGAAAAAAAAGTGTGGTGAGGGAAAACCATGGTATGTTATATGCAAATTAATGTTGTACCATTCTTTGCTAATTAAAAATGCAACTCAACTAGAATTCAAAGGAAAAAAAGCGGAGCTTCAGCCATGGTATAACATATTCATGTTCTTGTTATTCCATGGCTGAAGCTCTCACCTTTTTTTTTTAAATGTATCCGCCTCTTAAATAGTCAGGAAACTGTTAAACGTACTGAAAGGTTGTTTTCATTTCTTAACAAAAAGCAATAAATTATGTCTTAAGAAACCTTTTTCAAACTATATAGGATTGTTACGAATTCCCCTTATTTTTGAAACAATTACTAAAAGAGGGACGAAAGATACCAAAGGGACAGTCAAACTCATAAATCCAAAACAAACTGACAACGCCAGGGCTAAAAATGAAAAAGACAAACAGAAAAACAATAGTACACATGACACAACATAGAAAACTAAAGAATAAACAACACGAACCCAACCAAAAAATAGGGGTGATCTCAGGTGCTCCGGAAGGGTAAGCAGATCCTGCTCCACATGCGGCACCCGTCGTGTTGCTTATGTGATTACAAATCCGGTAAGTAGTCTAATTCGGTAGGTCAAATTCATGAAAGGGAAGGGGATTGTAGTTACGACGTAAGGAACATATCCGATATCATTTGTGAAACGGTTATTCCATAACGGTCAACCAACTCTACTAAATGTTTCTTCTTTAAGTTGTGAAAAAAATGAAATGTGAAAATATCATTTCCTTTGCGAAGATCCAATTAAATTTCGATTTTAAAAGGGGGTACTTATAGAAAAAGGAATAAATATCGGCTACAAATTATCTATGAAAAAACGATTTTTTGCGATGAATTAGGGGAAAGAACAGTATCTACGCACCCTGGATCCGTTACTGTTTAAATACAGTGTTTTATCATTAAAATTGTGTTTTAATAATTAATCTAATAATCGAATTAATAAAATAACGGAAAAAAGTAGTTTGTACGAAAACTAGAAATGTATAAATATGAATTTTTCAAAGAGATGAAAATTCTGTAAAATATGATACTTGAAAACAAAAAAAAAACCAATTCTTACCGTCATTAGTTATAGAATTAGAATAATTATTTAATGCTTGTCCGACGCTGGAATCCGATATTTTTGTTAACCTCAGTCTGATGACATTATGAAATTACTTGCGCAAACAACCATACACGGGGCGCAAAACTAAATAAAAATCGGGAAAATCTAACTTTTTCTTTCCTTTTTGCAAATTCAGGGGTTTTACATGAAATACACAGACGATCATACATGAGGCGCAAAAGTGACTTGCACGACCTTCTATTTCATTGGATGAAACTGTAACGTGATCAATTTCCAATATTAGTTAAAGGTCTTGAAGCTGTCAATCATTTTATTTATATTACAAATTTTATATACCATGTGTCTTACTCATTAACATAAACTCGTAAAAAACATGGTATATATAGTACATGTCTGTGTGCGGAGTCCTTCCTGATGAAAGTCTTATTGAAAATTGGTGATGATAATGTTAAACCGATTTTTTTTAATTTAACACAATGATTACATTTTAAATAGTGAAAGTAAAGTATGTTTTTCCATCTTTGTCTTTATTATTCTTAAAGCAGCGTGGCTTGCGATGTCCCTCATTTTTTTCTATATGTTTTTCTTACCAATTTGTAAAGTTGAAAACATAGTCAAGTTTAAGGGTGTGGATTGTAACAGCCTTCAAATGCCTTTAGAAGTTGGTCCATGGTAATAGTTAAATACATGGACAACCAGACAGAAAATCTAAAAATATATAGATATGATTTTTATATGATTTGCATATCAACAAGTACTTGAATGTGATTGGTCCGTTAGAGTTTCTTTCCAATGTTTACACTTCGATAAATCAGATTCCGAAACTACTCACGTTGCCTATATAAACATTACTTTGACGAGTATTCATGCGTGACAAATAAATTGAATCGGGGGCATTAAGAAAGTTATAATAAAAAGACATAATAAATAATGTTCCAATAAAGAATTATAAGGATTAAATACATAAATGTTTTTCTTGAAGTTATGGATGTGTGAACTGGTCGCTTACTTACAATCTTAATTTAACCCTTCCCCCCTTTCTTCCATTTTGTTTACTTTCATCGTCTCCTCGAGCATTTTGGTTGAAAACGTCGCATTTCCGCACGCTATATTTAATTGGCACGTTTTGACGTCGGTCACTTTCGACTAATTCATCCCCATGTCTCGGCATCTGCCTTGACTAGAAAAACCTCATCATGGACACGAAAAAATAAGTTCCATGCATAGAGATACTAATAACATTTATTTAAACTATATTTTCATACTTTGTTGGTTAAATACGGCAGATAATCGTGGTGTAAAGTTGTTTTCTGTATCATTTTTTTGGTCAATTTTGCGGGCGAATGTCGATTGCGTCGGTGTTTAGTTTGGAAATGTATGTTACCGAATTTATTAGATAACATGACTATCTTAATTTAAAACTTCTGATATTAAATCGTACTTTATGTCAATTGGTCCGAGACCACCATTGTCGTCCCTTGATTTTCGTTTGTTCACAAATATAGTTCCTAGTGTTGACAGTGGTTTACTTGCCATTAATTTTTATACCCCTTCCAAATTTATTTCTCCATGTTTAATGCCTCAAATTGCAAGAAGGGGGATGAAATTACACTTTAAAAAAAATTTGGGTCCAGAATTTTAAAGAAAAGTAGTGATTTGGTTCAGCTGAAAAAGGTTGAAAATTAGCACTTCGGAAGCTGTCAAAAGATTTAAAGACGCCCTAAACATACAATTGTCCCTATTTTGAGTTAGAGACGATGAAGTTTTCTATAATTTTGATATAATTTGTCTCAAAAGTAGTACAACATACTGTAATAGTTTCTTTGAGAAAGTGCAGGTGGGATTTTTTAATTTTCATTTATGTTCTAAAAGAAATGCACTACGCAATAATTGTGTTCTCGGACCAATTGATCAAATAATTCAACGTGTTCTACGGCTAATTTAAAGAGAAATAGATTTTTGATAACGTCTTGAAAATGCCGTTGTCATAGTGAGCAAAGGAGAATAGTGAAAAAAAAGGGCGGTCTATTTCGATCTCACACATGCAATGAAATATTACCAGCACATTGAAAAAACCTTAATCAATTGCAAATTTAACCAAGCAGTTAAATCATGGTTACTGTTAATGTTAGTTAAAAGTTGTTTCTCCAAAGATAGACTGATCGGAAGGCACTTTTATAAAAGAAATAAGATTACTGCAATTGAAACATGTATTTAACGCAGTTATAATTTTTTATCTGCTTCACAGAAAAATCAAATACACATGTGTATCATCAAAAGTGGACAAACATTTATAGAGTCATAAAATTTATATAGAATAGAATGGAGTAGAATATTTTTGTCTACTAGATTTAATATTAATACAAAGACATAAAATTAAACAAAAAATCCTTTGAGATTTATAAAAGAGGGACCAAAGATACCAAAGGGACAGTCAAACTCGTAAATCTAAAACAAACTGACAACGCCATGGCTAAAAATGAAAAGACAAACAGAAAAACAATAGTACACATGACACAACATAGAAAACTAAAGAATAAACAACACGAACCCCACCAAAAACTAGAGGTGATCTCAGGTGCTCCGGAAGGGTGAGCAGATCCTGCTCCACATGCGGCACCCGTCGTGTTGCTTATGTGATTACAAATCCGGTAAAAAGTCTAATTCGGTAGGTCAAATTCATAAAAGAGAAGGGGATTGTAGTTACGACGTAAGGAACATATCCGATATCATTTGTGAAACGGTTATTCCATAACGGTCAACCAACTCGTGATGGCGTCCGTAAAATTTACGAAGGGATGATTTCAACTTCACCATTTGGAACTCTTGGTTTAATAGCTTCCTTGTGAGCAGTAATTCTCTATCACATGATAGGAAATGCAAGCACTGGAATATCGTATCAATTGGGAGATATATACCCCGTATGCAGGTGCTGCTGGAATGTTGCTACTTACAAATGGAAAGTTTACAATTGGAAAGCTGAAATCATCTCTTTTGTCGTGAAGTTTTGTCTTCAACCGACCCTCGTTGTCAATTTCTAGATGTAAGTCAAGATATGAAGCCGACTTAACTGTATCTGTAGTATCCTTTATCTCCAATTCGATGGGATAGATGCGATCCACATAGTCACCGAATTTTGAATTGTTTAGTGAAAGAACGTCATCTATATAGCGGAAAGTAGAGTTAACGGATATTGCTAACTTCTTATCTTTCTTCCTAAGAAGTTCCTGCATGAAGTCAGCCTCATAATAATAAAGAAACAAGTCAGCAAGTAGAGGGGCACAGTTTGTTTCCATTGGGATGCCGTCAGTCTGTTGAAAAACACGTCCTCCGAACGTAACAAAATATGTTGTCACTCACGAAATCAATCATCTAGATAATATCGGTTTTAGAGAATTTTTTATTTGAATCAGAATGATTCTTTACAAAGTAGGATGTATCCCTCCCTAAGTCAAGATACTTGTATCTACGTTGGCCATTCTTTTTTATGAAGCAAAGTAATACCAACTCTTTTAATTTGTCTTTTAGTTTGGAATGTGGAATACTTGTGTAAAGAGTAGAAAAGTCAAATGTTTTAATACTGTTACAAGATGAAAAAGAGTTAGATTGTATGTACTCTAAAAGATCTTTGGAATTTTTAAGTATCCACATCTGATTCACGCCACCTCTTGAATAGGCAGTTTCACAATTACAATTACTTTGAAGCCCGTCTTTGATTGCTGATAAAATGGATGTTAATAATTTAGAAAGGGGTTTCGTGGAGCACTTGGAAGACCCAGTAATATACCGTTGTTTGTAAGGACACTTATGTAGTTTAGATATCCAATACAGTGATGGAAGGTCCAGTTCTTCATTATAAAGTTCAAACTCATTGATTACTGTGCCAAACAAACCACAAATATCTAACAGTTAATAAACAAATGGTATGATACTAAACCCCGAACGGGATGGATTGTGCCTGATGTTCAGATGATTAAATAATCAGAATAAGACTTCTCTGGAACTGAATTTTAATGTTCGTATTGTTATGCGTTTAATTTTCTCTATTGGCTACAGGTATAGGGGGAGGGTTGATATCTCACAAACATGTTTAACCCCGCTGCATTTTTGCGCCTGTCCCAAGTCAGAAGCCTCTGGCCTTTGTTAGTCTTGTATTATATTATTTCCATAACAACACCAATGACAGCATGGAACCTCCTATGACATTCAAAACTGCATACAAAATTCCATGTTCAGTGGCTGATCTAGGAATTCTCATAAGTGGGGGCCCACTGATTGACCTAAGAGGGGGCCCGTTTTAGTCACGCTTCAGTGATTCACTATATAAGGAACTAATTTTTTTCTCAAAAAGGAGGGCCCGCCCCCCCCCCCCCTAAATCCGCCTCTGATGTTGATTTTTTCCTTTTAATCGTGTATGTCTGTGTTAATTGGGATTGCTCATTATCATTGGGTAATTAACTAGATCAGGGGTTCTCCTTTTAGTGAAAGAGTAGCCATTGATTAAATGTGCCACCAAATTAATCCTTAAATCAAGTTGGGTGTATCTTTTTTTTTCTTTTTCTACTTGGTTGAAATGGTCATACAATACAAAGCCATTTATTACACACAAGTTAGTAAGAAAGAAGAACAGAAATTACCCCCACTTTTTGGGGTTCCTTCCAACAGAACAAGATATTTTGACCGAAGTTGGTCACACATATTAATATCAACACCATAACAGTTTGCCTGGTAATTAGTAATGATCCGTGGTCTTGTGATCTGTTTAACAGTACCATCTTTTTGCCTCCTTTCAGTTATATCACTCTAAAAATAACTGGTATACAACAATTAATATATTCTGTGAGTACATGTTTTATGTGTATCTCATTTATAGATGTATTCTATATATACTACGTAAATGTTTTGATTTTTAAAGGATCAATTGCAAGGATAAAACATTTTTTATTTAAACTAAATTAATCGTATTAAAACATAGTTGATTGATTGTTTGCTGCTTAATGTCCAGTCACGCATACATCATCATGTTTATAAGGAGGAGTAAACGTTTATTAGCTACTCGACATCTTTCAAGAACAGAGTCTAATAGAGGCCTAATTCTGACAAGTTTGTCAGTAGAATCCGCCTCTGGCTCATTCACATGTAAATACTGTGTCAGCTTTTCTTTTTACAGGCATGACATCTTTTACACCTCTATTAGCAAGGAATTTATTTGTCAGCAATAACAACTTGTAGTCCGGAACTTGTATAATCCCCATATGATTTAGGATTCCTTGATAAAAAAAATATACACTTTTAACTTTTTGTCATAAAAATGTTACTTTTAATATCACTTGTAAATATACATCATGTACATGTGGATATAGGCTGTGCATACATATCTTAACATTTAAGATTTCTGTGATAAACCTACTTCTACTTTTGAGAATTATAAAAATACATATAACGAGCAAATACAATTTTAGAATATCAGACATATGTGTAAAGGCATGTACAAACCAATAAATATTTTAAATAAAAGCATGTGGTTTGATTGCTAATGAAACAACTCTCAATCCATGTCACAATAAATAGAAGAAAAAAAACAATTATAGGTCAACATATAGAGCTTAGGCTTACATTTTTGACGCCAAACATTTAGCTATTTAAAGGACCCCCCCCCACCCCCCCCCCCCAAAAAAAAAGTCTTATCTGCAACATGAGAAAGTAGAACCTCATCAACAAACGACAACCACTGAATAACAACCCTGTACATAAACAGTGCATAAAAATGCATACATGTTTGCCAAAAATGTTGTTCCAGGTCCCCGTGCAGCCTTCATATAACACTTATTGATAACTAAAGAAATAGAAGAATTAATTTCGACTCTTCTAATAGTAAACGAGCAAACAACAACAGGCCTATGCATAGATTACACAAGCTGGATTTGGCAAAATTTTTAGGAAGTTTGGTCCTCAATGCTCTTCAACCTCGTACTTTATTTTGCCTTTTTTAATTGTTTTTCGAGCGTCACTGATGAGTCTTTAGACGAAACGCGCGTCTGGCGTATATACAAAATTTAGTTCTGATATCTGTGATGAGTTTTTTTAGCAGTTTTTCGTTTTTTTTTTTTAAGTCTTTGTGATTGGTTTGTGCATTAATGCTTATTTTCAGTTGACATGAGAAGCATACATGTAGCTGACTATACCAGTAGACGTTTTGGGACTGAGTATGAGGTAGGGCCATCTGGGGAAAGAATGGTGAGTGGTACTCAGTCCAAAGTAAGTATGGCGGATATGGTCTGGACTGGTGCTTTTTGTTTTCTATTAATCATGTTTTTCTGTGTCTAATATGTTCTCCTATTTATTTGTATTGTAGTCCTGTAATATTATGTTGTCATTTCAATGTTATATTTAACTTTGCCATTAAATTGCGAGGTTTGGCATGCCTTAAAACCAGGTTCAATCCACCACTTTTATTCCCCTTTAAAAGTGTCCTGTACCAAGTCAGGAAGATGGTCATTGTTATAATATTGTTCGTTTCTCTTTGTGTTGCATTTTTACGTTGAGTCGTTTGTGTTTTCTCTTAATTTTGAGATATTGAGATAAGACGTGGCACGGTACTTGTCTATCCCAAATTCATGTATATGGTTTTCATGTTACATTTGTTATTCTCGTGGTGTTTTGTCTGATGATTGGTCTGTTTCTGTGTGTGTTGCGTTTCGGTGTTGTGTCGTTGTTCTCCTCTTATATTTAATGCGTTTCGCTCGGTTTTGGTTTGTTCTCCGATTTTGTTTTTTGTCCATGGATTATGAGTTTTGAACAGCGGTATACTACTGTTGCCTTTATTGGTTAGATACTGCCCAGGGTGAGTAAGTTGGTAAGTATGATAGATGGGGAAGCCTGCTTTCCCATCTATCATTTTCTGAGAAATCATCTGGATAGAGTAGATCCTACTTCAACAACATAGGTATGTATACCACTGTATCCGATTGCCAGGACCAGAGATGAATTGGATAACTTAGTAGAGTGCAGACGAAATGAACTGACGGAAGCAGACTTTAATACTGAACACATGTGCCCCTCTAGGAAGGTTTTGTCCGGACATATGTCTCTAGGACTTTTGATGGAAGTCCACATGTATTTATATAAGTATAGCAGTATTAACAAAGTAGAGATACAGTACAGGTAGGGACTTATTTTTATGGAAGCCTTAATCCGTCTAGATGTCAGACTGGTCGGACAATTGTCTCAGTGTAATAAACACCTGCTGTGCAATATCCAAGTGGAAGGTCGTAAATCAATCTGTACCAGCTTGATTAGAATTAAATTGTACCTGTACAGATATATATTTGTATGTATGGAGAATAGATAAATGTAAAATATTGTTTTGTATTCAAAGAAAAAGAATTGAAATTAAAATTAAATAAAAGAATTTAAATTAAAAATTAAATATTTAGAATTAAAATTAAAATTAAATATCATGAATGTGGCATTTTTTTTTATAATTTGAAAATGAAATAAAGACGATTTTTAACAATATATTGTGTTGCCAATTATTATAATAGTTTTGTGCCAATAAACTATTTTGTATTTGCATTTGTATTTGTAAACCGTAAATATTTCATCTAATTAAAAATGATAAGCCTAATACACGGGTGTCATTCGGTTTATCGAGAGAAATGGGCGTGAAAGAATATCTAACGGCGGTCAAGTATTTAGAGATGGTCGTGAAAGTTCTGGTAACGGATCGTGAAAGGCATTTAATGTACATTCTAGTTCAGAATCTTTGAAAAAATCGCTTAATTTTCAAAACGCGGAACAAATCGGAACAAACAAATATGTCTGTCAAAATGGTTTAACTTCCTCAACATAACTGTGAAAGAAGATACAGAAAATATGAAGTACTTTTTGAAAAAACACAAAAGGCGCAATGCGTGTCTATGAAATTTACTACAAATAACACGCTTTGTGTACCTATAATGGTCATATTTCAGAATATCATGATATATTTGAAATTTAATCTTTGGTGTATCTGATAGTACAGTAAAATTAAAGTATGTTCTTCTATTAAAAGCGTTAATTTGTTTATGAAAACCTTGAATTTGTTGAATTTCCATCAAACTTGATCGTGAAAGATCAGGCAACGTATTTTTTCGATCGTGAAGGAAAATGCGTGTCCAGACTTAATACTAGTAATCAGAAATCAGTATTTCTTTTACCATTTGATAAATCTGCAAGTGGTTGAAGCCTGTAACTATTTTGATAAGGATGAACATTAAAGCTGTTATCTTTTTTTTCCTATTAAACACTTTACCTCGAAAGTTTAAAAAAAAACCCAACTAATAACGTGTCTAAATAAGTGTGAAAGATTTAGCTCTGTGAATCGGTCTAGTACACTTCAGGCACACTGACACTAGTTAGCTAATAATAACCAAAATGTTATCCATCAAACAAAAAATTATAGCAAAAACAGCACATTTCATGTGTATTTTTGGATTGAACGATAAGCAACATTTTGTACAACAGAACTTTTTAAGTTCTTTATAAACAACGCAGAAAAGGATTAAATTTAACTATATACTAGTAGTACATATTATAGAATACCAAAGCGCAAATGTTGTAATGTCTTGTTTGCTTTACTCATGATAGTATATTGGTTGAACGTCTATAATATCAAGGGTTTTACTAGAAGTGTTAAATCCGCTTAAGATTATCAATGTTTGATAAAAAAAAAAAGGTCAAGGTCAGATGAACCATGCCATACAGATCTCTACAAATATCCCGTACACCAAATAAATGTGTTTCGATCCTTACAGTGCCTTAGAAACTGGCAAATGTAAAATAGTTATCAAAAGTACCAGGATTATAATTTTATACGCCAGACGCGCGTTTCGTCTACATAAGACTCATCAGTGACGCTCAGATCGAAATAGTTAAAAAGCCAAATAAATACAAAGTTGAAGAGCATTGAGGATCCAAAAGTCCAAAAAGTTGTGCCAAATACGGCTAAGGTAATCTACTCCTGGGGTAAGAAAATCCTTAGTTTTTCGAAAAATTCAAAGTTTTGTAAACAGAAAATTTATAGAAATGACCATATAATTGATATTCATGTCAACACCGAAGTGCTGACTACTGGGCTGGTGATACCCTCGGGGACGAAACGTCCACCAGCAGTGGCATCGACCCAGTGGAAGTTATGCTTAGCCAATTAGTTCGAAACATAAGGTCATATGAACTCTGACCGACAGCCAGACATAGACATCTTTCTTTCATTTGATAAATCAAACACAATTGAAATCATCATGGTCATATAAGAAACATGCAGACAGACATGTAAACCATACTCGAAACACCTTGTCGCTATTGCATACATGTATATATTCAAAAGGCCAAACAATATAAAAAATAAAACAAACATTTTACCAATGATAACAATTGGTAATAACTTTACTATCTCATTCATTTCCACATAGTCTTTACAATATTTGTGTGTTGCTTCTGTAACAATATCTGCATCTTCATCCTCTTCCATTGGCTCACCTTCACTGGATTGTTTTTTCGGCGTTTTGTCACCCACTGTATTTTCTTATTGCCGTAATTGTAATTTCTTTTTCTTTTCATTTTCTGAAAATATTAATACTTTGAAATGCTTAAACCTATGGAGGCCAGATATTGACCTATCTAGCCTGTCTCAATACCAATAACAAATATCAATTATCATATAAAGGAAGAATAATTTGAACGTCTTCGTAGCATCAGATCTTTCACGATTCTTTTCACGATCTTCAAAAATGCGGTACGTGATCTTTCACGATCCAAAAAAATCAATTTTGTGTGAATAGTTCTTTATTTACCAAGTTTCAGATTATATTTATACAAAATAACTATGAGAACCGTTTAATTAATACAAATACAATGCCCTTATTTTGATAAACGTAGTTTATCAAGTCGAATTTGTGAAAAAATCGTGTTTGTTTACATTTTTTATGTCATTGAAATGTCGAGAAGCAATCTGCCTTTTGTCGTTTTGTAATGACTGTGTTCTTTTGAAACTGGATATTCTGACATACTGATCATAATGTTGAACCATTTTGACAGACAGTTTTATTTTATCGTAAATGTGTCTGTGTAATTAATTAGATTAGAATATTTACTGACCTTTCATATGTCTTCTCGATTAAACGTCTTTCACGATCCGTTACCAGAACTTTCACGATCGTCTCTCAATACTTGACCGCCGTTAGATATTCTTTCACGCCCATTTCTCTCGATAAACCGAATGACACCCGTGTAATAACAACCAAGGCTGTTTAATCGAAGTTTAAATCAAATTGTTGAGACATCAATCCCGTAAATTATACAAGTTTTCGTTGATGGTTATATTATTTCCCCCTTTTAACGTCCTGTTCCTTGATATGTTATTATTAGAAACACAATTCTAAGTATAAGGCCAACATATCGTATTTATAAAATATGTATAGGCATTGTGAATAAAGTTATTTTCCTTTTCATACAACTTTCCCCGTCGGAGCCTCTACATCAATTCACACCTGTCAATCATTTCTCGCAAGTAAAACGTTTTGGTCAGACAGATCACTCGTGCTTTCTATTTTGACATATTTCCCGTTTATCTCTTTGAAAGTCAAACACTTGGTTCTGTAAATACAATATTTATAACGCCGTGATCATATTTCGATTCCTATTTTTTATTTTACAAAAAAATGTTGACACTCGAGATATTGCCTTTCTATTTTCATGTCTCGACTATTTTATGAAAATCGCCGGTGTTTTTATTATAAATATATTTTACGAATCGATACACGAAAATCAAAAATTAACCTTATATAGTTTATTGAATAAATGTACATTTATACCCCAATGGGGTTGAAGGTTAATCGTACTAGTCATGATCAGCTGTCTTTACTTTTTCGTCGTACTTCTAGTCATTCTATAGCTCTCGCAGTCCGTAAGAATTTTTAAATCGATGTTGTATTATTTCCGAAGTTTAAAGGAGTTCTCCAAAGTAGATTATTTAAATGGGAATCCGGGAAATGACTGATAAAAGTAAAACAAAAAATAGTTAAAGAAGACTAAATCTTGTTTTGATTTTACATGTATGTAAATCGATTAAATTTCTATTCTGGTCAATCGATCAAGAGCCTCAAAACTAACGCACAATATACTGTCAATCATTCCACATCAAATTTAATCATGAATGGATTTTCCCACGGTCGTCAGTAAGGTCACCTGAGTTTACTGTTACGACATTTCCCGCCATATAAAAATCTCGTGCAGTGGACAAAGTCGATCTTTAAACAGTCTCCGGGACAAGTTTGCAATTCCGCTGAGTGCAAAAGTTGTCACCTTAATTTTAAGAGTTAAGTCAAAACAAAGTTGATAACTTGGTTGGTATTGGTTCCCTGATATTTGTCCTAAATTTTTTTGGCTCTAGCACCACTGTTGAAAAAGTTATGCCCCTTTTTTCAACAATTTCCTCAGAGGAAAAGTACTTTTCCTCAAGGGAAATCAAATTTCCCTAAAGGAAAAAGATTTTTCCTCAAGGGAAAAAGATTTCCCTCAGGGAATTTGCTGCATAATTATTTCCTTTGAGGAAATTCTATTTCCTTAAAGGAAATTCTTTTTCCTTAGAGGAAATTCTTTTTCCTTAGAGGAAATTCTTTTTCCTTAGAGGAAATTCTTTTTCCTTTGAAGAAATTTGCAGCTTCAAATTTTCCTTTGAGGAAATACTTTTTCCTGTGAGGAAATTTGTAACTTCACATTTTCCTTTGAGGAAATACTTTTTCCTGTGAGGAAATTTTTGACAAACACTTTTCCTTGGAGGAAAATTCAAGACAACAAATTTCCCTTAAGGAAATGTGTTTCCTTATTTTTACTTGTTAAACATTTCTTCACTACACCATGTATACAAACAGTATGAATATAATTATTAAAAGACTGTATAATTGATGCAAATGATATTTAAAACTTTAATAAATGTTTGACTCAAAATTTTGATGACATTGAAAATAATACAGTCTGACTGTTTAGATCTAGGTATTGTTTATACTTTTTATATAAATTTAACTTTGATTTATAATTTTTTTGGAGCAAATGCTTCTGTTTTCTTTGTAATTGTTTCAATGCGTTACATTAATAAGCAACCAATTTGAATGTCATTATATCATTTGTGGTGTTCTTAAGAATTTGTTTATATATTTGGAGATTAAATAATAAAATAAACACTTTTCGTGTTATTTTAAATTAGAATTTCTTCTGTTTCAGCTTGTGTACAGTTATCCAATCCACTATGTAAGAATTCAGTGAATACATTATTCCATTCACTAAACAATTCCCTTCAATTCTAAGAGAAATCATTTTTGTAAATTGTTCTTCAATGATCTTCTTCTGTATATTTGATATGAGGGAGCGATGTAAATGAGTGGATAAAACTGGTGTTCCTTTTTTCAACAACAAAATAGTATTTGTTCTGCATTCTCCTTTCTTTTGATTAAGATATGTTGTTGCTTTTATGCAATAGTGTTTTTGTGTATCTATGATAGAACTCCATTTTGTTTTATATGGTCATTATCACATGTTGAAATTTCCTATTTCTTTTTTGCAGGAAAGCACACATTCCATTTCAAATTAATCCAATTATGCAGTTATGTAAATAAATTTCAATTTTAAGTTTCCTCTTCAGTAATGACCTATTGATCATGAAAACCAAGATGTCTGATCACCTATAAATACACAAAATAAGCAAATAAAATGTTATAAATGGAGAGAGAAACAGCAATAAATGTTTTTCATGTGTATCTTTCCTTATTAAAATACATTAAGTAAACTTGAACTTGAGAAAAATAAATAACTGCGATGTAGACTAGAAAGTATAAAATGCCAAATAAAGTATTCACGAAAAATTAGTTGATTTACAGTAGTCAAGTCCATGTTTGCAGGAAATTTACATCATTGGTTGTCTGGTGGAGAGTTGTCTTATTGGCAATTATACCACATCTTATTTTTATATAACCTTGCCATATTCCTATTGTGCCTGTCCAAAGTTCAGAGCCTGTAGCTTTTGTCAGTTTATGCTGACACTAAAATTTAGTGGTTGTTGTTGTTGTTGTTTCATACTGGTCATATTTATTTTTTGTAATTTATTTTGTTATAAACTAGGCAATTAGCATGATTAGTTTTACAGTTTGAATTGTTTCAATGTTTCATCTTTAGGTCTTTTATACTTTGACTATAGTATAGGGTATGGATTTTCTCATTATTGAAGGTCGTAACAGGCCTACAATTTCTTTCTCAAAGCCATGATAGTTTTCATATTAATATACCACATCTTTGAATTTTTATAGTTATCATGATACTAGTAATCATTTTTCAAGTCAATAACTTTTTAAAATTAAAAGGTGCCTTACCATTTAGGTTTAGTTGGCTTCTGCAAATTTTACATTGCCTATCATTTCTGCTGTATATTATTTCTCTGTATCTTCTGTAGTTCTTGTCCTATACATAAAAGAGTAAAAGTTGAATGACATCTTGCATCAATATTTTTTCTGTTTAATGTACATTTATATGTATATTAATGTGTGTTTAATAAAAATCTAAACGATGAGTGCTTGATAAGCTTCTTGCCCTTATAGCTGGTCTGTAAGCTTTAAATGAATTTTATTGATCGACTAAAAAACTATGAGCACTGCGCAAATACGACCCCCGCCCTCCAAAAAAAAAAACCCCATGCACAAACAGTGGTATTCATTGACATAAAACATGTATATAATTTGTCTCAATTTATAGATCTCTCAAGTGACTATAAGTTTAAGGCTGCGATTTTTTTAACAAATACATTTCTAAAACCTTTCAAAGATTTTGAAAATGGAAAAATTTTAAATAACTTTGCAACAACTAAAGTTCCTTAACTCTGCATCTTATAAAAAAAATATACATGATAAATAGGGAATGATACTCCAACTTGCATATTATTCAAAGTTCTAAAGGAACATAACTGATGAACGGTAAAAGTTTTACTGCAAAAATTTGAAATTGATCTGATTAAAATTGTGATAAAAAGTATTGTTTTAAAGTGTAATAAAATTTGGTTGAGGGAAAATTAAGTTAGAAGGCTGAAACAATTTTTTCCATATTTAAAGAACATAACTATAGAATTTAGTAAAAGAGACACTACCAAAATTCAAACTTAATCTGTATTTTGTGGTGATAAGCATTGTGTATTGATTTCATAACATTTATTTGAGACAAACTAAAGTTTAGAAAATAGGAAACCAAAAATTCAGCATATTTTCCCCATTTCTAAAGGGGCATAACTCTGATACTCTAGTACAGTAACACTGACATCACCAAAATTCAAACTTGATCTGAGTATTGTGATAACAAGCTTCTGTAAAAGTTTAATTGAATTTGGTTGAGGCAAACTAAAGTAATGTAAGAGAACAAAAAACAACTTTGGGACAGATGGACAAACAATCAAGTGTTAAACATTATGCCCCCTCCACTTTGGGTCATAAAAAAAAAAAAAGGGTGTTTATGTCAAGATATAAAAACAATTCACCAAAGTTTCATAAAAATTTGTGAAAGCATTCTTGAGACTATCCTAATCCCAAGTCATGATAGTACAATGACATAAAACAGATTTTTTTTTTAAATTAAAAGGAAAATTATCATGTTTATGTTATACAAAAATAATTCACCAAGTTTCATTAAAATTGCTCAAAGCATTATTAATAGTATACATACTGGAAAATCCCCCCTTTTATGAATAAAATTCCTAACTTTAAATTAAAAATTTAAAATCCCTAAAAATTAAAAAGGACTTTAATTATCATGATTATATGTGACTTGTTATTTAACATAACAAAAAAACCAAAGGCAATGAAAGAGAAACTGACAATGCCAAGGCAAAACATAAGATGCAGAAAAGAAAAACAAAACAAAACAAAACACTAAGCAACACCAAAAAACTAGTGTTGAATTTATGTGCTCAGTCAGTCAGTGAGAGTTGGCAGATCCTGACCTACTATATCTATGCTTAAAAACCTAAAAATCATATAGTTCTAAACATATTTTGTAAATTTATACTTGATTAACAAGTGAAACTGCGAGCTACTGCTCACTGATGATACCCCCGCCACAAGTGGATAATATAAATAGTGTAAAAATATGCAAGTGTTCGGTAAACAGGAAGTTGTCGAGTGATGAATCTGAAAACGCATCACACGGTATAGCTGACTCATATAAATCCTGAAACCAAATTTCAGAAATCCTTGTATTGTAGTTCCTGAGAAAAATGTGACGAAAATTTTCAACTTGGCTATCATGTGTAAAATCATAAAAGTGTTCGGTTAACAGGAAGTTGACAAGTGATTAATCTGAAAACGCATCGCACGGTATAAATGACTTAGATAAATCCTGAAACCAAATTTCAGAAATCCTTGTATTGTAGTTCCAGAGAAAAATGCGACGAAAAATATTCATGGGACGGACTGACTGACGGATGGACGGACTGACAGACAGAGGTAAAAAGTTGTCATAATTAGCATAGACACCTTTGAGTTTTGAGAACCACATGTGTTAATTGTGCGAGTATAATCATTGATAATCATGCACAAGATTGACTTTTAAAAGCCTATATATTGAAATTTTCTGAAATTATTGCATGCATTTATTAATATGACCAATTTCAACATGGTTGGACATGTTGGAACCCCCCTTTCTTTACTGGACGATCAATGCATTTGAATGGGGACATTTAGTTTGACCCCCCCCCCCCCAAATTTGTCCTGGGTTAGGAACCCCTTTATGTGACTCAGGATCCACCATGGTCTCAGGTTTAGGGATTTTCTTGTGCAATGAAGACCCATTGGTGACCTATGGCTGTTATCTGCTCTTTGGTCATGTTGTTATCTCTTTGATACATTCCCCATTTCCATTTCAATTTTCTTTTCAGTTCTATTATAAATATTAGAAACGAGTTTGGCGCGTTTACAAAAATATAATTGTCTGTGCTGACAGGGGAGTATGTGTATACCAATATTTAAATTTTCTAGGCCTTCTTTTTGAATATTTTGTGCATTTCTTGGTAATACTGTCAGACCTCGAGAGCTGTTGTTTTACAAAAACGGTCAAGTAATGTAGGGGAAAGAAACGAACTAAAAAGACCAAAATAAGCCACAACTAATGGGGGTCTTATCGGGGGTTCTGTTCACGGATCCCGCTTAGTTACTATTTATTTTTTTAGATTCCCGCATGATGCCAATTCTGATATATTGGTAATTTCCAATGTCCCGCTAAACTTCATTTCGCGTTTTCAAGGCACAATAATTTGAGGGAGGATATATAAGGACCTTTATCTGGACTCCGGGATCGGGTGTTTTTAAGCTCTGGATTTCGGGATTGACCCTTTCGGGATCCGATAATTCTTTTTTCGAATTTCAGGACCTCGGGATTTCGTGTTTTTAAGCCCGGGATTTCGGGATTTCGTGTTTTAAGCTCAGGATTTCGGAATCAGTACCCCTCCTACCCTCCCTCATAATTTGACTTTCATGTGTCACGTTTACAAAAAATACGCCTCGACAATCCCGAGTCCCGCTCAGACCTCCTTATACATACATAATGAATAGTTTACTATGTAGTCAGTAGTCGGGTCAAATACACATGTATATACATGTACTTTTAAACGACCTTAGATTCATTTCACAGCGAAAATACTCATTAATATTGAACATTTTAGATCACTTCACATTTAGATTTTATAACTTTCAAAAATTAAGACCATATAGATTGAAGATCATTTAATCGAAAGATGATAATTAGTCAAAGAGCAACTGTAACCAGGTACTGCATTTTTTTTGCATGCGTCAAGAAACAGTTAAAAGTTAAACTTCTCATCTGGACTTTCTAATTAGTCTGTATACCGGACCTCTTCTCTATTTTGGGATTGAAAAAAATCTAAAGTTAAAAATGCGGTTTTGAGCCTATTTCTTCTTCTTAATTTGGTAACACGTTAAGCCATTAGTGACACTAATATGGTATATTACCAATAATAAGGCCATATATTTCGGTGTGTAGAAATATTGCAAAAGACTTCTTAGTGCACTAAGAAGAAAGTTTTTGCATTAAGGACACTAAAACGATGTTTTAAGATCACAGCGAGCATGAATATAAGAGGGTATGATTAAAAACCTCATATACATTTTCTAAAAAATCCAATGATACCTTGAAATACTCTATTTTTAAAAATAATAACTATGATTTTAAAGTATTTTCAACATGATGAATGAAACTTAAGTAAAAATATTTAAAAATGTTTCTTAAAAAATATTTACTTTACATACATCTATAACTTCATACATATATATGTGAAAATATTTACATTATGATATTGCGCGGGGGGGGGGGGGGGGGGAAATCAACTGATATGCATAATTTAAATAAACTCAATGAGTTAAAATAATTCTCTACGATTAAAAATTTAGGTAAAAAATTTATGTAGCATGAAAATAGTTAAAAATTATGTAAATAATTTACGTCGCATAAAAAACTTATGAATACTTTTACATAAAAATGGCTGAATCTCGGAGCAATTCATGATTTGTATAAATTTTAAATCGTCATTCAAATTTTCAAAACTATTAATATGTTGTGAACATTCTGAGTAAAGGTCAAATCTTAAGTCATTATATAGACAGCAGTTCAATAAAAAATGTTTCTCAGTTTCAACACTATTGTCAGAGCAATAAACACATAAACGGTCATCAACAGGTATTGGCGGCTTGGTGTATCTTCCAGTCTCGATGGCTAACGGGAGCGAGCCTGCACGAAACAGGGCCATTACACGTCGGTGCGACCGTGGAATTATTTTTAACACATACGGTTCCACGGAACAGTTGCTTTTGTATTGTCTATATGTTCTAAGTTTATTTCCATTGTCTTTTCCGCGATCGTTTAAGAGTTCTCTCTGTCATTCTGTATTATTTAAGATGTTAACTTGTTCAGTGACTTTTTTCATGACTACTTTTGTACTTAATGATACATCACTAACAATGTTCCTAATTTCCAATAAGTTCACCATCTTGTTCACCTCCGTATTCCAACCTTTTCGTCGACGTGATATCCAACTCCAAATATCATATACAGTTCTACTTTGATCCATTCGTGTTAGTTTACACAGAAGCCGAACGCATGAAACGCGCTGTTTATTCAAACATGATGTCCATCCTAAGTCGCCCATAGTAGAAATATTAGACGTATTTCTACCAACTGATAAAAAGTACTTACAGGCTTTATTTAGAACACTAGAGAAGTTTTCTTGTTATACCAAACCATATGTTTTTCAATAAATGGCACACTTTTTGTTCATCCGGCATATGGTTACTCTAAATAAACTTTTTTAAGTATAGATATATATATAATTCTATAAGTTTAATTATTTAATCGAAATATTGATAAATGGCATAGTTCCTGACATTAGAAAAATGAATGAAGTATTGGCAACTGGACGTTAAGCAACCAAATATCAATCCTCACTTTTCCGTGAAGTGTTCACAATTATTTGTCTTTTTTTGTCTTTTTAAAATTAAAAGGATGAAAAAATCCCAAACTGAAAAGAGTTGAAAATACGCTTTTACTTTAGAATTAAAAAATATAGCAGACAGAATAAATACGGCAGAAACAAACAAATGAAAAAAAAATAGAGAACAATTTGAAATACCATATACTAGAACATGTTTAATCAGTATACTAGCAGATTATTCACGGTTCAAGGTTGAGCGAACATGAATTTCTACCGATTATACTAAAGGTAACAATCAACTTTTTAAGGCACGTGTCGAGAAAACATTATAGAAAAGATATAATTTAAAATTATGAAAGGAGTAGGTCCTGTTAGGACCGATTTTGGCCTAAAATTTCAGGTTCATCTGACGAAAGATTTTGACCACTTTTGAAACACTTAAGTGTCTATTTTATTTGATTTATTAGTGTATGTGGAAGATTTTCACTGATTTTGTCATTAAAAACGATCCGATTCAAGCTGAAATATGAAAAATCCACCAAATATGCCGGAAAATGTTACTTTTCAGATGGTTTTGGCCATTTAGCATGACTTTATGGTGCCAGTACCCGATATATGTGCCATGTATTGTAAAAAAAACCCCATATTTATGAAGCTGAAGCATTCTACTGTCCAAAAAATAACTAAAAGTTTACTTTTAACAATTTTGTAAAGCTGCTATATTTTGGGGCCTAAAAGGTGTCTTACCGGACCTTCTCCTTTTACAAAGTCTATTTCTATATGCCATATCCTTTGTGACAGTTGTATCATTTCATCAGGTCCTTAGTGCACATTTTTGTTCTTAGTGCACTGAGGAGGTCCTTTGCGGTGTTTCTACGGACCCCATATATTTGAAGCTGTTTAAAAAATTCTGTACATTATAGGTACGTGTATCAGATCGAACAATTATTGTCATATGTATCAAAAGAATTACTGTATAAGTTATCTAGTATGAAATATGTCCACTGGATCGACCGTGCAAGTGCTATATATATTATATCATGTATATAGCCAGTCAATATTAAAAAAAAGAGGTGGTATGATTGCCAATGAGACAACTATCCACAACAGACCAAAATGACACAAACATCAACAACTATAGGTCACACAAGGTCGTTAAAAACTTCCATTTGTTGTTGTCCACTGAAAATAAGCTCATAAAAACACGAATCCCCGTTTACTCAATTTCACCTTTATTTGTTAACATTTCTTTATCTTTTTCTTTTGATTTTATCATATCTTTTTTTGTGAAGTATTTTGTGTGGTCGAACATGAAATTGCCTCCGATGCTACAAAGAAAATTTGTTTAATGTCATCTGTTGCAATATATGCTAAGTACTACACGTGGACAGGATGTTCCCCAGAAAATAAGTTATACCAACCCCGATATAACCCCGAAGGCACACGCTACTGTCATATGGAAAATTACTGGGTCACCTGTAAGATGGTAATCAGCCATGCAACTAATTAGGTTACTGACCATGTCACTTCAATTTAAAAAGTTTATCGTTATATATCAAAATGATAAATTCATTTTAAATTAAAAATTTAAGAACTAAAAGATTTATCATTATAATGAAGTGAAATAATTCAACCAAACTCGTATAAAGATTATATACATATTTTTTTAATCTATGCCGGAAAGAATTGAAAAACTGTATTTATAATTTATAATTTGTTTTATAGAAATCTGTGTAGGTCTCATGAAATGGAACTCACGCATGCCTAATTAAGATTTTTAAATTTATTGAAAAATATAACAAAAATTTAGGTTTGATATTAAATTAAAGTTACCTTTCCGCGCTGTAATTTATTTGATATGACATGAATCAAGCAATTTGTTTGAGGGTTACTTTGGGTTTGTCCATACAACGTATAAAAAAAGAAGTGTATGTTATTAGTATTTCACATGCCTTGTTTTCGCCTTAAAGACAATTTTAATTCCCATTCCTCCATGCACTCTACCCCTGTTGAATTGTATATTTATAATTCCTCGTGCTTTTAATTAGCCCTCCCCCTTTCGTGGGTGGTTACCTTTATGCCAACAAATACCCGAGGTTTGATTTACATGTAAAAATCATGGACGATCTAGCCATGATAAAGGGGGTTCCAACTACATGTCTCCATTAAATAAGGGGTGTCATTGCCGCTGGGTTTCTGTTACCCCACCCTTTTCACATAATTTAGATTTCATATATTGTGTAGGTTAGAATGTTATCTTTTCCAATATTGTTTGCGTTTTGATTGGTGTGCAATGCAACAGTGCAATACCTAAGTGTCAAAAGAGAGTTTTTCCCGACCTGTTCACATATTTTTAAGGTTCCTATATTAAAACTTTTCCTGATGCACAGGTAACCTATTCCAACGGAACGTCCTATCACCTTGTATATATGAACTTGAGAGGATTCCCGAGATTATCATTTATGCAATGATTGCTCACAAAAAGCTAGGGGAGTCCAATCCCGGATTCCATCCCCTTCGACCCGCCACAGAATACAGATATAATTGATAATTGTTATTTAAAAGTCATATACTATAGCCACTATATAGTACTAGAACCGAACACCTGTTTTTATTATATATACATACACCACATCTTCCTATGTCTATATAGCTGATTTACCGTAAATTACTGCGAGAAAATGAATAAAACACAAGTTGATAATTGTCTCTTCTCTGCTAATTTTAATGTGCATGCAATATTCACTCTGATTTACTTGTGAGACCACCAACACTAATAATAATTACCTACAAAATAATAGGTGCTCCTTTACTGGGAAGGACATTTCGGATCCGATCAATTTATTGGTTCCATTCCCCCATTCTACACTTCTCCTCAGAAAAAATGCCTTGAAGTCATATTTATCTGGACTACTAACTTACTTCCATATAACTTCGAAAACAGTCAATAATCTATTTCATTGGATGAGATTGGGCTCACGGATTTTTTAATGGATTGGTAATTTTTATTTATAGCACAAGTTTACCAAACAAGATTAATCACATTTTTCACCCTACAAATCAAATGGTTGCCTCCTGACTGACTTACACCTACACTAGCTAAAAACATATTCATATGAACATTGGGGGGGTGGGGGGGGGGGGGGGGGTAGTCCAAATAATTATGACGTCTTGAAAGGCTATTATAATTTTTTTCTTTGACGCCTATCATCGACGTAGAAAAAAATTATAATAGCCTTTCAAGACGTCATAATTATTTGGACTAGGGGGGGGGGGGGGGGGGGTTCAGATGGGGGATGCTTGCCTCAGTCATGTTTCTGTGATTCCCTATATAATCAACAAAATTTTTCACACAAAAAGGGGGGCAGGGATTTTTCCTTAATAAGAAATCTCTATTTTCAGCATAAGCTCATATAGATTTGCCTTTTGAAGAACTCAAATTAATATGAGACGGCTAATGATTTTTCAGATGCTTTACATTAAAATACACCCATGTGACATACACAATTATATATAACGTTAGATCCAAATTTAAAAAGCTATTTTTTTCAATATTTAAATAATGTAGGATCAAATCTTGATACTTGTATGTAGTTGAAATTGTTAGCTTTAAACATTAAAAAATGAACACCCAAAATTTAAACATAAGAGTGACCATGTAGTCTTTATTAATGTATGCTATTGTTATGAAACTAGGTCATTGTAGGTAAACTGTCATCTATTCCCTTAAATAGTTGTTCCCAGTCACCCCAAGTTTGATTTAAATTAGTCAAGTATATCTACTCTATTAGCATGATTAGGTCTCTAGTTTGGATAGTTAATAACTTGCAAATTAAAATCATACTACTCCCAAATTTGTATTTCTTTAAATATTATGGATGAAATAGCAAGTAAGAGATGAAATTAAATTGGATGAAATGTGGCATTTATTTTTGTTAAAGTAGTATGTCTGATGTTGTCAAACTTAATTATAGACCCTTAACAAATGCTTAAGGGGCGGATCAAGTCATTTTAAAAAGGGGTTGGGTGGGATTCTAACCCAGGACAAAAGGGGAAAAGGGGGGGGGGTCCAATTACATGTCCCCATTCAAATGCATTGATAATCCAAAAAAAGGGGGGTTCCAATCCCTTGAACCCTCCTCTGGATCTGTGCCTGCCCTTTAAAAATAAAATGATCCTTATTTTGAGTGAAAGCTTATAGATTTTTCTATAATGCTTCTCAGGGGCGGATCCAGCCATTTTCAAAGGGGGTCCCAACCATGAGTAAAGAGGTGTTCCAACTATATCTCCCATTCAAATGCATTGGTCGGTAAAAGAACAGGATTCCAACCCTCGAATCTATGGTCAGGTTGTTGTCTCTTTGACACATTCCCTTTTTCCATTCTCAATTTTATCATGTAGTCGTCATTGTCCCAGGACATTTAGTTTCCGATTAATTACTTTAGTACAAGTTAATAGAAATCTGTGAAATTCAAACACAAGGTTTGTGACCAGAGTTTTTGTTCAGAGTTTAGGAATAACATGAATTAGGGGCCAAAAGGGGCCAATATTAAACTTTGTTTGATTTTATATAAAATTGAATTATTGGAGTTCTTTGATATGCCAAATCTAACTGTGTATTTAGATTCCTAGTTTTTTGGTCCTGTTTAAATTGGTCTACCTTAAGGTCCAAAGGGTCCAAAATTGAACTTATTTTGATTTTAACAATATTTAAATTCTTGGTGTTCAGATTAATATGCTGAATCTGAATATTTACTTAGATTTTTTTATTATGGCCCCAAATTTCAAGTTGGTCCAAATCGGGGTCCAAAATTTCACTTTGTTTGATTTCAACAAAAAATGATTATATGGGGCTCTTTGATATGCTGAATCTAACCATTCGTTAAGATTTTTTATATTTTGGCCCATTATCAAATTGGTCCACATTGAGTTCTAAAGGGTCTAAAATTTAACTTTATTTGATTTCATCAAAAAATTAATTATTGGGGTTCTTTGATCATGTTGATATGCTGCATCTAACCATGTATTGAGATTTTGAATATTGGACCATTTTAGAGGTTAATTGTCAATTTAAATTTTTTTAAGTACTTGGACCACATTCATTCTGTGTCAGAAACCTTATTGAATCACAATAAAAATTTAAAATTCAGAGTTGTATCGAGCTTGAATGTTGTGTCCATACTTGCCCAAACTGTTCTGGGTTCAACCTGTACGTTTGTATCAAGCTGAGCCATGCATAGCATTTTTATTGGTTATTTATATATTAATTTGAAATTTTGACGAGTGAGACACATACTGATTATACTGTTAACAATATTTCAGAGTTTAACTAGTCAAGCGAAACAAATTATAGAAGAATAGTTCGATCATGTTTTTTTTGTCAAATGAAAAATTAGTACGAACACAAAGAAAAAGTATGGGAATGTTTGTTTTTTAAACTATTGACCAGGGTGAAAGTCTTTGAAAGTCATGACTGGCAAAAAGTTTGTGAAATGAAAAATTCTTTTTAAATATAACTGCATATAAAGAAAAACACAAACTGATGTTTAATAATAGTTTTTACCCTTTTTATGTTTTATAGGACAAGAAATATAGAAAAATAATGGAAAATATAAACAGTTACAATAGAAATGAGCGCAAAACAAGATAAACAGAATACAACAAGGCCTAAATGGTAAGACCACTTCTATATACTGTAAATTCAGATTTTTCAGGGAATGGACAACTTATTGTGATTACAAAAAAAATCTGCATAAAGATATATATCATAACATATATATTTGTTTCTGTTATCAAAATATGATTTCTTATTTTTGCAATACTCACCCAGTCACATTATTCGCATTACTAAAAAGTTTGGATAATTTCTGAATTACAGTAATAAAAGAAATTGCCTTTGAATGATGACTCATATAAAAATAAGAAAATGTGGTATGGTAAATGAGTGACTTATCCACCAGAGTTCAATGAAGCGGATGCAAGAAATTAAAGGCCAATCATGGGCCTGCCTTCAATAATGAGAAAACACTTCCTTTATAGGTCATTCATTAAAGATCCCAACATATAAAGATTTAAACAATCCAATTTATTTCAACATGTTCAAAGGCAATAACAATTAATAAAAAAAAATCAGGCCTAATATAAAATATTGTTTGTTTCTCCAATCCCGACCGACCCTGCAAAAATGGTCCTACTCATAAAATTTTATTGTCAAAACAAAGCCAAATATTATTATATTCATTTCTGATTTTTCGGGCTAACCGGATCATCAGGTAATATTCAGGCTTTTGGGAAAAATAAAATTATGTACCTACCTACCTACCCACACCTGGCTTGTCAGAATAGGGATTAGGGAAACAAACAATATATTAATTTAGGCCTCATGTCTGTGAGCACTCAGCCTGACCATAATAAAGGACAGTGGTTCAAATATTAACACAACATATGAACATTCTATAACAACTATTGCAAGTGGCTCAACTTTAAATATCACTGCAAGGCACTAAACAAAGAATATTAAATCTTGGACACAAAGCACTGAAATAAGAGAATTCATATGCATGACAAGTAAGAATATCAAATGAAAGTTTCTCAAAATGTTCATTAAAACATGATAAAATAAGCTTATTTATATTGCTGTTTTTTTCTCAATTTATAACTTTTTTTTTTTATTTTGTGTATTTATAGGTCAGATATCTTGGTTTTTATGATCATCAACAGGTCCTGCAGGTCTATACTGAAGAGGAATTTTAATTGTTAATACTTTTCTACATAATGTGCTAATTGGATTACTAATGTGAAATGAAGTCAACTGTGTGTTTTCTGGAAAAAGAAATAGAAAAATCCTACAAAATTGCTATAAACAAAATGGAGTACTATCAAAGAACACAATTGTGTAAAATGTAACAACCTACATTCATATTCACTGATGGATTATGGAGAAATTAAGAAAAATAATAGTGTCTTTGTCATGTTTGTTGTCGAAATAAACACCTGCTTTATCCATTCATGTACATGGCTCCATCATATCAAATATACAAAGAAGAACATGTTGCCAAAATTTATTCAACAAATTGAAGGAAGATGTCTTGTGGATTGAATTACCCGATATTTATGCACTGAACTGTTATGTAAGGGGTTGAATACACAGCAGCTGTAACACAAGACAAGTTAATTTGACATGAAAAGTGTTTATTTTATTTAATATTCAAATATGAGCACAATATTAATAACATCACAAATGGTATGCTATTCATAGCGTTTTGCTTATTATTGTATTGTCTTAAACATGCTAAACATTCAGCCTTTTGTTTTTGTATGTTAAATACTCACCATGAAAATTTGTATTACAGTATTAAAGTTTTAATTATCTTTTGTATCAATAATTCAGTCTAGCAGAAAATATATTAATACTGTTTGTACTGTTATGAGATTTCCATACAGGAAAAACATTTCCTTAAGGGAAATTTGATGTTCAGAAATTTCCCTAGAGGAAATTTGAAGAACAATGATTTCCTCAGAGGAAATTTGTTGTCTTGAATTTTCCTCCAAGGAAAAGTGTTTGTCAAAAATTTCCTCACAGGAAAAAGTATTTCCTCCAAGGAAAATTTGAAGCTACAAATTTCCTCACAGGAAAAAGTATTTCCTCAAAGGAAAATTTAAAGCTGCAAATTTCCTCGAAGGAAAATTTGAAGCTGCAAATTTTCTCAAAGGAAAAAGAATTTCCTCTAAGGAAAAAGAATTTCCTCTAAGGAAATAGAATTTCCTCAAAGGAAATAATTATGCAGCAAATTCCCTAAGGGAAATCTTTTTCCCTTGAGGAAAAAACAATTTCCCTTGAGGAAAAATCTTTTTCCTTCAGGGAAATTTGATTTCCCTTGAGGAAAAGTACTTTTCCTCTGAGGAAATTGTTGAAAAAAGGGGCATAACTTTTTCAACAGTGGTGCTAGAGCCAAATTTTTTTAGGACAAATATCAGGGAACCAATACCAACCAAGTTATCAACTTTGTTTTGACTTAACTCTAAAAATTAAGGTGACAACTTTTGCACTCAGCGGAAATGCAAACTTGTCCCGGAGACTGTTTTTAATCTCTTTTATTAGCATTCAATAATATTGTGAGTGGAGTCAAGTTAAAGTTCAACCACGTATACACGCTGTTGATCACTAATATGTGTATCATGGAATTATCTTTTCACGGCAAATTTTTCTTAACAGATTGCTGTTAAAATATATAACATACAAGTTTCTTTTTTTACATGGATTGTGCGTAAATTGAAGTAGATTACCGTAGCCGTATTTGGCAAAACTTTTTTGGAATTTTGGGTCCTCAATGCTCTTAAACTTTGTATTTGTTTGGCTTTTTAACTATTTTGATCTGAGCGTCACTGATGAGTCTTATGTAGACGAAACGCGCGTCTGGCGTATAAAATTACAATCCTGGTACTTTTGATAACTAATTATGCAATTAATTTAATTTCGGGATTAACACTTTCGGAATCTGGGAATTCTTTTTTTTCGCGATGTCGGGATTTTGATTTATTTAAATTCGGGACCTTGGGACTTCGTGTATTTAAGCCCGGGATTCGAGATCCGGACCCTATTTACCCCCTACCCCCAAATGCAGATCAATTATATAAATTGAGCATAATGAACAAACACGGAAATCTTAAAATAAACTTATGTCCGGGAAGAATCAATATCTTCTCTAGTGTTATTATTTGCGTTCTATCTTAGTTATACATCTCCAACTTTGAAGTTTCGGACAATTAATTGTTTACAGTAAAAAGTAAAAACAACAAAGAATCAACAAGCTTCTAAATAATATACAAGTATTGCTCACTGTAATTATTTTTTTTTAATTTTATCTCGGAACTGACCCAACACAGACTGAATATTAAATACATAATATTTTGCATGTGGCTGCGTCAAACTAACCCTTGAGACAGCATTCTGCTAATCAATGAATTTACGAGTAAAACAAATATAACCGTAAGCTTCCCGAAATAGAATACATGTAAAAATATTTTTGAAATTTTATGCAAACAAATAAGAAAAAGATACACAAAAAAAACAAAAAATTAAACAACAAGGAACATAGAACAAAAATAATTTTGAGGAACAAATTAGAAAATAAATAGCAGTTGAAATATAAAAACCATAATTAAAAAAAAAGGCTATTTTTATTAAAACAGTTTTCTCCAGTACTTCACCTGTAAAAATATTTTATGTCAAAAACGATGTAATCAATAAAGTGACTGAGAGGTTAAAATTACAGGTAACCTGATTCTGAAATCAGTGAACCGTAATTCTAGCAGCACGGATTAAGATGAAAGGACAAATATATTGCCAATTACACCTGGATTTGTTGATAAATGACCATACTACCTACCATAAAAATGTACGATTATTCATATCCGACTAGACGGATTAAGACATCCATAAAAATAAGTCCCTACCCGTACTGTATTTCATGTTATAGTTTGCTCTTTTTTTGATGTTACCAAGATGGCAGACACCGAGAAGAACACCATCATGTTAGGGTAAAGAGAGAAGTTGATAGGGTGAAAAAGATGAAGAAAGCAAAGCAAACTAGCCAGATAGGTGCTGAAAAGAGAGTTGTTTGACATGTTTAGTAGCAGTTATGTGTTGGTTGACAGATTAAAATCCCTTAATCTGAAGGTAGGAGAGGTGAGTATTCCTGTAGAGCTAATAAGAGGATAAATTCGATCCTTGGCTAACGCTTTTCCTCTATGCAGAAAGAACATGAGAAATTAGTCACAAGGAACCAGCAGTTAGAGGAAGAGAATAAACAGACAAAGCAGAGAGGGAACGCAACCACTACCCAGCTCCAGAAGCAAACAGAGGTGTTGAAGTCGCTTCTGAATGAAAAAAGCAGGCAAATGAAGGCTGCTAGGCGGTTGACATCATATGAGAGGTCTACATGTAGCTGATGTGTATAAGAGTTAGAACAAAGAATGTCCCAAAGATCATAAAGACTGTGAAGAATATTACCCCGCAACGACTACCTGGATCGACATTTGCCAAGTACATGTTGTTGGAGGCTAGGAGTGTAGCTCTTGTTCACTTAAAGGAAGAGACACAGGCTTCTGAATGTAATATTACTGTAGGGTCGGATTTGGGCATCATTATGATGCAATTTCAATTTTTCTATCAGTTAAAATCATGTGCATGCGAGATATGGCAGGTGGAGATGCAGAGGCATATCGAAAGTTACTGGAGGGCATCATTACAGAGATGACAGGTGATGATAATGACCAGGTAAGACAGGTAGCAGTAAAGATAAAGAACACAGGTAGCGATCAGGCCAGTGTCAACAAAAAAATCGTTACTTTACTATCAGAATTGAGAGAGAAAGCCTTACCACATGTTGTTTAGAACTGGGACACCATTACTGCAGTACAGAGAGAGAGAGGTAAAATACCGTTAATTATTTCTTTTGTGGTCTCCATTTTTTAGTAGGTCTTTCTGGCGAACAAGACTCTTTCATTGCGGGAGAGTCATGTTCACTCTTGTGAGAAGGATGGAGCCCCTACCTTACCATAGAAGAACACCATCATGTTAGGGTAAAGAGAGAAGTTGATAGGGTGAAAAAGATTAAGAAAGCAAAGCAAACTAGCCAGATAGGTGCTGAAAAGAGAGTTGTTTGACATGTTTAGTAGCAGTTATGTGTTGGTTGACAGATTAAAATCCCTTAATCTGAAGGTAGGAGAGGTGAGTATTCCTGTAGAGCTAATAAGAGGATAAATTCGATCCTTGGCTAACGCTTTTCCTCTATGCAGAAAGAACATGAAAAATTAGTCACAAGGAACCAGCAGTTAGAGGAAGAGAATAAACAGACAAAGCAGAGAGGGAACGCAACCACTACCCAGCTCCAGAAGCAAACAGAGGTGTTGAAGTCGCTTCTGAATGAAAAAAGCAGGCAAATGAAGGCTGCTAGGCGGTTGAAGGACCACTACAAGAAAATGGCTGACAAAGAGAGGTCAAAGACAGGTATGCATTATAAAATATTGAAAATTGGAATATAACAAGAAGTAAAATAAAAAAAAAAAATACACCGAACAATTAACTGTAAATAATGTTCTTTTATTATGGCAAATAAGTCTACTCATGATTAAATTGTATATCACATGATTAAATTAGTTCAACTTATACGTACCCCAAAAAAAGAATTAAAAATATATAAGGACAAAAAAAAACCACATTTGTACCCAAAAATGGCAACATAAATATTATCAAAGGTATCAACATTATAATTTATGTACGCCGTCTACATAAGGCTCATCATTGACGATCGGATAAATCATGTAAAAAAAGTTCTAAAGCCCACCAAGAAATTTCAAAACTGTATAATATAAAATTTGTGAATAACATTTACATAGCTATATACCTTCATTGAATGTATATTAAGATATACTAGATGTACTAATTTAATTTCTTATATTGCAGAAGAAATCCAACAGAAACACGAGGTAGATTGAGGTGCAGAGGGTAGAGTTGAAGAGATGACCATCACAGAACTGCAGCGAGGAACAGGTACTATAAAGGCATTGATAATGAGAGACCAGAATATATTTTTTTCCCAGACGAATTGATGAGTTGAAAGAGGAGGTGGCGTTTTGGTATTTGGAGTGTCAGGAGCAGATGGAAACCTTCTTAAACCAGCGAGAAATTGTAACCTTTGTTGATGGTAGGTATACAGACATCATATGAGAGGTCTACATGTAGCTGATGTGTATAAGAGTTAGAACAAAGAATGTCCCAAAGATCATAAAGACTGTGAAGAATATTACCCCGCAACGACTACCTGGATCGACATTTGCCAAGTACATGTTGTTGGAGGCTAGGAGTGTAGCTCTTGTTCACTTAAAGGAAGAGACACAGGCTTCTGAATGTAATATTACTGTAGGGTCGGATGGCACCACTAAATTTGGGCATCATTATGATGCAATTTCAATTTTTCTATCAGTTAAAATCATGTGCATGCGAGATATGGCAGGTGGAGATGCAGAGGCATATCGAAAGTTACTGGAGGGCATCATTACAGAGATGACAGGTGATGATAATGACCAGGTAAGACAGGTAGCAGTAAAGATAAAGAACACAGGTAGCGATCAGGCCAGTGTCAACAAAAAAATCGTTACTTTACTATCAGAATTGAGAGAGAAAGCCTTACCACATGTTGTTTAGAACTGGGACACCCTTACTGCAGTACAGAGAGAGAGAGGTAAAATACCATTAATTATTTCTTTTGTGGTCTCCATTTTTTAGTAGGTCTTTCTGGCGAACAAGACTCTTTCATTGCGGGAGAGTCATGTTCACTCTTGTGAGAAGGATGGAGCCCCTACCTTACCAGGACCATACCGTATACCAGGTGAATCAGGTACAACGAGACTGGTACGGACAGTATGTAAGGCAGTGCAGGATCGTGGACGTGAAAAAGCAGGAAACCCAGTACAGTTTCGTGACTTTTTACACACTCGAGGGCAGGTAAAGGTAGTGCCACTAGCTTTCTTTAAAGGTTACAGATTCATTAACAGGAGTTTATTATCTACTTAATGAGCATAAGGCAGATGATAGACACTATACAGCAGTGAACGCTGATATCTCTATTTTGTCTTTTCAAGCAGGAGCCACAGCACTAGGTATAGTATCAAAAATGGTGACAGGGTAAATGCGGAGATTCATGGAGGAGAATAGACATGTGAGCGAGTTGACCCCATTGTATCAGCAGCTGTACGACGCCTTCACGAGATTGTCCACTGACGCTTAAACCTTGATGCAAAGAGAGGTATTTATCTTTGGTGAGGAGACAGTGCAGAAGGATAATTTATTTGATAAATTGGTAAGTCCTTCCATACAATTAGACAATCTTACACAAACAGATTTTAGAGCTTTTGTTTTCATCTTTCAAGGTTGTTTGTAGCATACAATTGAAAGATCACATCGAGGGTGGTAAGTATCACTGTATGCTACAAGTTGGTCACCCGAGTTTATCCAGGAGTCGGCGACAGTTCCAATGACGAATGTTGGACCCGAAAGGATCTTCACACAGTTGAACAGCCTTATAAGAGTCATGCCGAGGGCCACCACAAACGAAATGTAGGGGATCACGATGTGGAAACAGAACCATACAGCAAACTGGTTAGGAAGTTTGGATGAAGCACATCGTAAACAGGTACTAGAACTTGTAAGATTAAGATTATGATGGCTTGATTTATTGTTGGTTGCTTTAAGTCCAGTGGCAAATGTTTCATGCATATTGTTGAAAAGCAATTAAATTCATTTATGCAATGCTAAAAGTAAGTGCAATAATAACACCAATTAAAGCAGTAATTTAAAGTAAAATAAAGGGTCAAATTCTCTATAGCTTATCATAGTAAAAGCATCCTCTAAATTGCATTAACAATGCATAGAAAAAGAATCAGTATAATACAGAAAACATGAATTAATTACAATGTTAAAATGAGCAAGAATCGATATATCCCCAAAAAAGTTAATATCTATAATAGTAAAATTACGAGGTCCAATTTGTCAGCCGTCATCACGTAAAAACGACGAATCAAAGAATTCAACTTTATATATTACTAATATAGTACACAGGTGTAGATTAAAAATTACACCACTCCAGGCTCTTTTGTTTTCCGTGTAATTAATATTGCGAATAATTAGGAAGTTCCGGGTCGAGTCCGATACCGATACCAATAATATATTCACCTGTTACCTATTACCTTATCTGTACGTTCCGCATCTGACAGGTGCACCACCAAACAGTGTATTCATGATTAATATGCTATATACACAGATCAGACTCATAATCACAGGGTTCACACTACTTAATTGTCAAATTGTTACCTATTGTAGTATTTTAATCAGTAAGTCTTTCTAAGATAACAATACGAATACTAAAAATCTAGACTAAAAATAAGGCGTTTAGGTACAGTTTTCAATTTGTTAGCGGGCATGACGTAAAACAGCGAATCAAAAAATTCAACGTTATTATAACTAATATAGGACAATTCTGTTGATTAAAAATTAATCCATTCCAGGACCTTTTGTTTTCCAAATAATTAATATTACCAATAATTTATAAGTTCCAGTTCGACGGGTTCAAACAGAACGATTTGAAAGCAGAGAAAACTGTGTATCTTATAATCGGATGTCAATACTAATACTAAAATAAGGCTTGCGCATAGATATATACTTTAATTCAGTCACGGACCCGCGATATCACGGGGTGTTCTAGTAAATATTAAGAAGATGTGGTTTGCTTGTCAATGAGACAACTCTCAACAACATACCAAACTGACAAAGACAATAACAACTATAGGTCACTGTATGGCATTCAACAATGAGCATACCACATAGTACTAGCACTCACATGTATATGACCAAAGTCAAAACATTTAAATAAAATGATTCATGTGTTTTTAGTTTTAAAACCTGCTTTTAACAGTCTAGGTTTGTTTTGATCATCTAAAGGTGTTCAGGCAGGCCAGGGGAGATTCTAGGGAACAGCGCCAGAGGTATGTAGAGAGTTAGCAGACATTCGCCAGCAACGGCAGGAAGCATTCGTCATGAAGAGAGAGAACAAAGAAGCAAAGGAACAGCTTGATAGAGAGAAGAAAGAGGAACTCACACGGACGCTACAGGAAGTAGGGGGTTGTGGAAGACACCAAGTGAGATCGATACACAGTTGCGTTCCCTAGAGAGCGGACATCGATTTAAAGCCTTACAAACTCAGTTTACTTTCAGTCGTTTTGTATTAGGTACTCCTAACACAGGTAATATCCTTAATGTGATGACCGGCGGCAAGTATCTGAGTGCAGAGAAATTGACAGCCAATCTGAAGTGTGTAATACAACAGGCAGAGGGTGAGAGGGAAGAAAGACCAGCAGTTGATCAAGTAAGTGGTGAGGCTAACCCCCTTTCTAGTACTATTCTGCAGGAGGAAAAGGAGAAGTTCCAGAAACTTGCAGAAGAAGAAAGGAAGAAAGGAAGACACACAGAGGCTCCAAAGAAAAGGCAAAAGACGCAAGGTGGTACACCTAGTTGTAGGGCAGTTCCGAACACACCAGCACCTGACAAACCTGAAGAGTTAATTGGTAAAATAGTTTATAATTTGATGGATCCAGCAGATGGTACTATGGTATAATTAAGGGTCTAGAAGTAAGGCTTGTGAAGTATATGTATAGTTCAGTTTATGATGGTAGGACAGAGACTTTTATTTTCCCTTTGCTAGATGACACGCAGAAGGACGAGTTGAGGATTGTGCCTCTGGATCTAGAATTTTTAGTAGGTAGGCGAGTGGCCCACAAATTTTGGCGAGAGGCTGACATTTCTACAAAAAGAGCATATATTATTTGTGAAACAACTTAATACCAATACAAAACAAGTAGTAGAAAAAAATAGGGATTTTTTCCAGCATTTTCTTACCAAAAATGTATTTTTTTGCCTAAAAAAGCTACCTTAAAAACGGGGGGCCTGCCGGCATGAGTTTGATTCATTGAAAAAAAATCAGAAATGTTAGCAATATGTCAGTTAATATGTTGACTGGTTGGGTCTCTACATAACTGCATAAAACGAGACCTCTGCTGCTTTCCATAGGAAAAAATAAATGTCTAAACTTATTAGTTTACTCCAAGATGTCCTTGAAACATAGCAAAATTAAGTCCAAAGTTTTTTTTACCAAGTTTGAGATATTGTATTTTCTTCATACTGATGTTTCAGAGGTCTTTAGTTGCTTAAACATGTAAATAAAAGCATAAAAGGGCCTTATTGCTTGCAGGCTTGCAGTTCCTAATAATTTTGATATATTTGGCCTCACACATAGCCCAACATATGGTATGCTTGCCTTCGCCAGGGAAAAGGCCATTTTTTTAAATTTCTAAATGGTCATAACTTTTGAACCTCTTAACAGAGTTAAAAGTTTTGGCACCAATGAATTTCTTTTTTTGAGCTGTTTTAGAATATTATTATTTTATGCACCTTTTCCATACTCCATTTTTTGGCTGACCTCCATACTAGAGGTATAGGGGGTAGGTTGAGACCTCATAAACGTTTTAACCCCGCCGCATGTTTGCGTCTGTTCCAAGTCAGGAGCCTCTGGTCTTTCTTTTTTAGCCTTGTATTATTTTTAATTTTAGTTTCTTGTGTACAACTTGGGAGTTTAGTATGGCGTTCATTTTCAATGAAATAGTATATATATTTGTTTTGGTGCAAGCTGAAGGGCGCCTCCGGATGCCGGAATTTCTCGCTGCATTGACCATCTGTTGGTGACCTTCGGCTGTTGTCTCTTTGACACATTCCCCATTTAAACAATATTACCAGATTCCTATCTCAAAGACTCTTAACACTTAAAAAAGTCAACTAATAATAAATCTTGTTGATGTGCACATTTGTATGTTCTCCTTATTTATTAGCTTCATTAAATTCTATTGTGTTGTTTTAGATGAGTTGCAATATTGTATCACTATTACCATTTGGGGCAAAATATAAGTCCAATGGGGCATAACTCATAGAAAATAATGAATCATAAATCAAAAGCTTCCAGCAATTGAAGAACTTCATACTCATTGACAACACAGTTTTATAATTTAAGATAATTATGCTGTGTGCCATGAGATTTTTTTATTTGTGTATTGAGAACTTTATATTTTATACGGTATTTATCTGCAAGCCTTTTAAACAGTTTTATTGTTTGCTCTTATATTGTGCTGTAAGAATATTGTCTTAGAGGGAGTCTGGAAATTTTGTGAATGTCCCGTGAAACCAGTATTTCATATTTTTATTAAATGATATGAGCAAATAAGCCCTAATACGGATAAATCAGCATGTGCAATACTAAAAACGTTCCACTGTCGATATAAATCAAGATTTAATATTGCTCTTCAAACAGGGCCAATACAGAAAAAAGCCGTATTAGCCCTAGGGCTAATACAGGACGTTCACTTCCGGTTTTCAATTTTCTTACGCCATTACTTAACTTTGGAAGTATCGTTATGCATAAAATCATTTGTATAATATTTTTTAAATTATAGTCATAAAATAAACAGGTTAAATGATGTGCTATGTTTTGTAATGTCTTAATTTTTTGAAATGGAAAAAACAGGGCCAATACAGAAAAAAGCGGGAAAAAAGCTGTATTGGCCCATGGGCTAATACGGGACGTTCACTTCCGGTTTTAAATTCTCTTATAATCATTTAATAAAAGTGTTCCTTGTTTGGTATAATAACCTGGCCATTGGTTTTCTTGTTCGAATATTTTTATATTATTCAGGATATTTCAGTGACTTTTTGTCTCGTTTACCATACTACATCTTTAAGAAATGACTTCGGATTTTTAGCGCATTTCAAGTTTGCGATTGCGCTCAATTTGGTAATATTCAGCTTACGTTGCATTGTTAGCTAAGGATCAATGTTGAAGGTTGTACAATAACAAAGCTTTTCAAAATGTCACCATGCTTCATCAATGGATACGCTCTAATAAAACATATCCTCCTTTTATTGAGCACCACAATTTGCTGGGTCTTTTTGGGATACGTTGGTGTATTGGTTGTTGAACAATGAAAGAAAAGAAATTATATATTTATATAACATATATATATGTAATGAATAGTTATGTCCAAGTGCAAATGAATGTCTCTTATGTGAATATCATATAATCTTTAGATAAAAAGGTTGAAATTTAAAAAAAAGGTGGATGGGGTCCATTAACAGATTGAAAACCAATGGTTCTTGTTGAAACAATCAACAATCAAAAGAATATAGTCCCTGTAAATTTGTAGGTATGGCAACAAGTAGAACTTCTAAAAACTAAAAAAAAGCAACTTCATAGAGGATGGAAATTTGAAACCAGTGACTAGGGAGGGTAGAAGCCGAGGTGACGCATACTACACCCGAACCAAGACCTTACTAAAGAAGGCTTTTAAATTGTACACATCAACAGGGGCCCATCATGTGAAGGTTATTGTCATCCCAACCTGGCAAAATAAGAATTGATTGGATTAGTGAATGCAGATTTTCTTATTATTTCGACAATTTTCTGATTTGATTTTCCATAATTATGATGCTATTCAGCCGTTAAACATTAAGGCAATATGCATAAACATAATGATTTTCTACAGTAATTTGTTTCTACATTCACCCAATTCGATCTAGAACTTAAATTTCTTTTTTATGTGGAGAATAATTGTAATCTATTGAATGAATTCAAGCATTTTGTTTCTACAGAGATACTGAATTACGATTCATTAAAAACAACGAAGAGTTAAATCTTAACCTCCGAGAGGTCGATGGCACACGTAAAATAACGACAATCTTTTTCTGAAGATTATTTTTATGAAATTCATGAAATCATAATATCTTATTTTTGCCATGAAGAGTAAACCTATCGTAAGATTTTTTGTGAAAAGAGTCGCTGGATTTCATCCTATCACTGGGCGATAATTATTGTCCATGTATCTGGAAGAAAGAAATTGTTCAAACTTTGTCTGATAGATTGTTTAATTTTATATGAATTCCCTTATTTGATTATTATACCTGAAATTTCATTTTTAAAGTAAACATTTTTTTTAAACTTTCTTCACAGATGACAAACTCCCCTGACTAAGATGACTGCTAGACAATATAAAGTCTTTCCAGCCATCTAGATAAATATTTGCTGATGAAAGAATGGTGGCTTCAAAGCCTAAATTTTCAGGGATTAGACAATTTGATATGGATAAACCAGTTAGATTTTGGAATAAACGATTCGTTTGAGCTTCCTCTATATCTGTTTTGTTTACCTGGCTAAGAAATGAACCGAAATAATGGACTTACAGAAAGGATGTGCTGTGTCGGTCTATACAAGGGCAATGCTACATGTTGACTCATTTTATACCACACACCAGTTTACAGAAGATTTACTCCTAAATGAAAAATATATGATAAGAGCAGTCCGTATCAGTAGTTCAGACAGGGGAAAAATTGCAGGGAGGAAGAAGTTTAGATAGCACAGAAATGGACGAATTGTATGTGTCCAATGGAAGGACTGTTAAAATGTAACACACATTCCACTTCTTTATCAAGGATCAGCTATAACACCTGCATACCACATGGCTTTCATGTAAAATTTAGAAAACACTTTGACAAACCAGCCGTTAATAAAAAGGAATTACAAGGCATACATGTGTTGTAGCCAAATCTAATAGTATCTAAACAAATACTCCTCTTATATTAGAACACAAAATCATGGGTAAAATGCAGAAGGTTTTATTTTATTATTGCAAAGAAACAGGGAATGTCTTAGGGTTTAGTGATCGAAGCAACATTTGCAAAATGTATGCTGCAGTAACTAGAAAAAGAGTGAAGTCAAAATAACATGACTGCAGAATAAACTGGGATGGCAGGTCAAAGGCGATGAAGCAGGACATGGTAGAAGAAATAGTTAAAAGCATACAAAACAAAGGAACCAATGTTGGTACAATTAAAGCAGCTGATGATACTACAATAGCAAGACTTAAAAAATCAAGTTCAAAGTCTCATTTGTTCAGGTTGTTTTTGTTTCTTCGTGAAATGGCTGATCAATGGATTTTGTGATGGGGTACAGAAAGGAAGTCGTTACTTGCCCCTGACTAGAGATTAGTTCAAATATAAATGCCTACAACTTTGAACAATAACGGAGGGTGTAATGTCTGTTATTTGAGGTAAAAAATGGCAAGCAAATCAATATGAGACAAATCAAAATTTACCACACAGAAAAAGAATTACTGTTAGACTGGACTTTATGTTCTTTATTATCTGATTATGGTATAATGTTCCAGTGTTATTCATTGATTTGCCTTAAAACTATTAAAAATTTAATTTAAATAACTGATTAGTTGATGTAAAAAAATGTGAGAATGAAGGAAGAGAATTATAGATGGAATAGAATGACCCTTATCTGAAAGGCACACAAAAGAGGGACGAAAGATACCAAAGGGACAGTCAAACTCATAAATCTAAAATAAACTGACAACGCCATGGCTAAAAATGAAAAAAAATAGTACATATGATACAACATAAAAAACTAAAGAATAAAGGTGTAACACCACTAATTCAGGCCCGGCCAGAAAGCACATACCAGAAAGTAGTACATATTTAACGCAAAATAGTTCCTACGCATGAGTGTAACTTTCAAAATATGTAGGATATTTAGGTTTTTTTGGCATCAAATGAAAGCTGAAGGACTGATGATCATTGTAGAACACTTTTGGACTTTTAATTTTAAATATTAAAAAAGGATACATTTTGTCTGTTTGTTAGATCTAAAGTACCTGTTTTGGTACATCCGAAGTTCCGGAAACCAGTTTTTTCTTATATGCCATGTAAGGTATGTTGATTTTTTCAGTAGAAGACACCATAAAGTGTTGCTTTGACATGCAATGATTGCCACTTTATTTGAACTTAAAATATAAGAGGTGTCCCTGGTTGAAATGGAGGAATTTAATATAGAAAGTAATGGGACCATTAATTAGTGGTGTACTCCTTAAACAACACGAACTCAACCAAAGACTAAGGGTGATCTCAGGTGCTCCGGAAGGATAAGCAAATTCTGCTCTACATGCGGCACCCGTCGTGTTGCTTATGTGATAACGGGTTACAAACTAAAAATGAGGGAAACGCATCAAATATAAGAGAACTAGGACACAACCACTTTAAAATGTTACACACATAGAACATATAGGACAGAGAAACAAACGAACATTGTCGTTTACACCATACTGACTTTTTTTAGATTTAAAAATTCGAAATCTTCATGAGGAGGGATGAAACTTGCCATATGATCGTTTTTTTATGTGATATCCGTTTGACGTGGCTCGGTACTTATACATCTCGTCAATGTGTGTGTATTGGCTTTCTTTTTTTTGGTGGTTTGTTTTGTATATGCGACTCTTTGTATTTCTTTTCTTCTTATTACGTGACTCTGTACTTTAAAAGATCCCGTCAGTATTATTTTGGTCTATTATATGTCATTATGATATATTTCTATTATGAATTACTATATACGTTGAACCACATACGTCAAAATCATTCAATCGCGTAGTGGAATTAACTATTTTTGGATTCTCATAAATTCTACCTATAACTTTTGGACTAGTTTAAATTTCGGTCTATTTCTGTACTTTGTTCTTACATAATTTTTATTTTTTTTAACTCTGTAGCTTACATTGCCTATGTAAATTTTAAAACTGTGTGTATGCACATTGAACGACAAATTTATGTAACGTCAGACACTCATGTCAATCCATGTGTTCGTAGATAGATGTTATTGTGTTCTGTTAAATTGTCCCTTTTAAAATTGTTATGCGATGATGACTGATGTACCCATATTTTGACTATTTTATTAATTGTGACTGTTTATTTAACGCATCATGTAAATATAACGAAATTTGATGAGACTGTTATTAAAGAGAGAGGGTTAGCGCTATAGATTTAGGTTTAATCCACCATTTTCTACATTTGAAAATGCCTGTACCAAGTCAGGAATATGACAGTTCTTGTTTATTCGTTTTTGATGCGTTTTGTTATTTGATTTTGCAATGTGACTATGGACTTTCCGTATTGATTTTCCTCTGAGTTCAGTATTTTTGTGATTTTACTTTTTTCTAACCATGTTGACGCAGTTGGGTGGAATAGAAGACCAATGGAAACAATTTAAAACTATATCCAATAAAGATGATTGTCGCAAAGTTTGGTTACAATTAGTTTCAGAGAAGATTTCTGTAAAAGTTAACAGACGACGGACGATACACGATGAGGGCAGGTGTGCTTTAAATAAGGAAGACATCGACGAGGAACTGAAGAATATGAAGCAATATAAAACCCTGGGTGAAAACTTCCACGAGGAACAGGAAGACATTAACTTTAATCGAGATACAATTATCATATATGACCTAAATCAATTTAAACTTTTACATGTACATTTATTTGATCAGTGTTAACCATATGATAATAACACATTTACATTCTAATCAATATAAATACCCTCTATGTATTTCCTTGTATGAGACTATATAAATAAATTATACTAGCTTTTTGGATTAATATGGAGGAATATCATTTCAATGGACTTGTGTCGATAAGTAAACTTTAAGATAAATGTAAGTTCTGACGATTACATTCATCTTTTTTTTAAGTTAATATACTGAATAATTGATTTCTACAATGAATATTATTCGAACGCAATTTATCGTAGACAACACATTTTCATCCTCAATTTTTAAAGTTCAATTAACCATGAATATTTATCCGTTTAGAAAAGATGTATTACGTGCTTTAGTATTAAGTGTAACAACAATAAAGAGAAGGATTGAACGACTTGGATTTAATTAATTTAAGGAACACAAAACTTATCTTCTACTGCTACATGACAGTATCATTAATTTTTTTCTGGTAAAAGCCGAGTAAAAAAACTGTAATAAATTTTTTTTGTTGTATAATGTAAAGCAAATAAGTAAAAAGCAATAACAAATGTTTGTCAAAGAGAAATGAGTAATATTCAAACTCGTGAAATTAAAAAAACCTGACAAAGCCATGATAAAACATCTATCTTGATTTACGTGTTCCTAATTGCCATGTCGTTATGAAAAAGAAGATGTGGCATGATTGCCAATGAGACAACTATCCACAAAAGACCAAAATGACACAAACATTAACAATTATAGGTAACCGTACGACCTTCAACAATGAGCAAAGCCCATACCGCATATATTCAGCTATAAAAGGCCCCGATAAGACAATGTAAAACAATTCAAACGAGAAATCTAAAGGCCTTATTTATGTAAAAAAATGAACGAAAAACAAATATGTAACACATAAACAAACGACAACCACTGAATTACAGGCTCCTGACTTGGGACAGGCACACATATAAGTAATGTGGCGGGGTTAAACATGTTAAGGGGATCCCAACCCGCCCCCTAACCTGGGAGAGTGGTATAACAGTACAACATAAGAACGAACTATACAAATCAGTTGAAAAAGGCTTGACTCATCAGATAGACAAAAAATAAAAGTGGACGTGGCCGGGTACTTATACATCCAGACACAATGAACAGATCTGAGAGTACTCGGAGTTATCTGACAGCTAGTCAAACTATTAACAACTAATAAAGAAATAATGCCTCTTAGACTTAGCGTTGTACGTTTGTTTTCGATCTACGAGTTTGAATGTCTCTCTAGTATCTTTTGCAACGATGAACACAGGTACGCTAAAACATAAATACTGTTTGTCTAAATGGTATTTGTCAAGTCGGGAATATGACAGTTGTTATCCATTTGTTTGATCGTCTGATTTTGAGATTTGGTTATGGACTTTCCGTTTTGAATATTCCTGTGGTTCAGTATATTTGTGATTTTACTTTTTTCCAGTAAAATTTTATCACAAATTTCAAGTTTGTGAATTATATGATAATTTACTTTTCATTCAAAGTAAGTGCAATTTAATATTTATGTGTGCATTTTTACAGAAGTTTATAATAGTATGTTTATTTTTAGTTTTTCATTTTAGTGCAAAAGTTAATCATGGCAAGTTTTAAAACATTAAGAAATAAGAAAAAAACCATCACAAATGTATAAATAAAAATTGAATTTGTTTTTTGAGTTGGACTATCCCTTAGTCATATTTGTTATCTTTATTAGATTATAAAAACACATTCATTGCTATTTTAAACACGAGCACCTTAATAAAAATTTAAAGCTGGTTGAATGACACTTTACAGCCACATACCATTATATTTCAGACATACGTTCGTTCATTCAACAGTTATTGCATTACACAGTAATACATGGTCAAACGATCACGATATGGAAAGTTGTCTAAATGATAATTACGATACAGATAGACTCCTAAATGATGATGAGCTGCTTAATGGTGATCGCGGTGATGATAGGCGGTTACACAATGGTTACGACGATGATCTAACTATAAAAAATGATATTTTTGGTCTAACCATTCATCAGTTTGAAAGAGAATTCAAATCCTGTTTACAACGAAGGACGAAACATGATCAGTCGATATTAAATATTAGATTCCCCGATAAAACCAGCAATGAGTACCTTGAATATTTAGCGAATCGTGAATTTAAATCAGAAGGTAAATATACAGCTGTCTATTGTCCAAATTAGTTATATAAATTTCCAAATTATACATAAGATCTTATAAACGTTTTAAATATGTAAAATCTAAAGTTATTTTGGAATTACAATTTGAGATAATCATCAACTTTTATCTGTCCAGAGAAGGGATATACACTTCCGATCTTAATGCCGTCAATGATTTTGGTGCGGCCTTTGATAAAGTAGATTTGTTATTATGTACTGCCTTTTATTTTCAGTTTTACATATTTATTAGATCTTTATTAAAATACATACCCAGTGTCCAATCTATGATGAAAAAGACCTAGAACGGTCCTCTTTTTTGGTCAATTTAATAAACACTTTAAAAATTTTAAAACAATGTTAGCATTGGCTTATGTAAAAAGTAAAATCAATAGTGAACTTTGAAGAAAATTCAAAAAGGAAATTACCTAATCAAATGATAAAACACATCATACGAATGGACATATTTTACTGATAAGAGAGAAAACGGGGAGTGATCATATCCTTGTAATCGAAAACGGAGAAATGAACACAAAATGAGCATTAGTTTCAACAACCCACAGCAGTTATTTCTTTAAAAAGAATACATTAATGTTGTTAGGGATTCAGAAAAGTTTTCAATATTATACAGTTTATAAATTCATTAATACATGTATTTGTACTTTCTTTATTTATAGAACTTATACCTAAATTTTGCGTAATAGAAAAATGCTGCTACCAACGTTTACAAAAAATAGTGGGTACAGAGAAAACAGTCAGGTTACGACAACGATTGTTTAAGTTAAATGATTTGGTTGACAAATATGCTGGTCTTAGTACCACAAAGTTATCAAGTGGAAGTCTATCGGAAGGGCTCGATTTACCAGGAAGTGACATTGACATTATGTTCATAGTTCACAACGTAGATATTGTTCAAGATGTGAAAGAAGTTTACAGACCAGGACATGCCATTTTTCTAATGGAAAAATGCAATAAATATCCCGGATTCGCCAAATTAAAACTGTTAACAAAGCATAAAGAGTGTGTTTCATTTATAGTCCAGACAAAAACAGGTATTTATTTTTCAAGTCAGAGATTTATGCAATTTTTACAAGGAACTAAAAATAATGGCCAAATTCACGGTCCGTGTCTCTCAGACCCTTATCAACATGAAGATATAGCATTTTGTCTTCGGTCACGTGATTGGCCTAATGAGGCTCAGAATTGGATATACCGTCGAAGGCGATGGCAATGGCCATCTGGAGGATTAGTAGAAAGTATAACAAGTTACGGCATTTTACTTGTACCAATAGGTCCTAAATATGATGATAACGATGAATTGTGGTGGAGATTATCATTTTCAGTTGCAGAAAAAAAGCTATGCCATTCATTTAATTACACACAGTTTTTGTGTTATGCACTTCTGAAAATGACCTTAAAATACGTTATAAACAAGAACGATCACGTTAAAGACCTTCTATGCTCGTATTTCCTGAAAACGTCTTTGTTTTGGGTATCCGAAGAGATTTCAATAGACCAGTTTAAAATTTCAAATTTAATTGCATGTTTCGAATTGTGCCTTAATAAACTTACAAACTGCATTGATGCATGCTATTTACCGAACTATTTCATTCCAAAACAAAACTTATTTAAAGGTAAGATTAGCCCATCTAATAACAAAACTTTGTTGTCTGTACTATCTGATATGAAATATCACGGAATTGAAGCTTTAGTTAACAAAGTGTTGAGATCAAATGACATTGTAACGTTCTCTCCTTTTGTTGACCATGTAGAAAGAGATGATCCTTTCAAACTTGAAATGTTATTTTACAAGATTTTTTCAACTTCAATTGCTTGTATTGCAAGCTCAAATGTTGAGAAATATTTCACTACATTAGCTCTTTTAAAACATACATCATTGTCTGAATCTTCGCCGTTTTTGAGTGATGTATTCAAATTCTATCATGGATTTTTCAACCAACAAGTGACACAGGTGTTGTTTTCATCATTTAGTAAGAACAAACAACGCTATTATTTGAGTCGTAAAATATTACATGATGGCACAATTGCCGACGCTAGTTCGGGCTGGTTGTTGAGTGCGTGCTTCTATTACACACTAGAAAACTATATAACATCATTACAGATCGTGGATTATATATTATCTCGTTGTTCACCGGACATGTTGTACTTGGGTTGTGCATTCTACCTGTCTCAAACGTGTTGCATGTATCAACGTCTTGCGCACTGTCAACAAATTACTCTGATGAACAGTGGGCGACATTATTTTTATAAAAGGTTCACCATTGATACCGAGAGAACTGCAGTTTGAAGCTCAGGATTTTAAATTGAGAGTTCCACCTGTTGTTATGTGTCATTGTCTCCAGTTCCTGTGTTACCATCATCTTAATGATTTGTACAAAGGAAAGCTATCGTTACAGGACTTGCGTCGTACAATACAAAATGAGTATTTCATATCTAAAAATGAGAAGTCTGTGTGCTTCACTCTTCTAGGAGTTTGTTATGAAATATCAAATAATATGGATTTAGCTTACCAAAGTTATATCAACGCAGTACGTTGTGAGGGAGAGATATGCAAAAGTGCAAAGTTAAGATTAGAAAAAATAATATCAGCACGAATTCGTGGGGTACCTGTGGAGGTCTTTTTTAGTCGATAATTTATTAAAATTTTACTACAACTAACGTTTAATAACTTCATTTCAAGTACATATAAAGGTTGGAGTTAATTGGTCAGAGTGAAATCTTATTTACAGTAAAGTATATCTTACAAGTTCTTTTACCAACAAAATCAGCAAAATGCCTGTTAATTAATGTTGTTGTAGTTCTTGAGTGTAGTCTAGTTTTACTGCATGTTGAACAGTTGTGTGCCCACAGAATACGACGGGTATGTTCCACATTTCATCAAATTTATTTGTACGTACACGAGAAACACGAAATGTGAGCCATGTGAAACATGATCTGTTTAACCTTCTTGAGCATATGAAATCTTTCCTCATTTAGGGAGCTACCATTTGATTTTCATGAGAGGCGGTGAAAAAAAAGGTAGGATGAACATCTTAGCCAAAAAAAAAAAAGCAGAATAACAATTTATGTAATAAAGGTTAAGATAGACTTTGAAAAAGGGCAGGACCGAAAAGAGTGAAAAAAAAAGCAGAACAGAGATTACAACTTAAAAATTAGGACAAAAATTTTCATTCTAATCCCCCGAAAAATCAAAATTAATGGTAGCTCCTTTAGTGTTGTTTGTATTGCTCCGTCTTTGGTTTTCTGCATTTTATTTTGAAAACTGTTGTTTCGTCGTATTTTCGTGGTGTTTTTTGCCATGGTATTTTTTAGTTTGTTTTCGACTAATACCCTTTTGGTATATTTCGCCTCCCTTTAAAATGCTATTCAAGTTACTTAAAATAGCATCCATCTGGCAAAGAATACACTTCAACGTAACATTTCCATAGTACATACCAGTTTGGGTATAAGGACGAATTAAACAACTCTTCACTAGAGACCAAACAACGTAGAAGTTTGTAAGAGATCACCGTAAATCTGTAACAATGAGCAAATGCCATCCCGAAAAGCATGTCATTATATGCCCTTACATGATAAAAGGCTTAAGGTGGTATGGGTGTCTTCGTGGTATGTTCGTCCCCGAGGGTATCACCAGCCCAGCAGTCAACACTTCGGTGTTGACATGAATATCAATTATATGGTCATTTTTATAAATTTTCTGTTTACAAAACTTTGAATTATTCGAAAAACTAAGGATTTTCTCACCCAGTAGTAGATTACCTTAGCCGTATTTGGCACAACTTTTTGGAATTTTGGGTCCTCAATGCTCTTCAACTTTGTATTTGTTTGGCTTTTTAACTATTTTGATCTGAGCGTCACTGATGAGTCTTATGTAGACGAAACGCGCGTCTGGCGTATAAAATTATAATCCTGGTACTTTTGATAACTATTTACACCACTGGGTCGATGCCACTGCTGGTGGACGTTTCGTCCCCGAGGGTATCACCAGCCCAGTAGTCAACACTTCGGTGTTGACATGAATATCAATTATATGGTCATTTTTATAAATTTTCTGTTTACAAAACTTTGAATTATTCGAAAAACTAAGGATTTTCTTACCCCAGGAGTAGATTACCTTAGCCGTATTTGGCACAACTTTTTGGAATTTTGAGTCCTCAATGCTCTTCAACTTTGTATTTGTTTGGCTTTTTAACTATTTTGATCTGAGCGTCACTGATGAGTCTTATGTAGACGAAACGCCCGTCTGGCGTATAAAATTATAATCCTGGTACTTTTGATAACTACCAATTCCTCCATCTTGGACTGTTAAAAACAGAGAATCGAAGGTCCATATTTTCTATCAAGCTAGCAAATTTTGATTCAGGAATGCAGATATTTAATGTGAATTTTCATTTAAAAGAACCAATTTGAAAGATTATAACTTATAAATATTAATATTTTTGCAAATGTTGTTTATTTTTGGTCGTTTAAAAAAAAAAATCTAAATTGGCATTTTAAGGGGAGGTAACTGTAAAACAGTTCATTTATTGAAGGATTTTACTTGAAATTTTCCTATTTTGTATTTAAGCTGGAAAAAACATACGACCATTCCCCTCACCTGAGACAGTTGTGTGATAACAGCATAAGAAAGGATATAAATCAGTAAAAAAGAAGTTAACTCAAACACACGATTGTGCCCTAAATAAAATTATTGTTTAGCTTCATAACTGCCAGTCACGTATACCGAAGATTTATCTTGAAAACAAAATTTCAAAATAAAATATAAAACAAAGATAGAGAAAATGATTGAATTTAGAATAAGTCGATTGCTTTTTGACATGAAGACGTTATGTCTGAAATGAGGACAGACTACTGTCAACTCATTTTTCATTTATTTTAGTTTAAATAAAATTGAAAAAAAAAGGCACCAACTATAAAAATAAAAATGATAAAAGACTTAACAGGTAATCATTTAAAAAAAAGGGTATAGCAAACAACATTGCATAATAGTCTTTTCTTACTTTATATACAAACATGGAAACAGAGAAGTACAAAAAGACATACGCAACACACACAAAAACGGACCAAGCATCAGACAAATAACAAAATAACAAATATAACATGAAAACAAACATGAATTTGGGATAGACAAGTACCGTGCCACGTCTTATCTCAAAAGTAAGAGAAAGCAAACGACTCAACGTCAAAATGCAACACACACAGAAACGAACAATAATATAACAATGGCCATCTTCCTGACTTGGAACAGGACACTTTTAAAGGGGAATAAAAGTGGTGGGTTGAACCTGGTTTTGTTGCATGCCAAACCTCGCACTTCAATGGCAAAGTTGAATATAACATTGAAATGACAACATAATATTACAGGACTACAATGCAAATAAAGGAGAACATATTAGACAAAGAAAAACATGATTAATAGATAAAAAAAAGCATCAGGTTTAAAATTCAATACGCCAAAAACGCGCCTTGTCCACACAAGACTCACCAGTGACGCCCAGATATAAAAGATCGAAAGTGAAACAGTACAAAGTTGAACAGCACTGAAGATCAAAAGTTGAAAAGGTTTCGCAAAATACGGCAAATAATAAGGGACTAATATCACACACTACTGTTTTGTCGAGGATTTTATTATCCAAAGTGAAAAAATTGGTAAATGTTAGTTTTGTCGCATCAAGAAGGATATAATCTACATAATACTCATCAGTGACGCTGAATTGCAGGGAAAAGTAAAATCGCAAAAAAAAATACTGATCTCGGAGGAAAATTAAAAACCTTTCGGATATTCCATTATCAAATGGCTAATCAAAAGGTAATTCTGAGATATCAAGTTGAAAGAAAAATTAATGTTTGTCCACTTCAAGTGGAATCAATCATATTTCATCATTTCTTTTGGATATTTCTGGAAATATTCAACATCAATAAGCACAAAAAGGTAGGACTTTGAAACTATGTAATTTTTTTTTTATTTGGCAATAAAAAATGTATGTCAAAATTGAGTCGCAAATTTCCCCCCAAAGTTGAAGTCCAGCAAGTGGCTGTACTAACGTTTCATTAAATTTAACGGCTCATTAAAAGAGGGACGAAAGATACCAAAGGGACAGTCAAACTCATAAATCTAAAACAAACTGACAACGCCATGGCTAAAAATGAAAAAGACAAACAGAAAAACAATAGTACGCATGAACAACATAGAAAACTAAAAAATAAACAACACGAACCCCACCAAAAACTAGGGGCGATCTCAGGTGCTCCGGAAGGGTAAGCAGATCCTGCTCCACATCCGGCACCCGTCGTGTTGCTTATGTGATTACACATCCGGTAAATAGTCTAATTCGGTAAGTCAAATTCATGAAAGGGAAGGGGATTGTAATTACGACGTAAGGAACATATCCGATATCATTTGTGAAACGGTTATTCCATAACGGTCAACCAACTCGTGATGGCGTCCGTAAAATTTACGAAGGGATAATTTCAACTTCACCATTTGGAACTCTTGGTTTTATAGCTTCCTTGTGAGCAGTAATCCTCTATCAAGAAAATCATGATAGGAAATGCAAGCACGGGAATATCGTATCAAATGGGAGATATATACCCCGTATGCAGGTGCTGCTGGAATGTTATTAAAGTGTCAATAGCGTGTCATTAACTAATGCGTCATTTAGTCCGTTGCACAAATAGTGTAATAAAGTTTAAGATCATTAAAGCGTCATTAAACATTAATTTATTTAATGATGCGCAGAGGGCATCAGCAAGCGTTTATAAGCAATAAAAAATGGCAACCAGCGGTAAGACGTCGTAGGAAGGCGTCTAAAAAAAATAGCCTTACTAGCGTCATAATTATTTTGACTAATTTAATACAGGCATTATGTAGAAAATGGTGAATTGGACCTGGTTATGTAGCGCTTAAGCTCTCACTTGCATCAAATTTCATAATATAGACAACGATGCGTGGCATAACAGACAAACTTGTCAAAATAGGGTACAATAGTCATCATCGTGTCACAATCTCAACCAGAACACGTACATTGCCTAGTATGTAAATTTTAAAATTGTTTGTATGCACATTGAACGACAAATTTATGTGACGTATATAATTTTTCTGACGTCAGACACTCAAATCAATCCATGTGTTCGTAGATTGTAGATGTTTTTGTGTCCTGTTAAATTGTTCCTTTTAAAATTGTTATACGATGTTGACTGATGTACCCATATTTTGACTATTTTATTAATTGTGACTGTTTATTTAACGTATCATGTAAATGTAGCGGAATTTGATGATAGATATAGGAAGATGTGGTGTGAGTGCCAATGAGACAACTCTCCATCCAAATAACAATTTAAAAATTAAACCATTATAGGTTAAAGTACGGCCTTCAACACGGAGCCTTGGCTCACACCGAACAACAAGCGATAAAGGGCCCCAAAATTACTAGTGTAAAACCATTCAAACGGGAAAACCAACGGTCTAATCTATATAAACAAAACGAGAAACGAGAAACACGTATATATTACTTAAACAAACGACAACTACTGTACATCAGATTCCTGACTTAGGACAGGTGCAAACATTTGCAGCGGGATTAAACGTTTTAATGGGCCCAAACCTTCTCCCTTTTTCTGAAACAATAGCATAACATCACAACATATAAAAACATACGATAAAATATCAATTAGCAGACTTAACTCAATCAAAAAACGTATGAGACTGTTATTAAAGTGAGAGGGTTAGCGCAATAGAACCAGGTTAAATCCACCATTTTCTACATTTGAAAATGCCTGTACCAAGTCAGGAATATGACAGTTCTTGTCCATTCGTTTTTGATGCGTTTTGTTTTTTGATTTTGCCATGTGATGATGGACATTCCAAATTGATTTTCCTCTGCGTTCAGTATTTTTGTGATTTTACTTTTTAGTACAAAATAGCATATATCAAATTTAACAACAACGTTCGAATTTATTTTGTATTTTTTTAAAGGAATGAATGCAATATTTCTTCTGTCTATGAAAAATAACATAAGAAATTTGGTGCGAGCGGGTTATTTACAGTGTGCACCACAGTTTTTTTTTATGTTATTTCTGTTACATACAAAATTAAAGTATTTAAGTAAGTTGAAATCAACCCTCAAAGGATTGCAATAATTTAAGTCATGTTACCGAATTGTCAGATTAAGAAAAGGGCGTTGATTTGTTGTATGACACCAACACTTACTTCCTCTGAGTTCAGTATTTTTGTAATTTTACTTTTACATTGAAATAAATGTAGGAGTTACTTTAATTTCTGGTGACAGGTCGATATCAGGACCTGATGCATAAAATATATTTAAAATGGATATGAGGAATGTGTCAAAGAGACATCAACCCGACAATATCTAGAGCAGAAAACAATCGAAGGAATTCATAGGTCTTATCTCTGATTATAATTGTTTGTGTGTTTTTAATAAATAAACGCGTACTGTGGGTTATTCAAACCCAATAAGTTTCACGTCGTTCGGTATCGGTAGTTAGCAGGAAAGAGAACTATAAGAAGAGAACGAGGCTTTCAATTGGTCGAGATATTTTGTTTTGATTGGCACACATTCTACTGCTTGCTGATAATCCTGGTATTTCATGTTTTTTTCTGGCTGTTTATGACGTCTTTACACTATAACCATTGCATGTTGGATGTGTACGGATTGATTGTTTAATCTTAGATGCATGAATTGTTTATTAGTTGTTTGTGGCTTTGAACTAGCTGTCAAATAACTGCGAGTACTCTAAGTACTGTTTATTGTGTCGGGATGTATAAGTACCCGGCCACGTCCACTTGTATATTTGTCCATCTGATTTTTATAGTTCGTTCTTATGTTGTACTGTTATATCACTGTACCAGGGTAGGTGGAGGGTTGGGATCCCGCTTACATATTTAACCCCGCCACATTATTTAAGGATGTGCCTGTCCCAAGTCGGGAGCCTGTAATTAAGTGGTTGTCGTTTGTTTATGGGTTACATATTATTTTTCTATCATTTTTTGACATAAATAAGGTCGCTTGTTTTCTCGTTTGAATTGTTTTACATTGTCTTGCCGGGGCCTTTTATAGCTGACTATGCGGTATGGGTTTTGCTCATTGTTGAAGGCCGTACAGTGACCTATAGTTGTTAATGTCTGTGTCAATTTGGTCTTTTGTGGATAGTTGTCTCATTGGCAATCATACCACATCTTCTTTTTTATATTATATTTCCCATCATAATTTCCTTGATAGAAGGATGCTGCTCACAAGAAAGCTATTAAACCAAGAGTTCCAATATGATGAAGTTGACGTCATACTTTCGTTAATTTTTCGAACGCAATTACAAGTAGGTTGATTGTTATGGAATAATCATTTCACCGGTGATATCAGATGTGTTCCTTATGTCGTAACAACAACCTGCTTCCTTTTTCACAAATGTAATCTACCGAATTAAGACTATATAACGGATTTGAAATAACAAACGACGATGCCATATGTTGAGCAGGATCTACCTATCCTTCCGGAGCACCTCATATTTATCCCCAGTTTTTGGTTGAGATTGTGTTACATCGTCTGTTAGTTTTCTATGATATTTCCTGTGTACTATTATTTGTCTGAATGTCTTTCTTTTTCAGCCATGGATTTTGTTAGTCCATTTTCGCCCCTCTTTTATACTAGTGGATCTTTCCAAAACATTATTATTGATTCCTTCAGTATTGACCAGTTAACTGTTTTTAGAACTATCTTCTTGGTTTCAAAAACATTAATCTTAAACTTTCCAAATGGCCATGTAATAGAGGAGACAAGGTGAAAATTTTAGGTTTCTAATATATCCTAAATATATTTACTTTTGCTTCTTCTTTGTTACACATGATGTGCTTCTGTACTTTTATATGCCGTCATTGTGTTTTTGGTCTATGATAATTTTTGTACTGTTATCTTTCTATCTAGCTTATATGATTTGTCTAATTGCTTTTACGCGTTTCTTTGTTATTAAGAAGGACCTCTGTACTTCGGAGGGTATCAATTAGGACTTTCATCTTTGTTAATGTGCTTCATCTATATGCCTTTTTATGTTGCTTTGATAACATATGTGACGTGGCTCTGTACTTACACATCCCTTCGTTGTGCCTATATGATTTATGCTATTTTGTGCTACTTTGATACATATTTGAATAGTTATAATAGTGCTTAAGATTATAACACAATTTTTCACTGCTGTATTCCTGCGTTGAGGACAGATTATCTATTTTCTGCACTATTGACGCAAGATTTTTCATTTTCATTAAAACAAGGGATTGATTATTTATTTTCACAACTATATTTAACATTTTTCGATAATTTTTAAATTATTTGTTTATTATGAATGATACATGTATAATCAAATAATAAGTACCATTTAATCATCATCCTCTGCAGAATTGAATCTGCTATATTCCCAATTACATATACATGTATTGTTTGCATACAAAGTATTAAAGTTTGGTTTATAACTATTCTCTTTTAAAAGTATTGACAATAATATTACGCCAAACGGAGCGAAGAATTTTTTGTTTTGAAGGGTTCTAGAACCGCTGAAGGCTGAAGTCAAGAAGCTATAGAACAAATGACGCAAAAACATGCTCTCTGGATGTTCCCCAGACCCTTTCATAATCTGAAAATGCAAGTTCTGCTTTAATGATTTTTTGACAATATTTTGGTCTCAAAGCCAAATGTATAGATTTAGTGTCAGACTTAAGTTTCTAGGTACATCAAAAGACCAATCTGCACGATAAAAAAAAATTGTAATTGACATAGTTAAGTCTGTGGCTGCTGTTTTTTTAAACTCATGATCACGTAAATATCAAAATTACAAAATGAACGCAACACTAACAGAATACAGAAGGGCAATGAACAAAAGACAAATAAATAAGAAACGTTGATCCCGAAAAATCAGGGGCTACTTCAAGACAAGCGTTTGGTTTTGAAATTTCCTAAATATGGCATTTGCCTCAATGTAGTTTTACGGCGCTGATTTATTAAAAGTGACGTAAGTGTTCCTGATACAATACACATGTACCTCTAGTTAATGAAACCAATTTTCAGACATTTCAAGTATATTTAAATAATATTTATACTTTTAAAATAAAAAGATTTGGGAAGTGTTTCCCGATTTTTATTTGGAAAAAAGATGAAATTATGAAGAATCTGGTGCCATCTCACATTTTCGATTAGACCTGCTAAGTTATTTATTTTCAACACATTGCAAGTCGGGTAAATAAACTCATCATAGATTTGTATATACCCCAGACGCGCGTTTCGTCTGCAAAAGACTCATCAGTGACGCTCGAATCCCCTTAAAAATCTTTAAAAAAAGACATTTAAAACTTCCACAGAACATCCCCCCCCCCCCCCAAGAATATCAAATGGTCGTACCCTAACAGAGACAAGATTTCTTAGAAGACAGTGTCCCAAAATGTTATTTGAAACAGAAATAACAATAACAAACACTATCACAAAACAGAAATTACCATCTTTGGTTCCAGGAATATACCCTTGCCACACTGGTGAGTTCAGCGATGATAATATTATGTATTTTGCCGAACCTGGTGCACATGTTTTCAACATAGATTCCATCTTCACAAAGCAGTTTTCAGAAAGAAAAAAACAAAAGACAGTTTGTCTCCATTTTTGATGACAGTATTGATGCTTTTGTACTTTACCAGGAAAATAAAATTACTACTAGAAAGATATACAGTCGTTACAGCAATTCCTTGTTCGCAATGGAAAAGAAGAGAAATATAAACCATCCTATTCAATGAGTTCAATCAAATAATGTGTCAATTTCTTATATCAGTAAGGTAAGATAATAGAGACCAGTATGACCCAGCATACTTAAATGGAATGCTCTGCAGTTTCGACAGATATTTGAGGCAACATAATTATGGCTTCTAAATAAGGCAGCAACCATTTGATTTTCTGGACAAGTCGAAAACAATTTTTTCTTTCAATTTTAGCATTACATATAATGGCAGCTGAGGGTGAAACAAACAATTTTTTATATATCAGAACCGAAAACAAATTATTTTTCTCTAAAAACTGGAAACAAACTTTTTTTTCCAAAAAAAATCATAGCCCCCCGCCCCCTCGAAAATAAAATGGTTGCTGCCTAATGCTATCGTCAAGATGAAATTTAAATAAGAATATTTGGCTCACGGAATATTTTGACTGTTTTGTCTTTATTATAACCAAGTTGATATAATTTAAAAAATATTTTAAACCTGTGTTCAGTATTTTTGTGATTTTACTTTTTTCCACAACCTCAGCGTCGTTGACGATTATAGTTGAAAATACATTTATTTCCTTAGAAACTTTTTAAAAATGCAAGAGGCATATTGACTCGCAAAGTTTTCATTATAGTTTTACAAATCAAATGGTTTCACCTTGTCCCGTTTACCTTAAACATCCGTATAACTCGTTTTTTAAACTATCAAGGAAACAATTCCTTTCTGATAAATCAAAATTAACTTCGGAACATAATGAAACGACTCCTTTCGTGTATAAGTAATGTTATTTTTAAATACAAATGTAACCGTACGAGCAGACTAAGTATTTTTTTTACCATATATAAAAAGTATAAGATATGGACTATTTGATAATGAGATAACATTTCATTAATATAGAACGTGATAAAATATAACCGTGAATGATCATATTTTCGGTCAAGGTTGCACCTCCCATATCCTTTTTTATACACAAGCATCTGTATGGCAGAACTATGTATTTGGCAATCTAAACACCGGGAGTGAAATCAGATGATCCGGAAGGTTAAGCATTTCCTGCACCGTATACTGAACCCGTCGTGTTATTTCTTTGTTCAAACACAAACCAACGGTCGACTAATCTATATAAAAAAAAAACCGAGAAACTAGAAAAACTTATGAATAACATAATCAAACGGCAACTACTGTATTATGTCTGTTTGCTTGGTGCTTGGAATCTATGGCGACTGTCTTACAAGTTGGGGGTTTAGCTAGTTACAAAAGCAGGTTTAATTCACCATTTTCTACATAAGAAAATGTCTGTCAGGAATATGACAGTTAATATCCATTCGTTTGATGTGCTTAAGCTTTTTATTTTCCAATTAGATTACGGTCTTTCCGGATTGAATTTTCCTCGGAGATCAGTATTTTTGTAATTTCACTTTTTTATTTTATAGCCAAAATATGTAAACATCAATCTATCTCTCTGATGTTTTCACCGAAAGTACTTTTAAACTTGAATGAAGCTTTTAACCCTCTTTGGTACCAATCAGATTTTGGATTTAGAGGTTGAGATCCGGCTAAAATTTTTAACCTCGCCACATTCTAAATGTATGTACCTGTGCCAAGTCAGGAGCCTGACATGCAGAGGTTGTCGTTTGTTGATGTGCTACATACTTGTGTTGCGTTATTTTTTTGTACATCAAAACACCGTTAGGTTTCTGTCTTGGATTGTTTTGCATTTGTCATTTCGATGTCTTTTAGAGCTGATTATGCGGTATAGGCTTTGTTCGTTGTTGTAGGACGTACGGTGATAGTTGTTAATTTTTTTGTTATTTGGTCTCTTGTGGAGAATTGTCTCATTGTGGCAATCATACCACATTTTCATTTTTACATCAAATAGCTTTTCATAACACAGAAGCAAAATTACCTCACCACGTTTGAGCATTTCGTTTGAACGTTAACATCAAGATATGTATAGTTTAAATTAGTTTATTAAGGAAGTCATATTTTTAATTGAATCTGGATTTAATTTTTCATTTGTGTTTTTTGAAATAGTTAAAGAATTTCTAATTTCGTCGAATTAAATATGCGGCCACGTGGTATGGGAAACATTTTTGAATGAATAATCATTAGATTTTGGTACATGCATTGCCTAAATATGTTTAATTGCAAGTTTTATTTTTATCGTTTATGCAGAATGATAAAGAACACCTGCGTAAAGACATGTAGGAGTGTGCTTAATACAGGTTGAGTTTTTGATAAATAATTTATATATTTTACATGTCACAATTTTGATATACATCAGATACATCATACGTCGGGTTGTTGTCTCTTTGGAAAAACTTTTTGGAATTTTGGATCCTCAATGCTCTTCAATTTTATACTTGTTTGGGTTTATAAATATTTTTGATTTGAGCGTCACTGATGAGTCTTATGTAGACGAAACGCGCGTCTGGCGTATACTAAATTTAGTCCTGGTATCTATGATGAGTTTATTTGACACATTCCCCATTTCCATTCTCAATTTTATGTACTGGTGATAAATCCATTTAGATAATCAACGGAAAAATTGAATTAATTTCAAATCATTTAATTATACGAATACTGAAATCGTTTTATTGACACTGTTATATAAAGTAATCAAAGAGACAGTGTAACGTGTTTTGGAGCCGTACCCGAGTTGATTCTCGTGATCAGATTCGATGTTTTTTTCTTCTTTTGTTTACAATGCCTTTTCAACTATCTCGGCTCATTAAAGCTCATCCGGCTAAAATAAATATTAGCCCAACTGGCTTATTGATTATAAAAGCTTAAGACAACCCTCCTGCAACGTTAAGTTTCAGTTACTGGAAAGATTTGAGCAGTCAATCTAATGTTTGGAACAAAAGGCAGGTATTTATTATACCACTTATACGTGTGATTTGATCGCAATACCAATATGAGGATTGTTTATACGCCCTTAGATGATTGGTATATACCACTATTGAACAATACCATTACCCTGCATTGCCTAGTAGCAAGGGTGTTTCAACCCAGGACGAGTCAAACTTTATTGTTATGTGTCATATATAGCATATCATAGTTACAAGGAATGTCAAGCAAATAACTGATAATATCTTATATCAAGAAGATGTTATGGTAACGGATAACCATAAAAATATCAATTATATTTGTAGGGCTTTTGGTATGATGTATCTCAAATCCTTTTGACTCAAATTATATGTTTTTGTAGATGTAGATTTAATAGCCTGAACAGACCTTTTAGAAGTTGCATTTATGATTGGCTTTACCGGCTTTCATGTCACTCCACTAATTTTCTACGTCCCTCATATAGCTAACTATAGGTGAAGACTCTACTTCCTTATTATTTTCTTGTACATATACACTGCCAGTCTGTTTCATTCCTTCTATTATTTAACCTACTTTATCATGCTTGATATCTTCCTTAACTTTCGGAGTATTATTTTCATAATATTATCAATCTTATTGGTCTCAACGTCATTGTTGTTATCATCTGAAGTTATTTCTTGATCTGTACTATTAATTTGTCCCGGATCTCTCTGCAGGTATTCATTTATGTCTGACGACAAGTCTATGTCAGTTATTATAACTTTACATTTTGGTTTATTTTTTATGGTATGTACTTTCTAATGTCTTGTAACATTACTCTCTTTGTTGTTTATATATCATGAAAAACCCACTTATGTGCAGGTATAACGTTTAGTAATGGCCTCCATGCCAGACTCTATAAAAGAGGGACCAAAGATACCAAAGGGACAGTCAAACTCGTAAATCTAAAACAAACTGACAACGCCATGGCTAAAAATGAAAAAAGACAATAAGTTAAAGTGCTCCTTTAAGTCATCTGTATCCAATGTTTTTTGGGGACACTAGGAACACTTTTGATGTTGACTCTTGTGTGTAGCCTTTATATTTTTTGGCATATTTTTTTTATTTTTTCCTTTTCTGAACGTATAAATTAACTCATCATAGATACCAGGACTAAATTTTGTATATACGACAGACGCGCGTTTCTTCTATAAAAGACTTCTATCAGTGACGGTCGAATAAAAAAAAAAGTTAATCATGCCAAATGAATTTAAGCTACACTTAACTTAAAACAATATAAAAACTTATACCATAACATATTTACAGCAATACTCCCAATGCCTAAATATCTAGCTACGTTCCCTCTTTAACTCTGAAGGGTATACTAGCTCGTCTATTATTTCACATAATCTTTCATCCATTGTGGCTTTATCCTAAGCCTTCCTACGACCGAACTTGGTACAGGATTTAATTTTTCGGATTTACTTACCTGACTACTCATTGTATCTTTGTGCGATATTTCCACTATTGAATCAATATGGTCCCCTATGTCAATCCCATTCTCACAGGTTTCAAACATGATATTTTCCACTTGTACTCTTACGGTTCTACGACCTGGAATGTCTTCATGTTTTCCATCCGTTAAAACATGTGCTGATCGCTTACGCATACGATCCACATGTATAACTTGTGGATGTTTTTGTAGCTCACAATATAGCCCTATATGTGACATCCGACATTTGTGATATAATCTTAAACGGTCCTCTCCATAAACTTATTAGTTTTGACGTTGATCCAGTTTTTACATTTGGGAAAAAAACAACGAAAAATAATCAATTAAAAAACAACCCTACAAATATGTAACAAAGGAGCACAAAATGGCTACAGACCAAGCATATTTATACTAAATAAAAAGACAAGAATACACAAATTTACCATAGTACATTAACACATTTACAAGTTCAGAGCCACGTCATATAGGAAACGAAGTTGCTCAAAATTTTCAATTTTTTTTTCTAAGGAATTGTGAAATAAAAGAGAGTTCTTCTAAAGGTATATTTTTGAAAATCCAACCCATTGCAAATACTTCGGACGATTCGGATGTTTCTCCTCCTTTTTTTTATTTCCGGAGCGTGATGGCTGTAAATAATAGCTTCTTTGGTGGTCATCGGAAATCTCTATCTGTGCATAAAACTAGCATGGCCCATATCAATAAAAGTTAAACGACATTCATCCGTGTTAATATTTATTAAAACATTGTCTGAGTTTGAGTCGTTGATCAGAACACCTTTCTCATTGATATACTTTAAACTAAATGCGAGTTGGTTTGCGATATTGTACCATTTTAGTTTAGTGACAAAATGAGGTTGTCCAAAAATAAGTTGATGCAGTGTTATTGGGTTCTGTACCTACTCTTGGACAATTTACGGTTGGTTTCCTTCGGAGGTTCTTTGTAAGATACCAAACAGCCTGGGCGTAATTCCTGTCGTTTCTAACATTTTCAGAAGCCCTGCTTCCGCAGATATCTCTTCGAGGTGGTCAAACGGTTGTTTAAAAAGTTTTACAGCAACACTTTTTAAACAATTGTTTATAACAACTCGTCCTTCAAAAGTAGTTGACGTTACACCTGTACCCAAACATTTGTACTGTTCAGCTCTGGCGTCAACTTTCGTAAATATAATGTCCTAACGTCTTATGTCTGGAAGATGTGATGCTGTAAAAGGGCGTACTCAACAATGTGTTGGTTTTTTTTGCTCCATTCCACATATAGATAGGGAAGTGGCGGAGAAAATCTCCCTTGGGAAACCATAAGTGCCGTCTTTGGTGTTCATCCAAGCCATCGCAAAATTCACGGGTCATAAAGTCATATAGCTTCTGAATAACCTTTTTACAGCTGGTAACACGCATTTCCCCCTAATTTATAAGTTCTCACAACAATGCATGTAATCCATCTATTCCATTTCTCTCAATAGACATCTTTGTATGTGACAACCTTAAATTTGAATGTGCAGCTTTCAAATCTGTTGCTTTAGATACAGCTTTACAGTAATAGCCTCACTGAATGTAATCAAATTATCTTGCTGAATGTCATACATGGAGTCAGTAAGTTTTGTTTGAACATCATATTACTAGAAATTTAATTTAATCTCTTATACTTAATGGAACTCGTAAAAACAAAAACAAAAGAACTGGATAAAGTAAATAAGAACTCAATTGACTTTTACTGTTGGTAATATTAGCTATCTTATCTCCTATACATTTCTAGGAGTATATTTGGTTGAAATGTTCGCGTGGAGATTTCATATATTATTTCAAATAAGGTAAGAAGAGAGGCGGGGCTTAGTGTTACGTCTCCTTACAAAACCAAACGGTACTGAGAAAAAAAACTAACATTTCAACAGACAATGAAATCGATGATTATGATTGCAATAAATGCATCAACACATTTAAACCTAACAAGTTGTAATTGTTTTTGTAGGATTAATGGACGCAGTTTCTAAATGCTAACAGTATTGAAAACTTGCTCATTTTGATAGGTCGCTAGTCTAAATTTCACATGTTGATATTCGGGAAGATAAATTCGTTAAATAATGTGCTAGTGACGTAATACGGTTTATATGGGTAAGTAAATTCATTCCACATAGGGACTCGACCTTCGCTCTTACCCTACAGACAAAGCATATTTATTCTAAAAATTAAAGACAAGAAGACACAAATTTACCATAGTACACTGACACATTTAAAAGTACAGAGCAAAGTCATATATGAATAGAAGTTGCTCTAAATTTTCTAAAATTTTTCTAAGGAATTGTGAATAAACATTAATGTGAAATAAAAGAGAGTTCTTCTAAAGGTATATTTTTTAAAATCCAACTCAGCGCAAATACTTCGGACGATTCGGATGTTTCTCCTCCATTTTTGATTTCCGGAGCGTGATGGCTGTAAATAATAGCTTCTTCGGTGGTCTTTCCGTGTATAAAACTAGCATGGCCCATATCAATAAAAGTTAAACGACATTAATCCGTGTTAATATTTTCTTAAACATTGTCTGAGTTTAAGTCGTTGATCAGAACACCTTTCTCATTTATAGACTTCTAACCAAATGCGAGTTGGTATGCTTAGTTGTACCATTTTTGTTAGGTGATAAAATGAGGTTGTCCAACAATAAGTTGCAGTGTTTTTGGGTACTGTACCAACTTCTGACAATTCCCGGGTGGTTTCCTTCGGAGGTTCTTTGTAAGATACCAAACAGCTTGGGTTTAATTCTTGTCGTCTCTAACATTTTCAGAAGCCCTTCTTCCGCCGATTTCCCTTCTAGGTTGTCAAACGGCTGTTTGAAAAGTTTTATAGCAACGCTTTTAAACAATTGTCTGTAACAACTCGTCCTTCAAAGGCAGCTGACGTTACACTTGTACCCAATCATTTGTGCTGTTTAGCTCTGGTGTCAACTTTCGTAAATATAATGTCCTAAAGTCTTATATCTGGAAGATGTGATCCTGTAAAAGGGCATACTAAACAATGTGTTTTTTTATTTTTATTCCTCCATTCAACATATAAATAAAGAAGGGGCGGAGAAAATCTCCTTGGGGAAACCATAAGTGCCGTCTTTGATGGTCACCCAAGCCATCTCAAGTTTCACGGGTCAAAAAGTCATATAGTTTCTAAATAACCTTTTTACAGCTGGCAACACGCATTTTCCCCCTAATTTGTAAGTTCGCACGACAATGCATGTAATCCATCTATTCTATTTCTCTCAATAGACAACTTTAAATGTGACAACCTTAAATTTGAATGTGCAGCTTTCAAATCTGTTGCTTTAGATACAGCTTTTACAGTGATAGCCTCACTGAATGTAATCAAATTATCTTGCTGATTGTGATAGTTAGGAGAAAATATTAAACCTGAGATGTTATCACTTGTAATGCACATGTTACTAATCTAAACAAAAATCTAGTGTGGCTTTTTCAGTCTTTTTGGCTGATTAGCGATGCCATTCCTGAAACAAAATTCATATATGTTACTAATGAAACGCGCGTTTGGCGTACTAAATTATAATCCTGGTACCTTTGGTTACTATTGTTAAACAAATAAACGTACACAATATTTATTGTAGAAAATATATAATTAACGTATGCAAACATGAGAAAAAGGTCTGATGCTTACTCGATATTCAATTATTATATTTTTAATTGTATTTTCATACAGTTAGACTGTCGGAGGAGAATGCATTGCTCATTTGAAAACCTAGACTTGAAACATTATTGGTATGCTATATTTATCTAACCTTCTATATATTTCTAGGAATATGATTGGTTAAAAGCGTCCGCGTAGAAACCGCATCTATTTCATATTAGGTAAGTAGGAAGGCGGGGCTTATTTCAATACACGGTGAGTAGTGAAGTAACGACTTTGGCACTATTTGATAATTTAAATGCATTGAAAGTTCTGTTTAATAAGGTTATATAAAGGTTGTTGATAATAAATTTGATTTTTTTAATTTCTCGCTGCATTGAAGACCTGTTGGTGACCTGCTGTTGTCTACTCTAAGGTCGGGTTGTTGTCTCCTTGACACATTCCCCATTTCCATTCTCTGTTTCATTGTTGACAATAGTTTTTGTTGATATCAGCAAATTAAATTGCGAGAAATTACTTTAATTCAGGATAAAATATTATTATGAAAGAATGAAGAACCGTTTTGAATTGTTAATCTTGTTATTTCAGCTGCCTTTGTGAATATTTCACATCATGGTAACACATATGTTGAACATATTTCCTCTCCTCTCAATGCTAATATCTGTGTATTGTGTGAAATCCTCTCTCATCCTATATGGAATTAACTGACCCCCGTATACATCGTATTAGGTCATGTACGCACTATAAAGCTAATATTATGTCCTACTGACCTGTTTTTTTATGCCCCACCTACGATAGTAGAGGGGCATTATGTTTTCTGATCCGTGCGTCCGTTCGTTCAGGTTAAAGTTTTTGGTCAAGGTAGTTTTTGATGAAGTTGAAGTCCAATCAACTTCAAACTTAGTACACATGTTTCCTATGATATGATCTTTCTAATTTTATTGCCAAATTATACTTTTGACCCCAATTTCACGGTCCACTGAACATAGAAAACAATAGTGCAAGTTTCAGGTTAAAGTTTTTGGTCAAGATAGTTTTTGATGAAGTTGAAGTCCAATCAACTTCAAACTTAGTACATATGTTCCTTATGATATGATCTTTCTAATATAATTGTCAAATTAGACTTTTGACTCCAATTTCATGGTCCACTGAACATAGAAAATAATAGTGCAAGTTTCAGGTTAAAGTTTTTGGTCAAGGTAGTTTTTGATGAAGTTGAAGTCCAATCAACTTCAAACTTAGTATATATATTCCTTAAGATATGATCTTTTACCCCAATTTCACAGTCAACTGAACATAGAAAATGATAATGCGAGTGGGGCATCCGTGTACTAAGGACCATTTTTGTTTTATGTATCTTAAAAAGTAAAATCACAGTCATATTCCTGACTTGGTACATGCATTTTCAAATGTTGAAAATGATGGATTAAACCTGGTTCTATTGCGCCAACCCACTCACTTTAATGACAGTCTCATCAATAGAACTGTCCTAGCTTAAGTTATGAAATTATGAGACACAATAACTCCTCAATTGGACTAATTATTTTTCTTGAAATAGTAATGCGACAAATTGTGTATAGTAGATTGGCTAGAAAGAAAATCAGTCTATAAATGTCAGATTGTAAGAAAACTTTTATTGCAGGCACACACACTCTATTTATAAAACAAAATGATTTTAATGTTGCATTTAAAAGCAATTTACCTGTATCGGTATTAGATCTTTTAAAGATTTTTAAATTATTTATAAGACTTCTGTTGAATAAAAAGAAGAAAATATCCAAGAAAATAATTTTGTTCATTGAAACATATCGGATCTTGAAATGCCATTATTTACTAGTATTCATTTTTAGCTCACCTGGCCCTTCGGGCCAAGTGAGCTTTTCCCATCACTTGGCGTCCGTCGTCCGGCGTCGTCGTCGTCCGTCGTCGTTAGCTTTTAGAAAAATCTTCTCCTCTGAAACTACTGGGCCAAATTAAACCAAACTTGGCCACAATCATTATTGGGGTATCTCGTTTAAAAAATGTGTGGCTTGACCCGGTCAACGAACCAAGATGGCCGCCACGGCTAAAAATAGAACATAGGGGTAAAATGCAGTTTTTGGCTTATAACTCAAAAACCAAAGCATTTAGAGCAAATCTGACATGGGGTGTGATTGTTTATCAGGTCAAGATCTATCTGCCCTGAAATTTTCAGACGAATCGGACAACCCTTTGTTGGGTTGCTGCCCCTGAATTGGTAATTTAAAGGAAATTTTGCTGTTTTTGGTTATTATCTTGAATATTATTATAGATAGAGATAAACTGTAAACAGCAATAATGTTCATCAAAGTAAGATTAACAAATAAGTCAACAGGACTGAAATGGTCAGTTGACCCCTTTAGGAGTTATTGTCCTTTATAGTCAATTTTTAACCATTTTTTTGTAAATCTATGTTATCTTTTACAAAAATCTTCTCCTTTGAAACTTTTGGGCCAAATTAATCCAAACTTGGCCACAATCATTATTGGGGTATCTAGTTCAAAAAATGTGTGGTGTGACCCGGTCAACCAACCAAGATGGCCGCCATGGCTAAAAAAAGAACATAGGGGTAAAATGCAGTTTTTGGCTTATAACTCAAAAACCAAAGCATTTAGAGCAAATCTGACATGGGGTATAATTGTTTATCAGGTCAAGATCTATCTGCCCTAATATTTTCAGACGAATTGGACAACCCTTTGTTGGGTTGCTGCCCCTGAATTGGTAATTTTAAGGAAATTTTGCTGTTTTTGGTTATTATCTTGAATATTATTATAGATAGAGATAAACTGTAAACATCAATAATGTTCAGCAAAGTAGGATTGACAAATAAGTCAACATGACCAAAATGGTCAATTGACCCCCTAAGGAGTAATTGTCCTTTATAGTCCATAGTAACACTTTTCATAAAATTTGTAAATATTTATTAACATTTTCCACTGAAACTACTGGGCCAAGTTCATTAAAGATAGAGATAATTGTAAGCAGCAAGACAGTTTATTACAGTAAGATTTACAAACACATCACCATCACCAAAACACAATTTTATCATGAATCCATCTGCTTCCTTTGTTTAATATTCACATAAACCAAGGTGAGCGACACAGCCTCTAGTTAAGATTTTTTATTAGTTGTTGATCATTATGAAGTCTGAGATTAATACCAAAATATATACTGAGCCTTCAAAAAAGAGCTTTACTTCATCTTTATTAAACATCTATAGTGTGTTAAAAGCTTTTTAACGGGTTGCACGTATAAAATTAAATTTACAAAAATGAATGGAAAGAATAGGAATTATTATCCTTCATTAATGTTGAATTAGTATTATATGTACAGTATTAACATTGTAATAACAGTAAATAAAAGGTTTCTTATTGAAAGAGGGACGAAATATACCAAAAAGACAGTCAAACTCGTAAATCTAAAACAAACTGACAACGCCATGGCTAAAAATGAAAAAGACAAACAGAAAAACACAACATAGAAAACTAAAGAATAAACAACACGAACCCCACCAAAAACTAGGGTTGATCTCAGGTGCTCCGGAAGGGTAAGCAGATCCTGCACCACATGTGGCACCCGTCGTGTTGCTTATGTGATTACAAATCCGGTATATAGTCTAATTCGGTCACATTCATGAAAGGGAAGGGGATTGTAGTGACGACTTAAGGAAAATAGAGAAATGGTGTCACTCACCACAGGCTCTATGTGCAGATTAAACAAACAACACTCTCAAACTTTGTAAATAAGAATAAGACAAGACAAAACAAACAACACTATCAATGTTTACATTTAGTTTCCAGACAGCACTGTATTCATCAGACTTATTTTACATTCCTTGTAAATCGTTAGCTGATTCTGCCAATCATCAGCATATAATAATACAAAAATGCCAATATAAATGCCTAGTTCATTGAGACAGTATTAATTTACCGTTTCAAAACATGTTATATCCTGCTTAATAAAATAGCATTCAAGATCATTAATGAAAGGTGAAAAAAGCATTGGCGAAAGGTTTTCACCCTGCCTCACTCCAACTTCGCACGGAAAGAAATTTGAACAACCCGAGTCGTGTCTTATACATGATTTGATATTTGAATAGTGTTTATTATTTTGCCTGTTATGTTACTAGAAATAATTTTTTTGCCACAGTGCTACCCTGCAAACAGTATCAAAGGCTTGTTTGAAATCTACAAATGTACAGAATAAACGCTTTATACTTTTGCCTCAGTGCTACCCTGCATACAGTATCAAAGGCTTGTTTGAAATCTACAAATGTACAGAATACTAGTCAACGCTTTCTAGAGAGTTAAGTTAAATCAAATAGTATAAACTGAATATATCATCAAGTGTGGAGTGACCTCTCCTAAATCCGACTTGGCAATTTAGGGGTAATTGAATTTCCTGTGCAAACTTGACTGGTCTGTTATTTAGTATTGCTGTAACTACTTTACCTGAACATGATACAAGTATAATACCATGGTACAAGTCTGGATAGTTTAAGATCTCCCTTATTCTTATAAACCGAATTAATTATTCCCATTGACCAGATTTCGGGTAAAATCAAAATCCCTGTGCCGAACACGAAATGGAACAACTTCACGCAAAGAGTCAAACATACAGACACGGAACTATTGATGAATGTCTTTCTTATACCATTATATCTAGCGGCTTTGTTTTTTTTAAAATCCTTAATGACCTTGATAATTTCTTCCTCGGTAGTGGGCTCATTTCAAATTTCGTCAAACTCATTAAATTCTAGGTAATGTTATTGAAACTTTTCCTCTTCATTTACCACTCTTTCATTAAAAGAGGGACGAAAGATACCAGAGGGATAGTCGAACATTAAGATTCTTGAAATGGTCATACATTACTTCTAGTGAAATTGAACTTTCACTTTTTTGTTTCGGAGAACATTTATTTAAATCTTTCCAAAAGTCCTTCGTTTTTTTTTAATGATTATTATGAAGCTCCTTTTCTGCCTTTTTTAAGCAATTGTTTATTCCTTTCTTACTTTTTTCAGTTTATTCTTATTATTTATACTTTACTGTTTAATGTATTTATATTTTGCCGAGTGACATCGTTTTCTTTTCAATATACCAGATTTTCCAAACCAGGGTTTATTCCATTTTTTGGACCCATGTGCTTTTTTAGTCAAACTTTATTAACAAAAGTTCAAAACGAATCTGGTAATTTTTTTTGTTAAACTTCATGTAGTTATAATTTCGTTTTCATCATATCGTTATTGAAGGATCCGAATTCATTACACAAAGCAAGTATTTTTTTCACGTTCTTTTTTTTACATTTTCGATGAATTTGTGTTTATCATGTTTAATTAATTTTATTGATGTCTTTTTATGTGATTTTTCATTTTTTCTATTTTATTGACCTGTGGTTTGATTTTTACATGTATGCCGCGTGTACATCCGAAAATGATGCATCAAACGGAATAATTTCATACTCTATAATATGCTTAAAAAGATTTGACAAACTATAATATTGTCACGGGTTTGGGTAACGTGTACGTGACTCATTTAACTCTACTAATACAAATTAGGTTTTTGTTCATGGGATGGGGAAAATATACGTTAATCAAATCGAGGAATAATGTAATACATGTAAATAATAAATGATTTATTGAACTTCTAATGCTATTTTTTTATGACAGGATTTCGAAGACTTACAATAAAATTAATTTGTTCTTAAGTTGTCCTTTTCTTTACTTTAACTTCATAAACCAATCTTTTCAAACGGGTTAATCTGCCTTGTACCAAATATTCGAGCCTTGTACCAAATCAATATATCGGAATTAACCCCGTATATGGATTTACGCAAATGTTCAAATTATGCCCGACTAGAACTCACTTTAATGTTGAAATTATAAATATTTTGTCCTGAATAGCTTGCTTCTCCTTTATTTTTACAATACATTGTGAGGATCACCTCAGTAAACTAATTGTAAAGCTTAAATAAGCTATAAAATATATATGTATCTTGCTTTTATATTAAATAAAACAAATTTTCTCTGTACCATTTCTTTTCGTGAATATCTTTATTTTTTTTCGTATGTCCTTTACTCTTTGACTGTCGAATCCCAGAACCCCGAAAAAGCCAAACGCTCTTGTTTTTATATGACGATGCAAGGTAGCTATCCCTATGGTGTTCCCATAGTAACAGCTAGGAATGACGCGGAATTCGCCGTCTCTTAGGTAACGATTAGAATCTCGTATTTTCATCCCAACAACATGTTACTTCTTTGTACTTTCAATATTATTCAGCTTCCGTTAAATAAACCTCAAATAAACTTTATTTAATTGAAAACAGTTACCAAATATAGAATCAGGATAAATTTACCCTTTTGAGCCTCTGACAGTCATCCAAGTTCGCACATTCTCTATGGAATTAAGTACATCAGGAGTTAGCAAACACTGACCGATTAGAAAACAATTTGAAACATAAATGAAATGTTGGCATGCAAAAAAGTAAGACCAGAAGAAGTCCAACCGACGTAAAACCTCTGAAACAGCTGTCATGTGCTTATACGAAAGAAATCCTCTAAAACCAGACGTCCCACTTCGTACACAAAATGTATGTTGACTCCTCCACATGTGCTTAAATTTACCAATCTCATATACCAAATATTTATGTAAATGAACTATACCATTACCTATAACATATATTACTTTGGTATAAGTAATGTGCAAAGTTAACAACTTACACAACCTCTTGTAATAAAAGAGGGGGTCAGTTTGTAGATCATAAGGAGAAGACTGGGTATATACGGACACTTTTGTTTTTTTGTGTCGGAAAAGCGCCGTTGTGACCATATCCATCACGTGATTGTTCAACCTTGTGATTTTTTTGAAAGTCACGTTACTTTTAAGCCAAAAATAGAAGAACTTTCATTGGTTCATATGTTACCTTCTGCGCTGCAGGCTAGTGAGAAGTATGTCAATGTCGATTTGGGTATATTCGGACACCATCAAGGGTATATTCGGACAAATGGTATGTATAAAGGTACATTCGGACATACTAAAAACACACTAAATAACTAAGGTATAAGCTGTATTTTAGTGTATTTATGTTTTTTATAGAGTTTTTACCCGGGAATTTATTTATTTAATGCAATCGTGCATGTTAATGGAATTTATATTATCGGTCACACGATGTCGTGTCTTGGTATATAATGAGCACATGAAACATTATGAACATTCGGTGTAAATAGAAATTTATTATAAATTTGCTCATTGAATGATAAATAAAGGCAACAGTAGTATACCGCTGTTCAAAACTCATAAATCCATGGACAAAAAACAAAATCGGGGTAACAAACTAAAACCGAGGGAAACGCATTAAATATAAGAGGAGAACAACATAACACCAAAACGTAACACACACAGAAACGGACCAAGCATCAGACACACCACGAGAATAACAAATATAACATGAAAACCAAATACATGAATTTGGGATAGACAAGTACCGTGCCACGTCTTATTTCAATATCTCAAAAATAAGAGAAAACACAAACGACTCAACGTTAAAATGCAACACACACTTAAACGAACAATAATATAACTATGGCCATCTTCCTGATTTGGTACAGGACACTTTTAAAGGGGAATAAAAGTGGTAGGTTGAACATGCCAAACCTCGCACTTTAATGGCAAAGTTAAATATAACATTGAGATGACACCATAATATTACAGGACTACAATACAAATAAATAGGCAAAGAAAAACATGATTAATAGATAACAAAAAGCATCAAGTTTAAAATTCAATACGCCAAAAAAGCGCCTTGTCCACACAAACATCAACAGTGACGCCCAGATATAAAAGATCGAAAGTGAAAAAAGTACAAAGTTGTATAAAACCATTGAACTTCAAAAAAAGGAAGGGTGTCCGTAAAAAGATTCCTAAATTAATGGAAAAAAGTTCAAGCAGGCGGGACAAAAACAAATATTCAGAATCCATATTTCCCTGATGTCAAAGAGTAAGACAAACATGACATAACTACCCTCCCCAGAGGTTGGTTTAGAGGAGGCCCCCTTTTCTTAAAATAAAAAGGTTTCATTACATATGAAACATGACTGAAACAGGCCACCTCTTAAGCAGTCAGTGGGCCCCCACTTGTGAAAAATTCTGGACCCCCCCAATTAAATTTAAATGGTTACTCCAACAAGACTTTGCCTGTGCTTATAAGTTACAAACTTAGTAAAGTATTAATTATACCGCTGTAATCAAATGTAAAATAAAGTGGATTAAACCAGGTTTTATAGCGTTAAACCTCTCACTTTGTACACAGTTTAGAGATATTCTTTTAATAAAACATTTTAATATATTAGATTTATAAGTGCTATTCTACTGTGTCAAGAGTTACTTTACAGCTGCTTTCTTTAGGCTAGCTTTGTTTAGTTTTAGTTGTGTTGATGACTCTCTTTTTTCCTTTCTGACTCTTTTGTCATTTTTCGTCTTTTCCTTTTCTTCAAAATCCTGTCTTTTCCTATTTATTATTGCGTCACTTGTCAAAAGCCTGTGAGAAGTCATGATTCTACTAATTGTTGGTATAGGTTTGACATCATTAGTTGACTTGACAGAAAAGATGTATCCAGATCTTCATTCAATGTTCCTGACCACATGTAGCTTGACTCAAGTTCAACTATTGCAGGGGCAGTTTGAGAGGAAGACGAATCTGTTTAACAAGCAAGAATCTCAGCTGCATCATTGTCAGATAAAATATCTGTCAAGAATGGATTGGTGTCTGAGGTAACGTTCACTTCGAAAGAATGATTAAAGTAACAAGATTTTGATGATCACCAGTGTGATTATGACTGTATAAATATGTTGGAATTACTTGTAAAAGTGTGGAAGCGCCAATATGGCAAGGAATTGACGGTGACACAACGGTTGCTGACAGTATGGTTTGAGTTGACGGAGTGGCAAAATCTTGTGTAAGTGTGGTTGATTGTGAAATAACAGCAGTAGCAGTAGAAACAACAGGTTCAAAAGTAGCAAAAGACTTGACTTTACGGACAACCCATAACAATGGATGGTTGTCACCGGGCAATTCTTTCTCCGACTCGTCCAACTCAATGTCTTGATTGTCAAATGATGAGGCAGTGGTAAAAGCAGAAACCAGAATAGTCAGTTGATTCCAGTCAACAATGCCCATTGCCTCAAAACCAGACACGATATTCGCTCTCTTAAAAGACTTGTCATAAGCTATTCTCATCAGTTTGGCAAAAAAAAGTGTATAAACAACCTTGTGTGTATTGGCTGACATAAACTCTGAGCATACAGTATCATACTCCCTTTTAAAATAGCCCGAAGACACACCGATCAGGAGGACATCAATTGTGAGTGGTATGTGCTGGCACTGTCATGATCATTATTTTATATTCTTGAGGCAGTTCAAGAAGATCTAGAGTTTCATGGGAGTGATGGGAATCCAAAATTATCAGTTGTGGTCGTTTGGGATCACAGTTGGGAAGAAAGATTTCCCTAAACCATTCTACTCCTACAAAGTAAATCATCCAACCCTTTGGTTGGTATGTCCATTTCGCACCAGGAGGTCCTTCATGGGTATTAAATTACCTAAGGGATCGCTCTGCTTCCCTCTTACAATTAATAGAGGTGGAATTTTTCACCATTTGCATTTACACATGGGAGGACAGTCACCCCTTCCCTAGTGTTACCGGTTCTACCAGGCACATACCTGGCACCAACGGATGGCAATACCTTTACAAGACGATGCTCCATGTTGAGGTTTGTCTCATCCATGTTCCAGATGTCTATAAACCTTGATAGGATTAAGCATTTTAGAGCGGACGGTGGCTAATTTCTCTGGTTTGCGTAACACAAGAACAGGGTGTCTACGACGCAGACCCGCGAGCCAGTCCATTCCAGGGACCCCATCTTTGAAATTGTTCTTCAGTTCAATTGAATACACACAGTAGCAGCTGTGCCCAACATCTTCCGACGACTGATCCCGAAGCCTTGTTCAGCGAGACCCATAACTTTCTTTACCATTTGTGTCTCCACATCACCAGGAATGACTGGTTTCTTACCTGGCATTGTGTTCACAGAGTATTTCCCGGATACTAGTACTCGGTCAGCAAGTGTTGACTTGGGCACGTCAAACTGGACGCTTGCTGCCCTGATGGACGTTTCTCAAGATCTAAGGGCTTGAAGGACATTAATCATCTTTTCAGGACCATATTGACTGTATATATGTTTACCAATCCTAGGCATCTGTATATATTAAGTTAAGGACAATACATGTACATTGGTTTAAAAAGAGAAGTGGTTTCATTTGTTTTGTTTTTTTAATATTTTTTTATTCAAAAGCAGTAGTTGTCATTGTTGAATGTCATGTATAGTGGTTTGTGTCCAGGTATACTCGGAGAGAAAAGGGGGAGGCGGTAACTTCATATGTTCTCTGGTAGGGGTGAGACTCTAGACCCTCTAGCATCCCCCCCAAAAAAAAGAGTTGAAGAAAAACCCTCATCATATACATTAAAAATCACAAGAACCCACTCATGTCATATACATGCATTTTAAAGTAATGTCTTGCTGTACGCAAATTTCCATCGCTTTATTTATATATATGTTTATAACTATATAAACTACCAAGCTGAGAAAGTGTATGCCAAATTATTTCACAAAAGGTTTAATTCCAATAAATACACGGACAGGTTGAAATTCCTAACGTTATCACACATTTTTATCTGAATTTCATACTCTATTCATATATCAGGAATTGTGAAATGATATATGGTATGCAGTTGTATAAGTAGTGGAACATCCCATTTTAATAGAAATATTTCGCTTAGTTTAAATTGCATGTATTAGTTTGTGATTGTCAGTTCAAGAGGAAACATTAGTGGCATGACAATGTTAAATTGGTATGCAGTTGTATGAAGATTACCACATCTTAATTCTATAGAGATTGTTAAGCTATGAACTGTCAGTCATGGTTTACCTCAAATATTTGTATAACTTGCATTTAAAAATTTAGCTTTCTAATGACAACAATTGCATTATCAAAATTGCAAAAAGGCTAGACATATGTCTGTGTAAACAGTTTATGTAGTTGGGAACCTATAATTCAGTGGTTGTCGTTTGTTTATGTATTACATATTTGTTTTTCGTTAATTATTTTGGTATATAAACAAGGCCGTTAGTTTTTCCGTTTGAAGTGTTTTCCATTGTCATTTCAGGGCCTTTTATAGCTGAGTATGCGATATTGGCTTTGTTCATTTTTTTTTTAATGCCATACGGTGACATATAGTTGTTACTTTCTGTCATTTTGGTACCTTTCGGAGCGTCTCATTGGCAATCATACCACATCTATTTATTTTTTTTATATTAGAAGAGAAAAGATCAAAACGGAAAGTTCTTATCAAATAACAAAATCTAAAGCGCAAACACATTAAATGACTTGATAATTAAAACTGTCATTTTCCCGACTCGGTACAGGCATTAAATGGTGAATAAAAACTGGTTTATAGCTAGTTGAAAGGGTTATAGTAACATGTTTATATTCATTGTTATAAGTTTCTAGTTTTAAAACTTGGGTTACATTTGAAATTACAACTTCTCTCCTCATTAAACCAATCACAATATTGATTGTTTTCTTTGCTACGCATGTTTACATCTGTCGATCAAATTATACACACTGGAACCGAAATGTAGACATTTTTAAGAAGATGGGGCCAAATAAGGGGATGGTTGATCATTTTTTTTTTTAAACAACTTGTCACAATGGAAGTTAAATCCCTGACTACTGTTTGAGCATCTATCTATATGGATGATATCTTCTGTCCCTATAATCTCGGTATTCTCTGCTGTCTCTATGATTGTCCCTATTATCCCTATTTTCCATATTGACTGTCTTTATCTGCAGTTATTTGTTCATTATATCCCTTAACCACCAGTTCAGCCCTTTTGATTCATTAGCCATTTTATTGAATGCCTTGGTTTGCTCCCCGACCATTGAGATTAGTTGTTTCACATTTTCTTCCCCTAGTTTAAAACTCTTGTTTATAAATTTGGATGCTTCTCTCAAGTTCTTGTTCAGTTGGGTGGTGAAGTTTTGCATTTGCTTGTTATGTCCATTTCCTCTTTGGACGTAGATTTTGATGATGTTGAAGTGGATTTTGTTGAAGAGTTTTCTGATTCTAGTCTTGGTGTTTCAACCACCACCTCCGTATTATCCAAATTACCTGACGCAACAGTAACGGCATCATATTCCCCCATCTCATCTCTTTCTTCAGAAGACGACAGAACTGTTAGTATTTGGGGACTCAAGAGTACACGCTTCTGGAACTTTAAGACATTCTTCCTCAGTATGTGCCGCTGTTCTTCCATTTTCCCTTCTTTTCTGGCTGTTATATATGTTCTTGGCTTTTCTCTTTGTTGAATGCAACAAAATCATCACTCGATATGAAGTATGGCATATCAGAGTGTCCGAAGAAACTGCCAGGGTTGATGGTAATTCCTGACGTCTTCTGTATACCAACTATTTTCTTATGCACTGGTACGTGTCAACGTGCTTGGCTAATTCCTCTTGTGTGTTACACCTGTCGTCACACATGGTGCACCAAAATGGGCACTGTGTGGCTAGTAAATGTTGTTTCCATATTAGGTTGACCACATATTTGTATGATTTGATTACTGGTTTGCTAATCTGGCACCAAACACACTCATAAGCATTCCACCTCTTTGAAACCGGTGCTTTAGCATTCAGGATATTTAAAGCCATCTGGAAAAATCATAAGAAGTTTACATTTAGTAAAATTCCCTCTTTCTAATACACTAAAAACTTTTAAAATATATACAAAAGTGTCATATTAGACCTTGGTATGATTTATACCTTATACTGCTACATACAACCGGGAACAAGATCAAAACTTTTGAAACTAGGACTGATCTCTAAAAATTTTGGTCTGATCTCTGAATGACAAAAGTTCCTCATTTTCATTCACCCCTATCATTCGGGTACTCTTAAAGCTCAGGCAAATGGGAATAAACATCCAAGTCCTTTGCAATATTCAAATTATTATTACCGGTAACCAAATTCTCAATATATTCACAGTAAGAATATCTCTTCTTACCATTAAAACGCATAAAAACATATCACTAGACATCTTCAACACATTGTTTTAGTTTGGGCAAGTGGGAATTAACATCCAGGTCCCTTACAGCAACCACAACACATAATAACAAATAAAAATCCTATAATCCTCCGTCTATAACTCATAAAACGAATCTTTAACACATGGTTTAGTTTGGGCAATTAACATCTAGGTCCGTCACAGTAACGAAAAATTCAAAACTTGAGTTTCTATAAAACTCAATCTATAACTCGTATAAAACATCTCCAACGCATGGTTTTGTTTAGGCAAGTGGGAATTAACATCCAGGTCCCTCACAGCAACCAAAAACAAAAAAAAATAATAGCCCCTCTGAACTATTTTCACTCAGCAATTACCGGTTACTAAATTTCACTTTAATCATTCAGAAATCAGCATTCAATTTATCTTGAATAAGTTTCCTATTTGTGCTCAAACTATTAACAGTAACATATCTGAAACAGCGGTCATGTGCTTTACCGAAAGAAATCCTCTAAAACCAGACGTCCCACTTCGTACACAAAATGTATGTTGACTCCTTCACATGTGCGTAAATTTAAATATTTATGTAAATGAACTTTACCATTACCTATAACATATATTACTTTGGTTTTAATAATGTGCAAAGTTAATAACTTGCATAACCTCTTGTAACAAAAAGAGGGGGTCAGTTAATAGATCATTACAATATAATCAATTACCTGAACAAAACTCTACTAATTGAATTTTTAATGACATAAAATATGTTTTATACGTTTACAAAAATTTGATGTCATTAAAAATTCAATTAGTAGAGTTTTCGTCTATAATTATAACCTCTACCAAATTTTCATCTATATATCTTTATTCTCACTAACCACAAAATCTGGAACAACACAATCCAAAAGTATTCTATTTCTAGCATTAAAATCACCAATTAATGGCAACATTTGTTCATCATCCCCTAGTTTTAACAACTCCCTTTCTTTTTCACCGAAAGCATCTTTTGATGCACATCTGCTATTGTCTAATGGTATATTAATACATCCAACAGACATGTTTGATTGGTTACAGATTTTATTGAAATACATTTACAGTCTGTTTTGATGAACTGAATATTTCTTTCTATTAATTTACTATATACATGTATCACTGAAATGCCATCAGATTTTTTCTGTATATAAGTTTTTACATTTTAAAAAAAAAGATACCCTACGGAAAAAGATAACATATCAAATTCATAAATCTTTTATTCAATTCATAAATCTTTTATTCAATTAATATTTTTTTTAATTCAATTCATACCAGAATATCGTGTTTTTAAATAGTTTCGATAAATTCTGGAATAATCAATTAAGTTTTAAGGCCACATACTTTTATACAAGACACTTTAAGCCCCTTCCAGATTAATAGTTTGAAAATCAGTAAACCCTTTGTAATTTGTAATTGGTATTTTTTGTTTGTTTTTATTTGACAATTTTTTTTTTATTTTCTGTTTCAATTTCTTTTATTTTTTAACATGTTTACTATAGAAATAAAACAAAACATATACAAATTAGTTTGCAGCAGAAAACTCAAACTGTTCCCATTGTATGCCAGAGGTCTGATCTGTATATACTACGTCAAAAAAAGATATTGAGTGTGAGTCTGAAATTTTAATATGATGCTGGTGACCTAGATCTCCGTGCACGTTCCACATCTTTTGGGCTAGGACCATTTCTTTCAGGATTATCAAAAAGAACATATTTTTCAGAAGCATTGTACCGTTCATAGAAATTGAGCACCCATCTGTCGAATATGAAACTGGCATATTGAAGAAAGGAAACATGGTAACCAAGTGGACGAAAATTGATGATGAACATTCCCTTCAAAACAATACCAGTTGTGCTAGAATTTGTAAAGGAAAGGCTGTCTGTGTATGAAGAAGAGTAGAGAGATTTTAAGAGGTTTTCAACACCAGAATTTTCACCTTTAATTGGTAGTTCATCAGCAGTACATATAGCTCAAGGCAGTTTATTTAATTGATGCAATTCTTCCACAGGCTTTTCTAAAGTTTCTCAAACAGTGAATAAGTTTTATTGTCTTGTAGTTCCTTTTTTTGTTGTTGGTTGTTTTTTTGTAATGATTGTAGAATTTTTTTTTAGATTTCTTCTTTTTCTAGGGACTTTTTTATTTTTAAGAACTACACAACTGATAAAACTTTTAAAATCCTCCTCTCCATATTTTCTGTAGTTGAGCATGTCTGATGAAACGTTTGGTGGACATATTTCTACTGTAAATATCTGGTGTAATTTTGTATTGGTTTCATTTGTAAATAAAGATGATGTGTCTAGACTTTTCATGTATTCGTGGATGTTTTTCTCATCATTTTGTATGATAGAAATTTCCCCAATGATTGATTATTGATGCTTAACTAAAAGCTTGTTTAATTTTGTAGAACTTTTGCTCTGTAATGATAAGCATGTAGAAGATAATGACTGTTTTGTGGTTAAATTCAGGGCTTGTTTGGTTTGCAAATTAATTTGCATTTCATGTGCTTCATCTAAAGCCACACATTTTAAATCTGTGCCAGTGATGAACACTGCAAATTCCCCTAAAGAGAAGAAATGTAAAATTGGCTGGGGAAAGGTCAACAAGTCTGCTAAATGATAAGATACAAGTTTAAGATATAGAGGTCTGTCAAAAAGCATGAATAAAGGCAACAGTAGTATACCGCTGTTCAAAACTCATAAATCCATGGACAAAAAAAAACAAAATCGGGGAAACAAACTAAAACCGAGGGAAACGCATTTGCCTTTTGATTTTGGATTTTCCTTTTGAATTTTCCTCGGAGTTCGGTATTTTTGTGTTTTTACTTTTCAATATAAGAGGAGAACAACGACATAACACCGAAACGTAACACACACAAAAACGGAACAAGCATCAGACAAAACACCACGAGAATAACAAATATAACATGAAAGAGAGGACATATCATTTTCAAGGCGACGTTGTTTAAACATGGTATAAATACTTTCTCTATCAAATGAAAGTGTTTCTACTGAAAAGTCCAAAACATATTTTGTTGCAGTGCTAGATGAGTAGTCTGATGACAAAGATACATTGTTAAAAGTTTTAAATTTATTATATTCAAAAATGCAAGTGGGAAAACATGTTGAACATGTAGTATTAGTTGGCGATGGAAAATCCTATGACACTCCAATGAAAATAAAATTTGAGTATGGAGATGCATTAAAGTGGCTTTTGATGTATACTGGTGACTGGCATTTATTGAAAAATGTCTAACCTGTATTAATGAAAATATATAATGAGGCAGGTCTAAAAGATATAGCTCAACTTCTTCTTGCTGGTTCCAGATTAAAATGTTTGACAGACTGTACAAGATTTACATATCATTTTTAACTGGTGAACTTTCACAGCTTGAAGAAATGGAATTTGTATTCTCACCTTGTTTGATACATTTTGTAGACATTTCTGTGTTTAGAGTTGAAATTTCATAAGTTGAAGTGAAAAATTCACTTGATGTAATAATTTCCCTGAATAAAGTGAGAATTTTACTGGAAGAAGTTGACATTTCACTGGTGGAAGAACTAGTGAGCAATGTTGTAAGTGTGTCAGTGGTTTCCAATATAGAATTTTCAGATGATGAATTTGTAACAGAATGTAGTAGAGTTTCAGACAGAGTATTTTTTAAGTAAATCGATAGGCATGTCTTTTTCCTCTGCTGCTTTTGCTGTATAATATATACAAAATTTCACAGGACAGGGTCAATCATTTTTTTCAATTTCTGTCACAAAGTCAAACTTTGCTATGTCTGGTTGAATATTGGTTTGTACAATCAGAAACACTTTGTTTTAAGTCAGACACTATGTTTTCAATATTTAAATTTTTATTGTTATCCAATTTGGATTCACTTTCAGTGGATTGGTTTATTTTTTACCATTTGTCAGAATAGCATTATAAGCACACTTTGTCATATCCATACCTGGTTTATACAACATTCTTCCAGTTTTTTCAGACATTGTGTTGCCAAAACTCAGTTTTAACATGTTAAATAACCAGCGTGTGTTGTGAATCAAGACATTTTTGTTTTTAATCCCTAATTGGTCTAACTGTAACAAATAGGTGGAATTCAAAGTTGATAGCATTACAGGTTTATCTACTTTAAAGTCATTGTGAACATGAAAAAACTATTTTTTTTATAACACAACATATCAGCATCACTGTCATTACTAATGGCATGTTCAAACTGACTTAGATTATCAAGTTCATTGTCTATAGAATTTGTATCATGGCCTCTTTGTGATACTTGAGTAAATTTGTTATAACAATACATACGCGTGGCTGGTTTTGTGGAGTTTTTAGATGTTTCATCAAATTCAGCCAAAGAAGTAAGAAAATTAAATTGTGTATCTGAAATATAAACCTGTCTGCCAGTAATAGTTGTATGACAGTGCAATGCAAATATCCTGAAACCTGCTGTCTTTTTTTATCCATTTACAATAGTGTTGATGACATAATGGAATGCTTAAATTACTGTCTGTAGATGTATTGATTTTTTTTTTAATAAATAAGGTTTTGATTGTTGTGTTGTGTATCCTGTAAGTACAAAAGGGCAAAAAACATGGTAAATAATCTGAAACTGAACTTGTATTTATAAATATAGTTGCGTTTAACTTTGGCAGGAGGGCTATCTTCTGGAAACATTTGTTGTTGTTGAAATTTTTCTTTTCATTTTTAATTCGCATCTTTTGCAAATGCAGTCCTTCTCTGTAATGTTGTACAAATTTTATACAAATGAACAGAACTCTGGTAAGGTTTTCTTTTTTTGTTGGAGGTGAATGTATGTAGAGGAAGGTAATTTGCAAATACAACAAGGGCCAAGTGCTTTCTCTGGGTTAGTCCAAATAATTATGACGTCTTGAAAGGCTATTATATTTTTTTTCTTTGACGCCATACTTCGACAAATAATTATGACCTCTTGAAAGGCTATTATATGTTTTTTCTTTGACGCCTCACTTCGACGTCATAATGCTGAAGCCGCCATTTTCGGTTGGACTTTGAGAGCATATTTTGTTCTCAACTTCGAGAACCAATTTAGCCATCAAATTTTCATTGAAGGCTAAAAAATCATATATAAAAATTCTTACCTTTATGTGTTTGTTTGTGCAAAATATTTCCAATTAATCCTTACAGAAATAATAATATAAGTAACAATTCTTTTTTAAAACGTTTGTCTGATTTCTTTTTAGGAGATTATATTTTTTTATCATTTTTTTTTTCAACATAAATAAATATTCATTTCAAATATTGGCTTCTTACAATATCATTCGGGAGTCCAAGCTCCTCCTGATTTTCCCTGTTACAATCCACTTATCACTTGGGGTAGTGATTAGTTGCAAAATACATATTACATTTTTTACATCATATATATATTAGATAAAATCACTTAATCACATAATATGACTATTCATATGTTTTTTAATAGTTGCTCAAACATTACTTTCAATTTTCAAACATACTCTTCTATTGAACTCATTGAGTAAACATTGACATATTTTGTCTTTTGATTAGATATGTGGTAGGCTTCGTGAATTGAAAACCCCACAATTGTTAAAAAATAGTTTAAGTCAAAATATTCTTCTTCAGAAGTTTTATATTCAAATACTAAGTGTCTTAGTTTTATCTTAAAAGTTATTTTACTATTTTTTAAAACTTCATTTATTTTATTCCAAAAAAGTTTTAAATACGGACACAGTATTAAGAAGTGATCATAATCTTCAAGAATCTTCTTGTGTACAAAAAATAATTATTACACCAAACTCGGTAAAACCCGAATTTCCGGATCCTTTGTTTTACATTATCCGGAAATTCAGGTCAGTCAAAATGAACCGAGTTTGGTTCAAAAAATATTTTATACTACAAAAATGAAGCATCTTGAGGAGAAATCAGCTAAACATTTTAATAAATCAGTAAATTCCCTCTCAAAGTCCAACTGAAAATATGAGTTTGGCCTTATGACGTCGAAGTAAGGCGTCAAAGAAAAAAAATATACTAGCCTTTCAAGACGTCATAATTATTTGGACTATATCTGGGTGTACAGACGGACAGTTTGACGGTATACCTAGCATAGTTACAGGATTTACTTCCGATTAAAGCCAAAAAATGAAGAAAAAAAAATCAATATTATAGATTGAGTGAAGTTAATCATGTTAATTGCTGTGTGATTTGAGGTCAAATTAGCCTAGACAAATCCTTTATAATTTGTTTCTACACAGATAATGGCCTCTCACGCTAGGTGAAACGGAAGATGACGTCACTTCGGTGGCGACTCTAATAATACATCATAACGGTAAAATGATGGGTGGAATTTTAAAAAATTTGAAATAAGTTTCGCAACTTGAGTATCAAGTTACAGTTATGACTTGTGAAGCTTGGATACGCAAACGTCAAATTAGCAGAAATTGCTCCAGATCAGAAGGTTGAAAATGTCTGTTTTGTTACATGCTTAGTTGGGAGTCAATTTTGATTCTTTTTTCAAAGAAAATTGACAATTGAATTATTAAAGAAGCATTATCATATATTTGAAAAGAAATACACATTTTTTTCAGGTTCAATACAAAACATTAAGTTAATTAATATATGTTTTTCTCAATCTTTATTTTCCTGGAATATTTTTCTGAAAGTAAACTGAAGCGCCCTCAAATTACGCCCCCTGCTGTTGTTGCTGATCATAGTAGAGCTTGACGACAACAGCCGTGTCGAAGGCCTTGCTTTCCAACTGTAGAGGGACGATTTTAGGCCATTATTACCAACTTATTTACCAACGTCGTCAACAATACAGAATTATGACGTCGATCTCCCGCCATCCTAGAGCGCACTTGCCGTTGCATTTCAAAATAGCGTATGGCTATTTTTTTTTATTCAGATTTTATTTGTTTGTCGCTAAAATTAGCTCACTGTTTCTCAGTTATCAATTAAGACTTGTGAGTGATCTCGCTGGATGGGTTTTTGTCTTTTTGACACATTCCCCATTTCCATTTAATATCCTATTTTTTAGAAACACGCCTGGTGTATTTGCAAGAAGCAGGGCATGCTTACACTTCTGAAGCACCTGAGGTCGCCCCAGTTTTTGTGTCCATTTTTCTCGTTTGTTTTGAAGTTGCAATGTTGAATGACATTGAATGTGTGTTTCATCTGTACCGTGTTTTGTTTATTTGTCTATCTATACTATGTAGTCCATTTGCTTGACTTGTTGCTTTTACCCGCATAAGATTATTTACGATTCAAATGTTTTGAACAGCTTTGCAATAATTTTGGTGTTTGGTTTTTGCTTTTTTTTGCTCATAGGACAGACAGTTTCTGTTTTTGTTTTGAAATTTCTTTTAGAAATTGTTTGTGGGTGTGGAAAAGGGGTGATGAGGCCGGGTACGTCATTAGCGTTTACATGGCGAATTAATAAATAGATTTCCCAATTTAAGATAATTATATTCATTATTCGTCCACACATACATGTTTATGTTTGCATTTTTTATGAAGTCCATTTCCCACATCTAACACAAACAGTTCTCGTTCTCTTTCTCCCATCCCATCCGTTTCTATCTGAACAACCGCTACAATATGTTTCCTTTCCGTCAGGGATCTTGCGGAGTCGTATGCGCGCTTTTTTTGGCTCACGATTAGGGAGTCTTTGCTGACGCGATAAAAGATGCCCTTGTGCGAGATCCTCAATTATACTTTGCAGAAATGATAACCTAAAGAGACGTGGTACATCACTATTTTGTGTATAAAGTATATAAGCATTTGTTACCATTCTTTGTAGTACAATGTAGATTGAATAAACTTTTTTCCATACTTTCATAGTTTTTCTATCATCGACATATGCGCTGACAAGCTGATCAGCTAGATCTACTCCTCCCATTTTTGTGTTATAATGTTCATTAAATTTTGGTTTCCAGTTATTATTAAGTTCGGCTCTACATGCCATGGATAATAGACCGGCATGTTCCCTACGCCTAACCTCCTTGTATACACACATAGCAAATACTGTTGTCTTTTAAACTTTGCTTCGTTTTCATTAATTGTCGGTTTTTTCATAGAGCTTAATTAGCATGGCACGATTTTTACGGAAAGTTCCAGTCATAAATGTCCCTATCCACAGTAGTTCTTTTGCTAAATCAATTGACGTGAAAAAAGCTATCCGTGACAACGTGGTAGTATTTATTAAAAAAAAATGCACGAGTCTAAAAGTGAATTTACTACGTCACTTCCGGCAGGGGTTGGGTCAAAACGCTTTCCTTTATATACATTTAGATGAACAATGTATCCCGTTATTGATTCAGCAAGCACCCGTAACTTAACCCCGAATTTCGCTGCCTTTGGGGGTATATATTGAATCATTATTGACCTGCCCCGTGTTTCTATCAAACTTTCGTCTATGCTTAAGGATTGATTTGGTGTATAATATTGTTTAGATTTTGCATTAAACAAATCTACGAAGCATTGAAACTTTCCGGTCGGGGTATACTGTGGATCATCACGGTTAGGAATCATAGCATTGTTAGTTATATGAAAAAAACTTCAAAATCAACTGGAACCGGTTCCTTGAAAACATGTCTCTTAACCATTTTGTTGATTGACTAGCAAACTTTGTATTCCAATATTCAGTTTCTTTATAATACCCATATTGAGAATAACCGCTTAAAACGCTTTCAGATCTCTCAATGTTAAAACTCCAACTTTTAACCAGTCATGCAGGCGCGAGAATCGTTGAATTCTGTCTTTACTAGCAATATAGTCTGCTGCATACATGCACCTGCAAAAAATAGGTTTTATAATTTTCCAGCGAAAGTTACTCTTTAAATTGAAATTGTTTGTTTTTATAGATACAAGCGTTTATAATTTTCTCACGAAAATGTACCTTTTCTCCACAAAAAAAAAGAAGCTAACTTACTTATAATTATCTGACATTGTTTTATCTGCACTGTAAAGAATAAAAGAGGGACGAAAGATACCAAAGGGGCAGTCAAACTTATAAATCTAAAACAAACTGACAACGCCATGGCTAAAAATGAAAAAGACAATCAGAAAAACAATAGTACACATGACACAACATAGAAAACTACAGAATAAACAACACGAACCCCACCAAAAACTAGGGGTGATCTCAGGTGCTCCGGAAGAGTAAGCAGATCCCGCTCCACATGTGGCACCCGTCGTGTTGCTTATGTGATTACAAATCCGGTAAATAGTCTAATTCGCTAGGTCACATTCATGAAAGGGACGGGGATTACAGTTACGACGTAAGGAACATATCTGATATCATTTGTGAAACGTTCCATAACGGTCAACCAACTCGTGATGGCGTCCGTAAAATTTACGAAGGGATGATTTCAACTTCACCATTTGGAACTCTTGGTTTACCGTTTAATAGCTTCCTTGTGAGCAGTAACCCTCTATCAAGAAAATCATTATAGGAAATGCAAGCACGGGAATATAGTATCAATTGGGAGATATATACCCCGTATGCAGGTGCTGCTGGAATGTTGCTACTTAGAAATGGAAAGTTCACAATTGGCAAGCTGAAATCATCTCTTTTGTTGTAAAGTTTTGTTTTCAACCGACCCTCATTGTCAATTTCTAGATGTTAGTCAAGATATGAAGCCGACTTAACTGTATCTGTAGTATCCTTTACTCCAGTTCGATGGGATAGATGCGTTCCACATAGTCACCAAATTTTTAATTGTTTTGAAAGAACATCATCGTTATAGCGGAAAGTAGAGTTAAAGGATATTGCTAACTTTCTTCCTAAGAAGTTCCTGCATGAAGTCGGCCTCATAATAATAAATAATACTTGTATCTACGTTGGCCATTCTTTTTTATGAAGCAAAGTAATACCAACTCTTTCAGTTTGTATTTTAGTTTGGAATGTGGAATACTTGTGTAAAGAGTAGAAAATTCAAATGTTTTGATACTGTTACAAGATGAAAGAGAGTTAGATTGTATGTACTCTAACAGATCTTTGGAATTTTTAAGTATCCACATCTGATTCACGCCACCTATAGGCAGCTTCACAATAACTTTGAAGCCCGTCTTTGATTGTTGATAAAATAGATGTAAATTATTCAGAAAGAGGTTTAGTGGAGCACTTGGAAGACCCAGCAATATACCGTTAATTGTTTGTAAGGACACTTATGTAGTTTAGGTATTCAATACAGTGATGGAAGATCCAGTTCTTCATCTTTGGTTGAAATTCCAAAAGAACAAAGAACAGACCTATGATTATCCAGGATTTCCTCTTTGGTGAGTGTCGAGGGTATTTGTTTAGTTTCCAAGTGAATTGTCAATACCTAATTCGTTTATCAAGCAGTTAATGTAATGACTTTTACACACAAAAACGATGTTATTTGGGGCTTTGTCTGCGGAGACAACAACATATTTATCATGGAGGACGGATAGGTGTTTAGCAACATTTTGGTCTATAAAGATTGACGTAGCATGGGCATTGATGGACCAATTCAGTTTCTTAATTCTGATTTGTATCAACGACCGCACTGCCTTAATCCATTCGGATAGAGTGTCTACGTCTTCCTTCTCGCGCTTAGTCAATTGCCTGACATATTCCTCGACTTTGCATTTCCAATTGATGGATTTAGGCTCACGATATTTCGGACCTTTCGATAACACATTTCGTAGAGAAGTGTTATTAACAATGCTAAGGTCACCGAAGTACTGGCTACTGGGCTGGTGGTACCCTCGGGGACTAATAGTCCACCAGCAGAGGCATCGACCCAGTGGTAGTAATAAAATTAACGGTACCAATTTTCTTGCACCAGATGCGCATTTCGACAATACATGTCTCTTCAGTAATGCTCGTGGCCAAAATATTTGAAATCCAAAGCTTTTATAAAAGATGAAGAGCTATAATTCAAAAGGTCCAAAAAGTATAGCCAAATCCAAATGTCACTGTTACTAAAAATACAATTTTTAAGTAAAATTTTCTTTTCCGGAAGCTAATTTTAGTATCCTTGAAACGAATTTGATACAGATGCTTGATTTCTTGATTGACAACATATTTGTTACGTTTGGAGGACGTGTCTTACAACAGACTGTCGGCATCCCAATGGGAACAAAATGTCCCCCTCTACTTGCTGACTTGTTCCTTTATTATTATGAGGCTAACTTCATGCAGGAACTTCTTAGGAAGAAAGATAAGAAGTTAGCAATATCCTTTAACTCTACTTTCCGCTATATAGATGACGTTCTTTCACTAAACAATTCAAAATTTGGTGACTATGTGGATCGCATCTATCCCATCGAATTGGAGATAAAGGATACTACAGATACAGTTAAGTCGGCTTCATATCTTGACTTACATCTAGAAATTGACAATGAGGGTCGGTTGAAGACAAAACTTTACGACAAAAGAGATGATTTCAGCTTTCCAATTGTGAACTTTCCATTTCTAAGTAGCAACATTCCAGCAGCACCTGCATACGGGGTCTTAGTTGATACGATATTCCCGTGCTTGCATTTCCTATCATGATTTTCTTGATAGAGGGTTACTGCTCACAAGGAAGCTATTAAACCAAGAGTTCCAAATGGTGAAGTTTAAATCATCCCTTCGTAAATTTTACGGACGCCATCACGAGTTGGTTGACCGTTATGGAATAACCGTTTCACAAATGATATCGGATATGTTCCTTACGTCGTAACTACAATCCCCTTCCCTTTCATGAATTTGACCTACCGAATTAGACTATTTACCGGATTTGTAATCACATAAGCAACACGACGGGTGCCGCATGTGGAGCAGGATCTGCTTACCCTTCCGGAGCACCTGAGATCACCCCTAGTTTTTGGTGGGGTTCGTGTTGTTTATTTCTTTAGTTTTCTATGTTGTGTCATGTGTACTATTGTTTTCTGTTTGTCTTTTTCATTTTTAGCCATGGCGTTGTCAGTTTGTATTAGATTTACGAGTTTGACTGTCCCTTTGGTATCTTTCGTCCCTCTTTTATACATTAGACAGGAATAGAAAAAGGCAGGAACTCTAGTAGTATGGTCAGTATGTCAAAGATCATGTTCACAATCATCAGAAAATTACAAAAGCACCATAACATAATACGTAAGCATCATCTTATAATACAAAAGCACCATCACATAATAAACATAAAGCTCCTCAGGGCGCAGCTAAATAAAACCACAGAGGTCCAGTATGGACACTTCATTTAAGGTTGATACATCTATGAATGTTGATTTGGATAAAATATTTGACACAGCATAGGTTTATGACACAGAATGAGTGTGGTCTAATGAACTTAAAAAAATCAAATTGATCGATTATGATTTAATATTCAAAATTTGAATACATGTACATGGATTGATTCAGCATATCAAAGAATCTCAAGAACTCATTTTTTTATGATATCCAACAATGTTTAACAAGTTGTGAATAATTTGGACCAACTTGAAAACTGGGCCCATAATCAAAAGTTTAAATACATTTTTAGATTAAGCATATCAATTAACCCCATGAAATAATTTTTTGTTAAAATCAAACAAAGTTGTTAATGTTTGTGTCATTTTGGTCATTTGTGAATAGTTGTCTCATTGGCAATCATACCACATCTTCCTTTTTATAAGTTTGATTTTGGACCTTTTCGACCTTGATGTAGACCAATTTTGAACACGGGACGCACATAAAAAATCTAAAAACACGGTTAAATTCAAATAAAGATTAGTTTGTGAGCCTTTGGACCTCATGTGGACAAATTTAAAACGGGGACCAAATCCCCCCCCCCCCCCCCAATTTTTTTTTTTACATATTTTGATTAATCATATTAAAGAACACAGCGATTTCAAGAATAAAACCCCATTAAATTGGTCAAGAAATAAGCAATTTATACAAAGTGTTTGGACCCTAATTCCTAAGCAGTTTGGGCCATAACCCTCAAAACCGAGCAGTCCATTTTTGATATGGAAACGTGTAGTACAATTTCATACACTTATACACCAGTGTATGTAAAGTGCGGATCCTAAAATATCATTTTTACTGTATATGCCAAAAATTTCTGATGTAGAATGATACATAAACAGACGACTTTTTATTTTGTTCAAACGTTGTTTTTTTTTTTTTATCTTTTATCCCATTTAATTTCTTATAAATCGTATAGGGATCTTTATCCTTGTTTTTTTTATCCATTTCCATGACACTTCACCACTAATTACGTACATCTTGATAAAGATTGAATCGTTGGTTTTCCCGTTTACAAGGTTTTACACTGGGGCCCTTTATAACTTGTTGTTCGGTGTGAGCCAAGACTCCATGTTGAAGACCGTATTTCGACGTATAAAGGTCTACTTTTATAAATTGTGACTCGGATGGAGAGTTGTCTCATTGTCACATATGAATCTTCTTATATCTAGCTATGGCTCAAACCAAAACGAGACGGAATAAAAAGGGATAAAAAAACACACTACTTTTTTAATATATTTATAATGGGCTTAATATGAGTCAGAAAAGAGTAAAATAATGGGTCGCATTGGGATTGTCGATTTTTTTTGTAGGCGTGACACGTGAGTGTCAAATTATTGTGTCGTGAAAACGGGAAATGAAGTCTAGCGGGACACGGAAAATTTCAAAAAAATGAAAACTGCATAGTATAAGGGGGATACGGGAATCTGATAAAACAGTAAGCGGGATACGGGAATCTGATCAAACAGTAAGCGGGATCCGGGATCAGAACCCCCCTCCACCAAAAAAAAATGAGACCCCAGAATAAGATATTTATTTATCTTCATCCTATTGTTACAGTCATGCCTTCAATAACAAATGTATCCCATGCATGCATTTTTATATTTTTGGTCCCTTTTTCAAGTTTGTGGGGTCAAAAGTTATAGACAAAAGTCCTTATGGATATTTCGGGTTCTTTGACATGCTGAATCTAACCGTGTATATAGTTTGGGGATTTTTTGCCAAGTTACCGAAATAGCCCACATAGAGGTCCAAAAGGGTCTAAGATCATCAAAATGAATTGTAGCATAAATGTCGTGTACAATTACCCAAATGTGCATTGTTTGACCTCTACGGTAGTATCCACTCGCGGATCTAGAAATTTTCATAAGTAGGGGCCCACTGACTGCCTAAGTTGGGGCCCGCTCCACTGATTCAAAATAAAAGTAACCAAATGTTTTCCCAAAAAGGGAACAACCCCCTGTCCCCCCTAAATCCTCCTCTGGTAACGAGGTATGCATTAAGAATCATTTTTTGTGTATCCAGGGTACTCTACGTCATGCACGTACCAATGCAAACAAAAAAGTTCGCCCACACACCTTACATTTCATGTTTTTTAAAATGACTGTGGATAATTTATGTCACATACCGTTTCACCGTATACAGTAAAAATCATGCAAGTAACAATCGAGTCAAGAACATTAACTACCAAAAACTATCTTTTTCAGAATATGGAAATTGAAGCAGTTAAGGGTACAACTGGGAAAGTTAATCTTTTATAAGATTTTTTGTTACAAGTTTGAAAAGCTATATACTTGATAAAGAATGAATGAGGAGTTTGTATTTCAATTTGAAAATACATTTATCATAAATCCTAAAGTCATCAACGAAGTTTTTTCATTTGTTTCAAGTGCATTTATTACATAATTCTACAATAAAAATTCCTCGCATCTTCGAAAATTCCATATCAGAAATGACTGCACTAATAGTGATAATTCATCGCATCTATAGTTAAAATGGATCGCTTTCAATAATCTATATGCTATATTATGTTGCTATTATAACACTTATTTGAACTTTAATGCTATGTTTGTACATTATAAAGACATATCACAATGAAAATATGTTAAAACTTCCTTCAAATAAATTAATTTGGTATTTTCAAAATGTAAACAAATACAGTTTTCCCATGATCCTTTATTCTACAATAGACATACCCGCATATGACAGTGAAAATGAACTAGCTGGATTCGCACTTTATATACACTGTACAAAGGTTATTAGATATAGGCATGCAGATGTTGTGTGAGTGCCAATGAGACAACTCTGCACCCAAATAACAATTTATAAAAGAAAACCATTATATTGCCTTGAAACTAGAGGCATACTTATTTTGACCTATTTAGGGCCCCTCGTCCTAAACTGTTTGATACATAACCCCCCAAAGTTATTCTCAACCTTCGTTTAGTTAATTCAATCATTGTGACCAAATTTCATAGAGATCTCCATTCACTTAAAAGTAAGTTATTGTCTGGACGACGCTGACGACCGAAGTATATTTTAATTCTTAAAATGTTCACACGGTCAACGCTGACGAAATTACGAAAAGAAGCATTCAATACTTATAGTTACATTTTTTAGCTAGGATTTCTATTAAGTTCTTTAATTTACTTGTAAACTTCATTGTGGGACCTCGTGTCATCATGAATAATCTTAGAAGGACGCGAGATTACCGTTAGCCAATCAAAGTAACTTGTTGTAATGGAACATACATGCGATGTTTTTATAAGACAATGGTCGTTTGTTTTTTTTAATTTTAGCGCGACATTTCTGTTTACTTTGGTAGTACCATTCATATATGATAGTTGATGCTATAAAGGTGCACAAGTTAATTTGCATATTTAAAAAGGCATACGCTAGATCAATTAAATTTTAATTCAAATCAATTAAAAGTTTTATTGCCATATAAACTTTACAGCTTGTGACATATAACAACAACAAAAACAAACAAAGACAATAACTAAGTTACTCAATATATATACACAAATTCAGGTAAATATTAAAAGGTCCCCTGTCCTCAGTTCCATTGACTTTTTGTATAAAGGATCCTAGTTCATTCACTTGTGTTGGTGCTGATGGGTTAAGTATATATATAACTTTGTCATTGTCAGTGAGACTAGAAAATTAATTACTTTCTCTGTTAATGCAATTAAATACCCTTACGGAGCACATGTCTTTAGAGATCGCCCCGATACTTGTTAAGACAAAAATAAGAATATTATCATTAATATTTATGATAGATATGCGTACAGGTAAATTGGCGCAGATGAGTTCTGATTATTGGGGCAATTCATGCATTTTGAAAACAATATTTGAGGCAAATGATTCCCCTGAAAAACAGTAATTGTTGCAAAAGAACTGCTGCTATTTTTTAAGGGGTTCGTATTGCTTGGTCACTCGTTTTCTAAGTTGTATTTTTGTTAGTATGTCTTTTTCCTTTTGATCCAATGTCGGTATCAGTTTATATTCGATCTAAGAGTTTATTGTGCCTTTGGTGTATTTCGTTTCTTTTTTTTCAACATATACCGACCTGAAAATGTATAAAACAACATTTACATCCCTACATACTTGATTAACTTCCTTAAAAGCCAAAGAAACGAAAAAATAAACCAAAAAAAATCCCACGATTTGTACACCATTCAATCTCTGGTTCATGATTCTCTTTTAAAAAATGCATATGAATGTAGGGTTATAAAGAAGGCTTTTCTTGACATCGGACAAGAACTTCTCTTAAATCGCGTTTTACCATGCTTTCTGTTGTGCGTTTGTTTTTTCTACCTTGGTTAGAGGTAAAGGGGGAGGGTTGAAATCTCAAAAAACATGTTTAACCCCGTCGATTGATTTGCGCCTGCCCCAAGTCAGGAGCCTCGGGCCTTGTATCATTTTTAATTTTAGTTTTTTGTGAATAATTCGGAGGTTATTGTGACGTCCATTATCACTGCACAGGTAAACATATTTGTTTAGGGGCCAGCTTAAGGACGCCTCCGGGTGCGGGAGTTTCTCGCTGCATGGAAAACCCATAGGTGGCCTTCGGTTGTTGTCTGTTCTATGGTCGGGTTCTTGTCTTTTTGACACATTCCCCATTTCCATTTTCAATTTTATTATTCTCTTTGGTAAATACAAGACAATGCATTTTTCCTATAAGCTGCATCCCAACTGTATTTACTATTAGTTACAAAGTGTGCCAGGAGTCATTCAGGTTTAAAAAGACAAAGAATGAATCTTAACGTTGACACGAAAGAGAAGAATTGCCTTGTCTAGCTTCGGATTTAAGACATCATTGTATGCACTTGATACGAGAGCATCCTGCTTAAGTTTCATTTCAGTACAGAATCAAAATATTTTTGTAAAGACATTAATTCTAAAAAATAGTCATTGCTTATTCATAAATGTACAATTACGTGTATCTTAAACATTTTTTTTATATAAAACTAGACATAATTCACACAAATATATGATTTTTTTACATTTCACATTGTCTTGTTATAATTAAACTAGAGGCTCTAAAGAGCCTGTGTCGCTCACCTTGGTATATGTGAATATTCAACAAAGGACACAGATGGATTCGTGACAAAATTGTGTTTTGGTGATGGTGATGTGCTTGTAGATCTAACTTTACTGAACATTCTTGCTGCGTACATATATCACCTTCTATAATGATTGGCCCAGTAGTTTCAGTTGAAAGTGTTAGTAAAAATTTACAAATTTTATTAAAATTGTAAAAAATTGACTATCGATTTGTCTGAAATTTTCAGGGCAGATAGATCTTGACATGATAAACAATTTAACCCCATGCCAGTTTTGCTCTTAATGCTTTTGTTTTTGAGTTATAAGCCAAAAACTGCATTTTACCCCATGTTCTATTTTAAGCCATGGCCGCCATCTTGGTTGGTTTGACGGGTCAACGGACACAATTTTCAAACTAGATACTCCAATGATGATTGTGGCCAAGTTTGGTTAAATTTGGCCCAGTAGTTTCAGAGGAGAAGATTTTTGTAAAAGATTAATAAGATTTACGAAAAATGGTTAAAAATTGACTATAAAGGGCAATAACTCCTAAAGGGGTCATTTGACCATTTCGGTCATGTTGACTTATTTGTAAATCTTATTTTGCTGAACATTATTGCTGTTTACAGTTTATCTCTATCTATAATATTATTCAAGATAATAACCAAAAACAGCAAAATTTCCTTAAAATTACCAATTTAGGGGTAGCAACCCAACAACAGGTTGTTCGATTCATCTGAAATTTTTAGAGCAGATAGATCTTGGCCTTATAAACAATTTTACCCCATGTCAGAATTGCTCTAAATGCTTTGGTTTTTGAGTTATAAGCCAAAAACTGCATTTTACCCCTATGTTCTATTTTTAGCCATGGTGGCCATCTTGGTTGGTTGACCGGGTCACCGGACACAATTTTTAAACTAGATACCCCAATGATGATTGTGGCCAAGTTTGGTTTAATTTGGCCCAGTAGTTTCAGAGGAGAAGATTTTTGTAAAAGTTAACGCCGGACGCAGGACGACGACGACGACGGACGACGACGACGGACGACGGACGCAAAGTGATGAGAAAAGCTCACTTTGCCCTTTGGGCCAGGTGAGCTAAAAAGATTGCATCTTATCGTCCATAACTATCATCCAGGAATTTGTTATTAAAACAAAAATCGATATTATACATGTAGTAGAGAGCAAGTCTTAGACAATAGTTTGAACTTTAAAACATTTTATAAATAATTGTTTAAATTTGTCACCGTGTCTGTATAAACAAGTAGCTGGGGAATAATTGCCAATGAGACAACTCTCAACAAGAGACCAAATGACACCTTATATGTGCACCGTACGGCCTTCAAAAATGAGCAAAACCCATACCCCTTAATAGCCAGATATACAAGGCCCCAAAATAACAATGTAAAACAATTCAAACGAGAAAACTAACGCCTTTTGTATGTTTGTTTGCTTCATTAGTTTTTCAAAAAGTTTTCTGACATTTCATATTTTTCTGTTTGTTACACTATGTTACATTTGATACGCTAGCAGTTTGTCCTATTCATGTGTACAATATAAAAAAGAAGATGTGGTATGATTGCCGCAATGAGACAACTATCCACAAAGACCAAAATAACACAGACATTAACAACTATAGGTCATCGTACGGCCTTCAACAATGAGCAAATCCTATACCGCATAGTCAGCTACAAAAGGCCCCAATAAGACAATGTAAAACAATTCAAACGAGAAAACTAACGGCCTTATTTATGTAAAAAAAAAATGAACGAAAAACAAATATGTAACACATAAACAAACGACAACCACTGAATTACAGGCTTCTGACTTGGGACAGGCACATACTAAAATACTGTGGCGGGGTTAAACATGTTAACGGGATCCCAACCCTTCCCCTAACCTTGGACAGTGGTTTAACAGTACAACATGTAACCTTTTTTGTTTTGTTTCTCAGATTTTTGGGATTATTGCAATTGTCAATATTCGATTCTAATCATTAATACAATATTTTATTTATTTCATGTTTTAGTTTCTATGTGCTGCCTAGATTACATAAAAAAAAGACAAACAAAAACATGGAACTAGAATGCGGTGTTGTATGCTATTTTCACACAGCCCTACAAGCTACAATGACTAGACATAAAAAAGAATAGAGAAAAACACCAATAACAGGGTTTTTAAATTATAAGATAGCGAATAATGGGCAAAATATGAATATATTGATATAGGAAGAAGTGGTGTGAGTGCCAATGAGACAACTCTCCATTCAAATAACAGTTTATAAAAGTAAATCATTATAGGTCAATGTACGGCCTTCAACACGGAGCCTTGGATCACACCGAACAACAAGCTATAAAGGGCCCAAAAATTACTAGTGTAAAACCATTCAAACGGGAAAACCAATGGTCTAATCTATATAAAAAAATGAGATTACATGTATAGAGCAAATGGCGGAAAATGAAGAATGTAGAAATGTAGAATCCTTATCAAGATTCATATTAAGGCGAAGTGTACGTAATTAAACTACACAATTGATATATCTCAAATAAATTATATTCCTTGATAAAAACAACGGTGAATTTTTATAAATATTTTTCCAAATTGTCCAGTGACATATAGTTCATGCAAATTGAGGGTGAGAAAAGCGTAAAGGGTATCTACCAATAAGAAAGTCTTAGATTGCTTGTTTCTACCACCCCTAAAAGTATGATGGATACAGACGGATCATGTGAATATTTAACCATGGATTGATTGATTGTTTGTTGCTTTACGTCCAGTGGAAAATATTGTATGCACATTCAGGACGATTTAACCATGGAAGCTATAAAATGATTACAACAATATACTTTGGTTACTTTAAGAGAGCATGATATTCATCGTACACGGAGATGGATTGCATAATGTATTGCAGGTGTGGATCCAGCCATTTTAAAAGGGGAGGGTTCTCAATCCAGGACCAAAAAAAAGGGGGGGGTTCCAACTCTATGTCCCCATTCAAATGCATTCATCGTCCAAAAAAAAGGGGTTAAAATCCCCGAAACCCTCCCCCTGTATCCGCCACTGTATTGATCATACTATGTGGTAGTTTTACAGTTGCAAATATTACATACACATTCTAGAATAGAATACACTTATACGTATGGTTGTTTCGAATTTTGATACAAGGGTAATTAGGCCCCTAACAAGTAAAATACTGAAGTAGGACACGTAAGAAATATTTGCAATAACGATAAATGTAGTTGAATCAAGGGAGTCATAGACACCCCAACTCCCCTTTCTGATTTCATGTAGTGTAAGGACTATGGTCTATCGTTGTCGGAAGTAAGTCCGAACATTTCCATTTGTAACTTGACATTTATGGACTCCCGAAGTAGTTCGCATCGTAGAATCGAATATAAAAGCATGGAAAATTTTATTTTAAATCAAATATTAAATTCCGGGTGTCGTATTGAATTCTTTATATCAGGTGATCGAACGTTAACAGTAATTTCGCCTGTAAGTTCGTATTTGATATACATGGTATATACATGTATGTTGTTAAACATATACAATGTATCTATAAAGAAATATTTTAAGTCCTTCTAATTTAAAATTTTCTAATTTAAAATGAATATCCGTTCTTTATCATATAATTTGTCCGTAGGCTACCTTTTCTCGAAATGATCAAAACGTTAATTGATCAAAAAGTATGTGGTCAAATGAATGTTGTGAGTAGTTTTAGTGTCGAGGGTGTGTCTTGTTCTTTGGGTTTTCATTGGTTTGATGTATATAACGATCCTCAATGTTTTTAAATTGCCAGTCAAGCCAGCCATGTTTTAAAGAAGAAACGGATTGATTTTTAAATTTGAAACTTTTCGAACAACTACATATACAAGGTAGATATTTTTTCTTTATTTTGTTCCAATATTATTTTCGTTTCATGTTAATGATGAAAAAAACACAGCTTTATAAAATCTTTCATATTTTCTCTTGAATATTGCATTTGACATAGAAGACTATCTAACATTGCATTTTTGACGAAGTAATGACTTAGATTATAGATATGCATTGGTGGATCCAGAGGGGGGAGGAGGTTCCGGGGTTGGAACCCCCCTTTTTTGGCCGATCAATGCATTTGAATGGGAGAACACAGTTGCCCCCCCCCTTTTACTTTGGGTTAGGAACCCCCCTTTTTAAAATGGCTGGATCTGCCCCTGATATGATATTTAACAATCTCTGGAACCAAATAGGGCTCAAGACATTTTATTTATATGGGATTTCGAATGTTTAAGATACGCAATATTGTATAGATTCCCAGACTTCCTAGATAGAAATATTTTGAAGTGCTAATTTCAAAGTTCATCATGTTAATCTTTGATTTAATAAATTTTTAAAATTAAGGACTGATAAAAAGTGTGAGGCGGGTACGCGTTAGACAATAATTATAATGCTTTAAAGAAAGAGCATCCACGAGTTTTGACATAGAACAGGTCAATAGCTTACATTGACGTAACACGGAAATACTTTTATCATTAAAGGACAATTGCAATCAAAAAAAATTTGCAATAAAATGTATCTTGATATTTTTAAAGTGACACCAGCCGGAAAATACATAATTTAATACAGAAAGCCTAAAATTTACCCAATTAGCGAGGGAAGGTGGCGAAAAGCAAAAGCTCCATTGATTGATGGAGACCATGTGCCTTTTGTCGGGCCTTCGACTTTTGTCAAAAAAGCGAGACGTAGCGATTCTACATTCTGGCTTCGGTGTCGTCGTCGTCGTCGTCTGCGGCGGCGTCCTCTAATATTCACTCTGTGTGGTTAAAGTTTTTAGAATTTTTATAACGTTCTTAATCCTTGATTTCAACAAACTTTGACAGAATGTTGTTTATGATTATAAGATAGTATCCAGAAATAAAATTTGTAAAAGAAAATCCTGTTTATCCGTATTTTACGTATGCTTTGACTTAGTTTTTTCTGCCACTTAATTGCATTCACTCTGTGATTTAATTTTTTTGTTAATTTTAAAATTTTAGCTATCCTGGATTTCTACCAGACTTGGACAGAAGCTTGTTCATGATCAACAGTTTATATCTAGAAGGATATTTAATAAAAAGATGTTTCCTGTTTTCCGCAATTTACTATATTATGTATGAAGTATTCTTCCAGTTAACATTTAACTGGAAGATGCTATATTTGTCCATAGTTTAACCGCCCTGTCATGCATTTTATTTAATTCCATTTGAATTACAGTTTGGAAAGCCTCGACGAAATTTAATTTTGATCATCGATAAAAAATGCCAGTAGAGCTAAAGCCTTTGTCCGACAATATCTTTTTTCAGCTATTGACCACAAAGAGGAAACAACATTTTAGAAATTTGAAACGGATATTTGGAATACAGTTGTGTAAGCATTCAATTGGGCAAATTAGTTTCAATGGAATTATTTGGCCCTAACCTAACAATTATGGTCTATTAACTTTGAAGCTTTTCCATAGTTTATTTCTTAAATTTGTATTAGGTCAGTTTAAGGGGAATCACTTATGATGTGTTATCTATGATATTTGGTACGCGTGTATATAAGTATTGTTATTTTGTGTAAAGGTCCTGTACTCTCGGCCATGAGTCGCTGATTTCGAATATTTCATATATTTGAAGATTTTTTTTTTCAACATTTGCGTGTAACTACCATAATAACCATGATAACAATTAGCCGAAAAGAGGGGCGAATCATACCAGAGTAACAGTCAAACTCACACATTGGAATAAACTGACTACGCCGTGGTTAAAAATGAAAAAGACAAACAGACAATTTTTTTTTACTAGAAACAACACAGAAAACTAAAGACTGAGCAACACGGACCCCACTTAAAAAACTGGGGGTGATATCAGGTGCTCCGGCAGAATATCTCAAGGGTGTATAAGGTATACAAAATCGTTGTTTCTAGTAAATTTTTCCTTAAGATATAAACTGATTTCACCTTATTTAATATGTTCTACATGTATCTCTAACCCCTACTCGGACCATGAAAAATATTAATATATAAGGGCACCGTATAAAACTACTCTTAGTTTTATATTGTTTTCATTGCAGCAAACAAACAAAATGAAAAAAAAAGTAAATATATATAATCCTTTTAAAATTCAAACAAAAAAAAGCCCCAAAAAATATCTAAAAACTAAAAATTCTAGAAAGCTCATGTTAATACGACCATACATAGTTTATACATGAAGGTCCAGTTAAAGTCGGATGATAATACTAATTGTAAGTTCAGATCACACCATTATATTTACTAAGAACATGGGTTTTCTTTTATCATATTTTGAATCACAAGGTTTGATATTGTGTTAATGAAAAATGTTTGAAATATATGAATGAGGCCAAAAATATAATTAAGATTGTTTGATGTTACCTACCTAACCTCCTGAAAAGGGTTCTTTGCAAGGGCAACGTGTCTGTCAGACAAGGTTAATATAACCGGGTCCTCGTACCATGTTTTCGTAGTCAAATTTATAGCTCAGATACTATTAGTAATAATTGAACTATTTTTATGTATGAAATGATTGTAAGGTGAACATGTCAGACTGACAGGGTTCGTTAACCTTGACCCCATTGTTATGGTATATTGAATAATTATTAGTTTTCGTGTTCTAGTCTATTTTTAAGTTTACTATGATGCAAAAAGACCACTATATTTAGTGTGTAGAAGTATTGTAAATTATACATTGTTCATATCTGTCTGACAGATTCATATGACTTTGACCTCTTAATTCATTGGACATTGAGGTTTTCATGATGTTTGTCTCGCTTGACGGAGTCAAAAAGCGATACATATGTATTCTGTTCCCGGCGACGGCGGCGTCAACAATGTATTAGTTGGTATTCTAGTTTATAGTGAACAACTAGTGAAGGTTGGTCAAAGATATTTGGTATGCAGTTGTATTAGTATTGGAACATCTTATTACCATGGAGATTATTTGGCCCGCCCCCTCAGTTGTAGTCTATTGACTTTGAAACTCTATCTTAGTTTTTATGTCTAAGTTTATGATAATAAAATTGAGAATGGAAATGGGGAATGTGTCAAAGAGACAACAACCCGACCAAAGAAAAAAACAACAGTAGAAGGTCACCAACAGGTCTTCAATATAGCGAGAAATTCCCGCACCCGGAGGCGACCTTCAGCTGGCCCCTAAACAAATATATACTAGTTCAGTGATAATGAACGCCATACTAATTTCCAAATTGGATAATGTCACTTTGTTAAGAACCACTTGTGGTAAATTAAAGATAATTGGTATGCATTTGTATAAACATTTGTATAAGCATTTGTATAAGCAGTTGTATAAGCATTGACATATCTAATTTCCATGGAAATTATTTGGCCCCTCCCTCAGTCATGGTTGATTGACTTTGAAACTTTTGCTTAGTTTTTATGTATTGGTTTGTGATTAGGTTGGCTTATGAGGGAACCACAAGTGGTATGTCAATGGTATTGGGTATGCAATTTTATTAGCATTGGCACGTCTCATTTCCATGGAGATTGTTCAGCCATGTACATTCAGTTATGGTTCAATGACTTTGAACATTTGCAAAACTTACATGTTAAATTGTTAGTATTCTAATTTCAACATTTCAGTTTCAAAATTACAAAAAAGCGAGACATGTCTCTGTGATAACAGTTTATATAAAAAAAGAAGATGTGGTATGATTGTCAATGAGACAACTATCCACAAAAGACCAAAATGACACAAACATGAACAACTATAAGTCACCGTACGGCCTTCAACAATAAGCAAAGACCATACCGCATAGTCAGCTATAAAAGGCCCCGAGAAGACAATGTAAACCAATTCAAACGAGAAAACTAACGGCCTTATTTATGTAAAAAAAAATGAACGAAAAACAAATATGTAACACATAAACAAACAACAACCACTGAATTACTGGCTCCTGACTTGGGACAGGCACATACATAAATAATGTGGCGGGTTTAAACATGTTAGCGGGATCCTAACCTCCTCCTAACCTGGGACAGTTAATTAAACTTTAAGCAATACTTAAAATATATTTGGTGTATTGAATAATTGTAAGGTATACATGTATATGTCTGTTTGGTAGTGCTCATATAAATTTGACCTATTTTTTTTGTCCGTAAATGTAAATGGTTCATGGGTCGTGTACTTATGATGAGCAATCGAACCAGTATATTTGGTGTACGGAAAGATTGAAAGGCATTTGCAAGACTCAACCTCTTTTTCAAAAGCCTAAATCGGCATTTGTCATTTGTACACATCTAACAAGGTTAATATGACTGCGACCTTATTGTAGTAGATTAACGGGTATTTAGAAAAGTGTTTAAACAATACCAATTCAACTGGAAATTAAAGAATACTACCGAAAGAAGAAGGTGTTCTATATATTGTTAGCATTTCTCCTATATTGACACATAGACGGCGGTATTTAAGGTCTATGAAGAATTAGCATAACAAATTTGGTGCACCCTGAATAACGCCCGTAGCGGGTTATTTAACAGTATAATTAAATTTTACAAAAATATTTTAATCCCGCTCCATTTTTGCGCCTGTCCCAATTCAGGAGCCTGTGACCTTTTTTAGTTTTGTATTATTTTTGATTTTAGTTTATTTTGTATACTTAGGAGTTTAGTATAGCGTTCATTACCACTGAACTAGTATATATATTTTTAAGAGGCCAGCTGAAGGACGACTACGGGTGCGTGAATTTCTCTCTGTATTGAAGATCTATTGGTGACCTTCTGCTGTTGTCTGTTCTATGGTAGGGTTGTTGTCTCTTTGACACATTCCCCATTTCCATTCTCAGTTTTATCTATTACAGATGTTGTCTGAAGGATTCAAGCATGATTTAAAATTCCGCCATTACTAAACTGAGTTTAAGAATCATGTAACAACATTAATTGATAAAGAAAATTGCTTTGTAAAAAGGAACATTTGTATATATTTTTTGTTTTTTGTAGCACATGAAAATACAGTACTGCTTAGAAAGGAGCTGCTATAAACAAACTGACTCATAGTGACAAAAGAACACAAGACTAAGAATAAGAAATATGATTGCTTTGTTGCTGAATGGTATGTAATTTTTCGTTCATTGTATGTTCACTTGTTTGTGTTAATAATATAATATGTTTTTTTTTTATTAAGTGAAGCCATTTCAATTGTTATTATATATACAGTGCGTCACTCTATTTTGTTATGAAACACTAGTGATTAAGGCTAGGGTGAAGGTTGGTACCTATTAAAACGTGTAAATCCGGATCATTTGTATACATCTGTTCTAGGTCAGAAACTTGTTATTCAGTGGTTGTCGTGTTGATGTTGTTGATAAGTGATCTTATTTAAAGTAGATAAGACTGTGTGTTCTCTGTTTGAATGGTTTGACACTAGTCCGTTCTCATATATAACATGACCTACCCAAAATCCTATTCGAAAAAAATAAAAAAAACCTGATCAAAACCAAGAGATTTAACCGAATTTAGTTAATAGTTACTCCTCGGCCACTCATGCTTCGCCTATCATAGCACGCTCACACTATAATACGCCTCCATTATAGCACGCATACAATATAGCACGCATATATTAGCACGCCTACACTATAGCACGCACATATTAGCACGACTACACTGTAGCACGTCACCCCTATAGCACGTCTACACTATTGTAGGCGTAGCGTGAATGGCCCAGTAGTTAGAATGCTACTTGTTAGTATTATTCACAATGAAAGCATGGATAGAGGATTGCAAGGAGACGACGAGAAATGTTGAAAAATAGTCAGATTTCTTTTTTTAGAGGAGGAAGGTATTTCAATTCCTGAATGTGAAACAAGAACCAATATTATTTGAATGATTCGGCAAAAATAACAAGATTTCAGTTGAAATGGTAATTTAGCATTAGTATTATGATTTCAGTCTGAAACGGTCATATAACCATAGTAATACGATTTCAGTCTAAAACGGTCATTAAGCACTAGTAAATAGATTTCAGTCTGAAACGGTCATTAAACACCAGTAAATAGATTTCAGTCTGAAACGATCATTTTAGCACTTTATATGTAGTTACAAGATTTCAGTCTTGATGATCATTTAGCACTAGTAATAAGATTTTAGTCTGAAACGGTCATTTAACACTAGTAATACGATTTCAGTCTAAAACGATCATTTAGCACCAGTAACAAGATTTCAGTCTGAAACGGTCATTAAGCACTAGTAAATAGATTTCAGTCTGAAACGATAATTTAGCACTAGTAACAAGATTTTAGTCTGAAACGGTCATTAAGCACTAGTAAATAGATTTCAGTCTGAAACGATAATTTAGCACTAGTAACAAGATTTTAGTCTGAAACGGTCATTAAGCACTAGTAAATAGATTTCAGTCTGAAACGATTATTTAGCACTAGTAACAAGATTTTAGTCTAAAACGGTCAGTAAGCAATAGTAAAAAGATTGCAGTCTGAATGGTCATTATGCACTAGTAAATATATTTCAGTCTGAAACGGCTATTAAGCACTAGTAACACGATTTCAATCAGAAACTATCATTTAGCACAAGTAACTAAGATATCATTCAGCAATGACCATTTAGCACTAGCTACAAGATTTAAATTTTAAACAGTCATTAACTACTAGTAAAAAGATTTCAATCTAAAACGATCATTAAGCACTAGCTACATGATTACAATCTGAAACGACCAATAAGCACTGGTAACAAGATTTTAGTCTGCAACGGTAATTAAGCACTAATAAAAATATTTCAGTCTGAAACGGTCAGTAAGCACTAGTAAAAAAAATCAGCTTGAAACGGTCATTTAGCACTATTAAAATGATTTTAGTCTGCAACAATTATTTTTCTCTGATCAAGTATAAATCGACTGAATCTATAGACAGAGAAAATCATTTTGTCTAAGACTTTCATACGCCGTGCCGATCCATTGGGAAAACAGACCATAACAATTGAAAAATAAATAAGTGATATAAATTAAATTTCTGATCCTGATAAGGAATAAGTTTGAGATGTCATAAGCTATGAAATGCTAAAAATAAGTCTCGATGAAATAGAAATTCTTTTCAAAATAATAAGTGATAAATCCCTACAACAGTACCAGTTTCCAGTTAGCTGAAAGACTACACAATGTTTGTAATAGCTTTTTAATGTAAAATTAGATACCTTTGTACTAGTTGGTCGTAGACCAATTACGCTTTTATTTAAGTTGTGGAGGAGAATAATGAGGCGACTTGTTTCTTAACATGTCTTAAATTACCTACGTATACGTAGAAGTAAGTTGAATTCGTAACAACAATTCGTTCATGCAATACGTCATATGAATTATACAGTGACAAATTAACCTTTTCTCTAAGATTTGTCTTGGTTTTATGAACAAATCTGCAGAGGTTTCCACAACAGTAATGTTAACATAGTATTCAGACCTTAATCAGATGAATTAAAAGCTATACAATTACTCATAATGAACACTAGAAATGGAACCATATTCTGATATTAAAAGCTTTCCCCTTACTTGGTCAGATGTATATCAGACGTATGGGGGTCTTTAGCAGATTTATAAGAAGATATACCATATTTATAGCACATCAATTTGTGCATCGCAAAGCACTAAGTTTTAACTTAAAACATAAATCTAAGTTCATTATAATATATCACAAAAAGGATATTATTATTAAATAACACTTGATACATTTTAAAAATATAATATTCAAACATTAATCAGATAGAATATATACCGTGCTCCTACCTAATAACATGTAAATAGTACTGGAAACATAGTCTGATATGCAGAGCGGTCCCTTACTTAGTCAGATCCCTCTGGGACAGCTCCACCGTAAGCCATACAGACACTTATGATGTATTGATTCTCAATCACATTTATGATAAGTTGTATTCTTCATGTTGTACCCATATTTTGACTATTTTATCTATTATGTCTGTTTAGATCATGCATCATTGTAAATATAACGGAATTTGATGAGACTGTCGTACAAAGTGAGAGGTTTTGCGATATAAAACTACCATTTTCTACATTTGAAAATGCCTGTACCAAGTCAGGAATATGACAGTTGTTGTCCATCATTCGTTTTTGATGTGTTTTGTCATTTGATTTTGTCATGTGATGAGGTACTTTCCAATTTGATCTTCCACCTGATCAGTATTTTTGTGATTTTACTTCTCACTTCATCCCTTAAAATAATATACAAAATACATTTATTTAGCATTTCACTAAGAACATTCTTATAACATAATGCAAGACACAATCTGAATTGTATAAGTCTTAGTAATCAATTAGGTGAACGATCTACACTTACTCAATATAATGTACATTTATCTGGAACCATATTCTGACATGCCAAGCTACACCCTTAGTCATGAGACAGCTTGTGATCTCAAGCAGATCTATGAGAATCTGACCATTCTTATTAATTTGTACATTGCAAAGCACTAAGTACAGTCTTAATACATAACACTAGATACATTGTAATAGCATAGTATTCAAACTTTAATAAGTTGAATGAGAAGCTGTGCAGATACTCAATAAAATGTAGATAATACGTGTACTGATACGCAAAGCTGTGCCCTTACTTACTCAGATGCATTTGAGACAGCTTGAAAAACTTTACCCTTATTGTAGCATGTACATTCTTTTAGCATAGCACTAAGATCTTCTTTAAACATCACACTATGCGCATTATGAGAACATATCACTATGTACTTACTTATTAGATACCTATAGATACATTATATTAACATAGTTTTTATACTTTAATCAGATGAACGACAAGCTGTACAATTACTCAATAAACTGTAGATAAGACTGGAACCATATTCTGATACGCAAAGCTATCCTTTTACTCATTCAAATGCATTTGAGACAAGCTTGGGATATCAGGCAGATGTTTGAGAAAGCTTCATCCTAAGCCATACAGAAACCTGTTGTATCTTTCTCAATCTTATGTATGAGAAGGTGTATTCTTACTAATTTCGTTAAAGATTCTGCAAGATACATTGCTAAAGCATAGCACTAAGTACATGCTTATAACATAACACAAGACACATTCTGAATTTTATAGCTATAATACTCAATTAGACAACTAAAAAACTGTACACCTACTCAATAAAATGTACATTTTTTATAGCATAGCATTAAGTTCTTTCTCAAAAACACAACCCTGGGACATTATATAAACATAAGATTTAGTAAATTCTTCTCAGATACCACTTAATACAATATAATTACATAGGATTTAGACCTAAATCAGATGAATGAGGAACTGTACAATTACTCAATAAAAAACTGTAGATTATACTGAAACCATACTTTGATATGTTTACAAAGCTGTGCCCGTACTCATTCAGTTGCATTTGATGAGACAAGCTTGAAATTTCAAACAGATATTTGAGAAATCTTCACTTACTTATTTCGTTAAAGATTTCGCAAGATACATTCTTAATACTGGATCATACTTTGATATGTAAAGCTGTGCCCTTACTCATTCTGATGCATTTGAGACAAGCTTGGGATCTCAGTCAGATGTTTGAGAAAGTTCACCCTAAGCCATACAGACACATATGTTGTATCTTTTCTCAATCTTATGTATAAGGAGGTGTATTCTTATTTATTTTGTTTAATATTTCGCAAGATACATTCTTATAGCATAGCACTAAGTACATTCTTATAAAATACGACACATTCTGAACTTAATAGCTTTAGTACTAAATCAGATGAATAAAAAAATATACACGTACTCAATCAGACGTACATTCTTATAGCATAGCACTAAGTTCTTACTTCAAAACATAACACAAGGTACATTATATTATCAGAGGATTAAGTACATTCTTGTTCGAAACCGGTATAAAGTATATGATTACATGCCATTTAAACCTTAATCAGACGAATGAGAAGCTGTACATTTACTCAATAAACTGTAGATTAGACTGGAACCATATCCTGATATGTTTGCAAAGCTGTGCACTTACTCATTCGGATGCATTTGAGACAAGCTTGGGATCTCAGGCAGATGTTTGAGAAAGCTCCACCCTAAGCCATACAGACACATATGTTGTATTCCTTTTAATCTTATGTATGAGGAGGTGTATTCTTACTTATTTTGTTTAAGATTACGCACGATACATTCTTATAGCATAGCACTAAGTACATTTTTATAAAATACGACACATTCTGAACTTATTAGCTTTAGTACTAAATCAGATGAATATAAAATTATACACGTACTCAATAAGACGTACATTCTTATAGCATAGCACTAAGTTCTTACTTTAAAACATAACACAAGGTACATTATATTATCAGAAGATTAAGAACATTCTTGTTAGATACCAGTATAAAGTATATGATTACATGCCATTTAAACCTTAATCAGACGAATGAGAAACGGTACATTTACTCAATAAACTGTAGATTAGACTGGAACCATATCCTGATATGTTTGCAAAGCTGTGCACTTACTCATTCGGATGCATTTGAGACAAGCTTGGGATATCAGCCAGATGTTTGAGAAAGCTCCACCCTAAGCCATACAGACTAATATGTTGTATCCTTTCTCAATCTTATGTATCAGGAGGTGTATTCTTACTTATTTCGGTAAAGATTTCGCACGACACATTCATATAGCACAGCACTAAGTACATTATTATAAAATACGACACATTCTGAACTTATTAGCTTTAGCACTAAATCAGATGAATATAAAATTATACACGTACTCAATAAGACGTACATTCTTATAGCATGGCACTAAGTTCTTACTTTAAAACATAACACAAGGTACATTATATTATCAGAAGATTACGTACATTCTTGTTAGATACCAGTATAAAGTATATGATTACATGCCATTTAAACCTTAATCAGACGAATGAGAAGCTGTACATTTACTCAATAAACTGTAGATTAGACTGGAACCATATCCTGATATGTTTGCAAAGCTGTACCCTTACTCATTCAGTTGCATTTGAGACAAGCTTGGGATATCAGGCAGATGTTTGAGAAAGCTTCATCCTAAGCCATATAGAAACCTGTTGTATTCTTTCTCAATCTTATGTATGAGGAGGTGTATTCTTACTTATTTCGTTTAAGATTACGCACGATACATTCTTATAGCATAGCACTAAGTACATTTTTATAAAATACGACACATTCTGAACTTATTAGCTTAAGTACTAAATCAGATGAATATAAACTTATATACGTACTCAATAAGACGTACATTCTTATAGCATATAACTAAGTTCTTACTTTAAAACATAACACAAGGTACATTATATTATCAGAAGATTAAGAACATTCTTGTTAGATACCAGTATAAAGTATATGATTACATGCCATTTAAACCTTAATCAGACGAATGAGAAGCTGTACATTTACTCAATAAACTGTAGATTAGACTGGAACCATATCCTGATATGTTTGCAAAGCTGTGCACTTACTCATTCGGATGCATTTGAGACAAGCTTGGGATCTCAGGCAGATGTTTGAGAAAGCTCCACCCTAAGCCATACAGACACATATGTTGTATCCTTTCTCAATCTTATGTATGAGGAGGTGTATTCTTACTTATTTTGTTAAAGATTTCGCACGATACATTCTTATAGCATAGCACTAAGTACATTCTTATAACATACGACACATTCTGAACTTATTAGCTTTAGCACTAAATTAGATGAATATAAAATTATACACGTACTCAATAAGACGTACATTCTTATAGCATAGCACTAAGTTCTTACTTTAAAACATAACACAAGGTACATTATATTATCAGAAGATTAAGTACATTCTTGTTAGATACCAGTATAAAGTATATGATTACATGCCATTAAAACCTTAATCAGACGAATGAGAAGCTGTACATTTACTCAATAAACTGTAGATGAGACTGGAACCATATCCTGATATGTTTGCAAAGCTGTGCCCTTACTCATTCAGTTGCATTTGAGACAAGCTTGGAATATCAGGCAGATGTTTGAGAAAGCTTCATCCTAAGCCATATAGAAACCTGTTGTATTCTTTCTCAATCTTATGTATGAGGAGGTGTATTCTTACTTATTCGTTTAAGATTACGCACGATACATTCTTATAGCATAGCACTAAGTACATTTTTATAAAATACGACACATTCTGAACTTATTAGCTTTAGTACTAAATCAGGTGAATATAAAATTATACACGTACTCAATAAGACGTACATTCTTATAGCATAGCACTAAGTTCTTACTTTAAAACATAACACAAGGTACATTATATTATCAGAAGATTAAGAACATTCTTGTTAGATACCAGTATAAAGTATATGATTACATGCCATTTAAATCTTAATCAGACGAATGAGAAACTGTACATTTACTCAATAAACTGTAGATTAGACTGGAACCATATCCTGATATGTTTTCAAAGCTGTGCACTTACTCATTCGGATGCATTTGAGACAAGCTTGGGATCTCAGGCAGATGTTTGAGAAAGCTCCACCCTAAGCCATACAGACACCTATGTTGTATCCTTTCTCAATCTTATGTATGAGGATGTGAATTCTTACTTATTTCGTTAAAGATTTCGCAAGATACATTCTTAATACTGGATCATACTTTGATATGTAAAGCTGTGCCCTTACTCATTCTAATGCATTTCAGACAAGCTTGGGATCTCAGTCAGATGTTTGAGAAAGTTCACCCTAAGCCATACAGACACATATGTTGTATCCTTTCTCAATCTTATGTATGAGGAGGTGTATTCTTACTTATTTCGTTTAAGATTACGCACGATACATTCTTATAGCATAGCACTAAGTACATTTCTATAAAATACGACACATTCCGAACTTATTAGCTTTAGTATTAAATCAGATGAATATAAAATTATACACGTACTCAATAAGACGTACATTCTTATAGCATAGCACTAAGTTCTTACTTTAAAACATAGCACAAGGTACATTATATTATCAGAAGATTAAGAACATTCTTGTTAGATACCAGTATAAAGTATATGATTACATGCCATTTAAATTTAATCAGACGAATGAGTAACTGTACATTTACTCAATAAACTGTAGATTAGACTGGAACCATATCCTGATATGTTTGCAAAGCTGTGCACTTACTCATTCGGATGCATTTAAGACAAGCTTGGGATCTCAGCCAGATGTTTGAGAAAGCTCCACCCTAAGCCATACAGACACATATGTTGTATCCTTTCTCAATCTTATGTATGAGGAGGTGTATTCTTACTTATTTCGGTAAAGATTTCGCACGATACATTCTTATAGCATAGCACTAAGTACATTCTTATAAAATACGACACATTCTGAACTTATTAGCTTTAGCACTAAATCAGATGAATATAAAATTATACACGTACTCAATAAGACGTACATTCTTATAGCATAGCACTAAGTTCTTACTTTAAAACATAACACAAGGTACATTATATTATCAGAAGATTAAGTACATTCTTGTTAGATACCAGTATAAAGTATATGATTACATGCCATTTAAACCTTAATCAGACGAATGAGAAGCTGTACATTTACTCAATAAACTGTAGATTAGACTGGAACCATATCCTGATATGTTTGCAAAGCTGTGCACTTACTCATTCGGATGCATTTGAGACAAGCTTGGGATCTCAGGCAGATGTTTGAGAAAGCTCCACCCTAAGCCATACAGACACATATGTTGTATCCTTTCTCAATCTTATGTATGAGGAGGTGTATTCTTACTTATTTCGTGAAAGATATCGCACGATACATTCATATAGCATAGCACTAAGTACATTCTTATAAAATACGACACATTCTGAACTTATTAGCTTTAGCACTAAATCAGATGAATATAAAATTATACACGTACTCAATAAGACGTACATTCTTATAGCATAGCACTAAGTTCTTACTTTAAAACATAACACAAGGTACATTATATTATCAGAAGATTAAGTACAATCTTGTTAGATACCAGTATAAAGTATATGATTACATGCCATTTAAACCTTGATCAGACGAATGAGAAACTGTACATTTACTCAATAAACTGTAGATTAGACTGGACCCATATCCTGATATGTTTTCAAAGCTGTGCACTTACTCATTCGGATGCATTTGAGACAAGCTTGGGATCTCAGGCAGATGTTTGAGAAAGCTCCACCCTAAGCCATACAGACACATATGTTGTATCCTTTCTCAATCATATGTATGAGGAGGTGTATTCTTACTTATTTCGGTAAAGATTTCGCACGATACATTCTTATAGCATAGCACTAAGTACATTCTCTTAAAATACGACACATTCTGAACTTATTAGCTTTAGTACTAAATCAGATGAATATAAAATTATGCACGTACTCAATAAGACGTACATTCTTATAGCATAGCACTAAGTTCTTACTTTAAAACATAACACAAGGTACACTATATTATCAGAAGATTAAGTACATTCTTGTTAGATACCAGTATAAAGTATATGATTACATGCCATTTAAACCTTAATCAGACGAATGAGAAGCTGTTCATTTACTCAATAAACTGTAGATTAGACTGGAACCATGTCCTGATATGTTTGCAAAGCTGTGCCCTAACTCATTCAGATGCATTTGAGACAAGCTTGGAATCTCAGGCAGATGTTTAAGAAAGCTTCACCCTAAGCCATACAGACACATATGTTGTATCCTTTCTCCATCTTATGTATGAGGAGGTGTTTTCTTACTTATTTCGTTAAAAATTTCGCAAGATACATTATTATAGCATAGCACTAAGTACATTCTTATAAAATACGACACATTCTGAACTTAATTGCTTTAGTACTAAATCAGATGAATAAAAAATATACACGTACTCAATAAGACGTACATTCTTAAAGCATGGCACTAAGTTCTTACTTTAAAACATAACACAAGGTACATTATATTATCAGAAGATTAAGTACATTCTTGATAGATACTAGTATAAAGTATATGATTACATGACATTTAAACCTTAATCAGACGAATTAGAAGCTGTACATTTACTCAATAAACTGTAGATAAGACTGGAACCATATCCTGATATGTTTGCAAAGCTGTGCCCTTACTCATTCAGATGCATTTGAGACAAGCTTGGGATCTCAGGCAGATGTTTGAGAAAGCTTCACCCTAAGCCATACAGACACATATGTTGTATCCTTTCTCAATCTTATGTATATGAAGGTGTATTCTTACTTATTTCGTGAAAGATTTCGAAAGATACATTCTTATAGCATAGCACTAACTACAGTATAATATCATATCATTACGTACATTCTTAAAACGTAACACAAAACACGTTCTGAACTTAAAAGCTTTAGTACTCAATCAGATGAATAAAATGCTGTAAATGTACTCAATAAAACGTACATTCTTATAGCATAGCACTAAGTTCTTACTTTAAAACATGACACAAGGTACATTATAGTATCAGAAGATTAAGTACATTCTTGTTAGATACCAGTAGAAAGTATATGATTACATGCCAATCAAACCTTAATCAGACGAATAAAAAGTTGTACATTTACTCAATAAACTGTTGCTTAGACTGGAACCATATCCTGATATGTTTGCAAAGCTGTGCCCTTACTCGATCAGATGCATTTTTGACAAGCTTGGGATCTCAGGCAGATGTTTGAGAAAGCTTCACCCTAAGCCGTACAGACACATATGTTGTATCCTTTCTCAATCTTATGTATATGAAGGTGTATTCTTACTAATTTCGTTAAAGATTCTGCAAGATACATTCTTATAGCATAGCACTAAGTTCATGCTTATAACATAACACAAGACACATTCTGACCTTTATAGCTATAATACTCAATTAGACAAATGAAAAACTGTACACATACTCAATAAAATGTACATTTTTTATAGCACAGCATTAAGTTCTTTCTCAAAAACACAACCCTGTGACATTATTTAAACATAAGATTTAGTAAATTCTTCTCAGATACCACTTAATACAAGATAATTACATAGGATTTAGACCTAAATCAGATGAATGAGGAACTGTACAATTACTCAATAAAAAACTGTAGATTAGACTGAAACCATACTTTGATATCTTTACAAAGCTGTGCCCGTACTCATTCAGTTGCATTTGATGAGACAAGCTTGGAATTTTAAACAGATATTTGAGAAATCTTCACACTAAGCCATACAGCCACCTATGTTGTATCCTTTCTCAATCTTATGTATGATGATGTGAATTCTTACTTATTTCGTTAAAGATTTCGCAAGATACATTCTTAATACTGGATCATACTTTGATATGTAAAGATGTGCCCTTACTCATTCTAATGCATTTGAGACAAGCTTGGGATCTCAGTTAGATGTTTGAGAAAGTTCACCCTAAGCCATACAGACACATATGTTGTATCCTTTCTCAATCTTATGTATGAGGAGGTGTATTCTTACTTATTTCGTTAAAGATTTCGCAAGATACATTCTTATAGCATAGCACTAAGTACAATCTTATAAAATACGACACATTCTGAACTTAATAGCTTTAGTACTAAATCAGATGAATAAAAAAATATAAACGTACTCAATCAGACGTGCATTCTTATAGCATAACACTAAGTTCTACTTCAAAACATAACACAATATACATTATATTATCAGAAGATTTAGTACAATCTTGTTAGATACCAGTATAAAGTATATGATTACATGCCATTTAAACCTTCATCAGACGAATGAGAAGCTGTACATTTACTCAATAAACTGTAGATTAGACTGGAACCATATCCTGGTATGTTTGCAAAGCTGTGCACTTACTCATTTGGATGCATTTGAGACAAGCTTGGGATCTCAGGCAGATGTTTGAGAAAGATTCACCCTAAGCCATACAGACACATATGTTGTATCCTTTCTCAATCTTATGTATGAGGAGGTGTATTCTTACTTATTTTGTTAAAGATTTCACAAGGTACATTCTTATAGCATAGCACTAAGTACATTCTTATAAAATACGACACATTCTGAACTTAATAGCTTTAGTACTAAATCAGATGAATAAAAAAATATACACGTACTCAATCAGACGTACATTCTTATAGCATAGCACTAAGTACATTCTTATAAAATACGACACATTCTGAACTTAATAGCTTTAGTACTAAATCAGATGAATATAAAATTATACACGTACTCAATAAGACGTACATTCTTATAGCATAGCACTAAGTTCTTACTTTAAAACATAACACAAGGTACATTATATTATCAGAAGATTAAGTACATGCTTGTTAGATACCAGTATAAAGTATATGATTACATGCCATTTAAATCTTTATCAGACGAATGAGAAGCTGTACATTTACTCAATAAACTGTAGATTAGACTGGAACCATATCCTGGTATGTTTGCAAAGCTGTGCACTTACTCATTCGGGTGCATTTGAGACAAGCTTGGGATCTCAGGCAGATGTCTGAGAAAGCTTCACCCTTAGCCATACAGACACATATGTTGTATCCTTTCGCAATCGTATGTATGAGGAGGTGTATTCTTACTTATTTCGTTAAAGATTTCGTCACCGTGCCGGATATCAGTCAAAACATTTGTCGCCGTTGTGGTTTAGACATGTGATTTATTTCATATTATAGATGAAATTTATAAATATTTATCACCGTGTTTACCTGTATAAGAAAAAGGTTTTGTGGATCGACTCAGTCAATTAAATGATTTACCTTTGTTTCACTTTCAATGTTGACATTCTTTTCCTAAAAATAACTTTACTTTTACAATTCACGTGTTATTCATCTCAAGGTATAAGGTTATATTGAAGTTCACACGAATACGGATTTAATGAGGTCGAATTATTCACTTGCAAGTGAATAATTCATAATCAATATAATTTATCTTATTTTGACCAACTTAAATCATACTGGCTGCTGAAAGCGAATTATAATTTTACTTTTTCTATTTCATTAATGATTGAGCAAAAAATTTACATACATTGTATTAGATATTTATATATCGCGTCCTTTCGATAAATACATTAGTAATTTAATCAAGTTTTATATTAAAGATCAGTTTCTTAATCTATCAGCTTTACTGCTTATTTTCCTGTATTTATCCCCCCCCCCCCCCCCCATTTATTCGGAGCGATAAACCATAAAAACACATGCTACACATGGTATATAGGTCATCACTTGTAACGTGATACACATGTTATACCAAATCAAATGTCCTCCCAATAATACATGTAATACTTGCAACTTGACGTTAAACAACCAACTACATGTATACATTAATCTGTGCCATTGTATGTTTTGTTGTACTGTCTGTGTCGTTGGGTTGTTGTTACATCAATGTATTCATTTGTATCCTTTAATTGAATCCAAAGAATTGCCTTGAGTATAGAAATATTGTTGTCATCACTCGAATTTCCAGTCCGACAGTATAGTTTTTAGCTTGCTAAAGGGATACTTCAATTTGATGTTAGAATGTATGACTATGCATCTTAGTGCGGTCGAAATAGAAATGTTGTGTATCCGATTTCCGATTTTGAGAGTGTTTCACGCTATTCATAGTGTTACCGCCAGAAATGGCCTTAAAATTGTAGCCAACAAAAGACACAAATCAAAAGCAAAATTTAACAATATATTATACAAAAGTTTACAAGAAGTATTACTGTCAACTTAACTGTCAAAGTATGAGTCCAATCTTTTATCTTTATCTGTACCCGGAAGTCTTCTAGGAATTCAATCTGAATATTACGTTCACTACTTAGGTCAGAATCCAGTATGGTGTTGTTTGTTGAATTAAAGTGTCATTCCAAATGCTGTAAACACTAAAGTCTATCAATGTCTAAGTTTAAGTCTGAGCCTAAGTCTTTAGTGTCTGATATATATATAGTTTTCATAGAATATTCTAGAACAATCTAGAATGGAACGTCCTAGAAAGTTACAACGGAAGTTTCTAGTAAAATGTAGAAGTTCATATAACGCATCTTTCTGGAATCCTTATGTAAGTCAACTGGAAAGTTGCATACAATGCGTTAGTAATGAAGCTAATAGAATTCCAATTTGTAAAAAAGGCAACATGACAACTGGATACAAACAAATGCATGTGTTTTTTTTCGAATCGAACATACCTAAAATTGCTGCTTTTTTGGGGTGTAGCCCCAAGGCTGCCTAGGGAAACGAAATATGGTCACTTGTTCTGCTCCCGACCGGCAGTAAAACGCTTGCAAAAGTTAGGTGTCCGTTCGGCTATGCGGGATGTATCAAGTGTGCAGCCATGTTCGGTCAGAATGGGGACGTTAAATCCAATGTCTCATGTAAAGAGAGTGCTAAGCTCTTTGCACATTAAAAATGTCTTGCAATTACTCGTTAAGGGGTCCGTATATGTGGCTTTTTGAAAGGCAAAATTTCTGTCCCTATCCAATATACCTTAATTTTCCAGTGGCAATTTCCCCGACCATCATCCCGTATGGCCTCCTTCTGTACAAGACCTACCTATTTTTGTTTATTGTTAATTTGTTCTTCTCCTGAAACTAAATGAAATATTTGCCACTTGACGTTAAGCAACCAACAATCAATCAATATTGGAGGTCACAAAAATTGACTGTATAAAGCGCGGGGAATTAAAAAAATGAGTGGCAACTTATATTAACATTTTTATGCTACAACATTGAAAAAAGTAAAATCACAAAAATACTGAACTAAGAGGAAAATCAAATCGGAAAGTCTCTAATCAAATGACAAAATCATATGACAAAACACATAAAAACGAATGGACGTATAGAGTTATGATATAAAGCTTTAACGTTTGATGATGATTATGAGCCAATGGCCGTTTTAAGAACCTTTATTTGCTATTAAAAGGATTGATTTTTCTGTGCATTTGTTTAGAACTGCCACATAAAGCACGTGCTGTCAGACACAAAAATTTGAAATGGGAGTGCCTCGCGATATTTTCCAGTCAATCAAAATTACAGATTCTAATTAATTATGTAAGGTAATATTATTGATACAGACATGTATAATCTGTGTCTGCCTCGAACATCACGTGGTGCGACATACAATGTTTAATTTATATCAGATGCCAATACTTGCTGACAGGATGAAGATGATAATCAAAAAAAAAAATGATTTTGATGATCTTCTTCATATCGAGTATTTTGATTCATTTTGATGTTAATAATTTATTGACATACAAATTTTAAATGTCATGGCCTTTCATGTGTCCTCCTTTAAAACTAATATTTAGCTTAGAACTTCAAATGTTTATTTAAGTACAGTATCCTAGATTTTGATTTGAATTGTCATTACATGATCAAAGACTAGTTAATTATCACTTGAAAACATATGTCTGCAAGCATCATCTTCATTATGTAACCTTATAAATTATTGCATCAAAAAATTAATGTGTAAGCACAATTTGCTTATTTTTAATTTTAATAAACGAATAAAAAGTATGGATCTAAATATGAAAAAAGAAGATATGGATTACAGTTTTCCACAGCAAAGGGTTATAAACATGCTTTCAGACTTGAAAATTCATCCCTATAAGCCAGCTGAATCTAACTTAATTTTTTCGTAAAATTGAATTTTGAGATTGTTGATTCAAACGTTTATCGTGAATACCTGGGTAAACATGTCAATGTTAACAAAAGTAAAATTACAAAAATACTGAAAGTCCCTAATCAAATGGCTAAATCAAATAACAATATACATCAAACGAATGGACAACAACTGACTCATTCCTGACTTGGCACATGCATTTTCAAATGTAGAAAATGGTGGATTGAACCTGGTTGTATAGCTCTAAACCTCTCACTCCGATTACAGTCGCATTAAATTCCATTATATTTACAATGCGTTAAAAAACAGACATAATGAATCAAAATCAAAATATTGGTTCATCAGTCATCCCATTCCGATGACACAAATAAAAAAAGAGAATATTCCGTGTTCCCCAAATGCCAGGTATCTAACAACGTGTGTAGCTCCTAATGACTCCTTTTGTAAATGAGTTGTGATATTAGAAATAAAAAAAAAAAAAACTTTCAAATACATTACTTAAATACCTGATAGAGCTACCCATTTTAAAACTTACAAACAGTTTACAAAACTTTAACATTAATTTTAATGATTTCTATTTCTATTGTACGTTTCTGTTATTTCCGTCTGATTCCACAAAATATTATTAACATGAAAGTATTCTGCATTATTTTTAAACATCATTTCATTTACATTCATTTACTAAACTTAAAAGATAAACGAAAGTCAAACAAATTCTCTCGATTTATTATTATCTTGAATAGTAAAATTTGGATAACAACGTTCGCATTTCTTGGCCGGCCAATTTATAATGATCTTAAATAGAACGCGATTTCAACGAGACTAAAACGTTTGACGAATACATCAGTAAAGATAAGTATTTGTATTAATATGATGGAGAAGTGTCTGGATTTAGAGATTTGTCAACTTCCGTTTTCTTTAAACTTATTACACCTTCCCCCCCTATGTATATATATTATCTATTGTTCTCTATTCTTTACATTTTCCCTACAGGAATAGATTACCTTAGCCGTATTATGCACAATTTTCTGGAAACTTTTGTCTTCACTGCTCTTCATGTTTGGCTTTAAAACTAGTTTGATCTGAGCGCCACTGATGAATCTTATGTAGACAAAACGCGCGTCTGGTGTATCAAATTATAATCCTGGTACCTTTGAAAACTGTTTGTATTCCATTTTCATCTATTCTCTTTTTTTTTCATCTGCAGTCAGTTCGGAACGTTAATCTAAAGTCTATAAACTCCATTCATACCCTCATTATCATATCTGATTTATTTAGTAGCACTTTATGATATATAAATAAGGATATAAAGTAAAATTGCAAAAGAGGGACGAAAGATACCAGAGGGACAGTCAAATGAGACAAGTCCTACCAAAATGAGCCCAAATGATGTGGATTGATACAGCTTTAGATGACTGAACGGCCTTGAACAATGAGAATACCCCAAACAATATAGTAAGCTATTATGATAACGAGAAATAGGATATGTTTAGTGATTTTAACAATGCACACACATGTAGTTCAATGATCTAAGGAATGACGACAATAAGTATAATTATACGTACATGTAGATAGTAGAAGATGTGGTATGAGTGTCAATGCGAGACTTTTCATCCCATTCACACCAGTAAAAATTAAATTTAGATCAATGTTTTGACATAGAACAGTATTATCATTATGATATGATATTTTTTAATAGTTATAAAAAAAAATTCAGGTCAAGTTTTTAGTTTCATTCTTATTTAAAGAATAGGTAACAAGTGTATATTTTTGATCGAATTCATTACAAAATTATATAGAATGTTGTTCGTTTTCATTATGACACTGAGACGTTACAATTCAAAGGTAATCTAGGAATAGTCCATGAAAATGTTGATTTAAAAAAAAAAAAAACGCAACAATTATGATTCATTTTTTTCCAAATATTGTCTTTTGTGGTGCATCATTTATTCAAAAAGTCATGGCGCGATTATTCGCGATCGATGCCATTGCAAATGAGATAACTGTAGGTATTTGTGTACTATAGCTCATACAAAGGAAAAATCACCAAAAACTAATTTGACAGACGGGTATCGATAAAAGCCTTGAATAAGGGACTCTTGACTTGAAATTGTCAAACATAAAATGTCATATCTTAAAAAACATGTTTATGAACAAGCAATCCACCACATAACTGTGACAAAGCTGAAACAACCCCAAAAAAAAGAAGAACTCGTGAAAATAGTTGTAAATTATATAAGTTACTTTTCTAGATAATGTGAATAATAAAGTAATGTCAGTCACAGTAACCTGCCTGAGTGCTTTAACAAAAACCTGAATATGTATTGATCCAATTGTTTCCTTGAAATGGACTCTTTGCATAGTCTTATGATTGATCTATTCGGAGGTTTACAAATCACACAAAGTTTTAAAATTGGAATCAGTTTATATATATATATACTGTTTTAATAGATACTGTACCATATTTAAACATTATTATATTTAACTAATGTTAAACGAGTTTCCAGCATCATTACCATAGTCTTACCGGTGGACGAATGTAGGGTAGAAAGTCACAGTACACATTTTCAGTTTTCAGTTTTCAGTTTATCCTTTTTGAAGAATAAAACAGCTGTTAGAATGTTGAGTCATGTACCCTCATTCATGGGTCATTGACTTTGAATATTTGAAAAAACTTATATGTTAAAGTGTTGCTATTTTAATTTCAACATTTGCATTCTCGAAATTACAAAAGCGAGAGGCATATATGTGTGATAACAATGTTCTCAATATCATGAAATTGCGCAAAATACATATTTGTAAAAAAACCTCCATAAACCAAAACATTTGACATGCAAGCAAGTAATCAATATGCAATTTATAATACATAATTTATCAAGATAACAAACAGTACATTAGCGTTTTCAATTACAAATCATCATATAATATAGTGAAAAACATTTAAAAGTACATGTTCATTGTCCAAGTGGTTTATACGAAAACAAAGGTCAGCTGAAGGACGATTGCGGGTGCAGAAATTTCTCGCTGCATTGGAGACCTGTTGGTGACCTTCTGCAATTGTCTGCTTTATGGTCGGGTTGTTGTCTCTTTGACACGTTCTGTTTTCTTATAACATTCCCAATTTTTCACATTATTTGAGAAAGTTTATAAATTGAAAAATTATTATGAAGTGAGTTTGGCTTGTTTTTCTAAATTAATGACACACGTGGTTTCAAACAAGTGAAAAAAGGCCACGACCGCACTTCGATCTCTGAAAAAAATGCAATTTTTGGCATTGGTAGTGCGATCGAGTAGATTGCAGTAAGGTCGTGATACAGTCGTGATCATGTATTTATGATTTTAATGAGCGAGGCCAACTTTGAACAAGCTCAAAGGTATCGTGGTGCGGTCGTGTCGAAATCAGTGTGTAGTATATATAGGTAGTGAGAGCGCAGTAAGACCGTGAAAACATCGCAAAGGTCGCTGTACTATTGTAGCGAAAGCGCGATTCTAGTCAGAAAGACTGCACAACGATCTCACAGCGACGTTGTTATGACCATTGTGTTTTCACCACGATCTACTTATATACTGACGCTTCTTCTACTACGACTAAACAAAGTTCATACCACACTGATTCTAGCGTCATTGCTGAGTCCTTTCAAATCAATGCACTTATTGTATAACATATTGTTTTAGACGGACTGTTTTTGGTCCTCAACGCGCTTCAACATTGTACTTTATTTGTCCTTTTAATGTGTTTTAATTGGAGCGTCACTGATGACTCTTTTGTAGAAGAAACGCGCGTCTGGCGCAAATACAAAATTTCAATTCTTGTTTCTATAATGAGTTTATTTACAACTACTGGATCGATATTACTGCTGGTGGAGCTTAAATTCCCGGAGGGTTTCACCAGCCCTGTAGTCAGCACTTCTGTGTAGACATGAGTTATCATTTATATGCTCATAATTATAAATTATCTGTTAAAAAACATTTAATTTTTGAAATACAAAGGCGTTTCTACCTAACGAGTAGACTACCTTAGCTGTATTAAGCATAAAGCTTAGGAATTTTTTCTTCACAATGCTTTTTCAACTTCTTACTGTATTTGTCCTTTAAATTTTTTTTAATCGAGCGACACTGATGAGTCTTTTGTAGACGAAACGCGCGTCTTGTTCAAATACAAAATTTAATTTCTGGTTTCTATGATCAGTTTATTCATAACTTCTTTTCAATAAATCCGGTGTATGTATAATAAGTTGTAATTGCTTTTTTTTTAACATACTTTCAGAAGCTGGAAGTACTCTTAGATCTGTACTTTGTATTTTTGTCTTCATTTTTTTTCTTTATTTATGCTTTCTGACGATTTATTGAGCCACGTTATTCTTATTAGTCAGGTAGTTCTTGTGGTTTACAAGTCCCATGTCGGTGTCTAGTCTCATTCGCAGTGATTGACGTTAACTGTTGTCTATTATAGCTGCTATTTTTTGGTGACCTTTCAAGGAAGAAAAGTAAAGAAGGAATAATGTTTTCACAAAAACACATACCGTTGTACTTTAAAAAAAATATTGCACTCATATATGAACACACCTCATTATTTCGTTAACATATATGTTACTTAGATCGTTACTACAATCTTTCCACCTTCCCTGAAGGTCAGCTACCGATTTAAACTTATTACAAATTTTTGTAACAAACATGAACAACACGACGGATGCCACATGAATAGGATCTGCTTACCATTCCGGATCCTATAAGATTACCCAATTATTGATGATGTTCGTTCTTCGTGGCAAGACATCCTCTTTTCCGATTAAATTTTAAATTAGTACATACACGAAAGAACATGAATTTTTTTTTAGTGTTGAGTTGTTAATGCTGTTTATCTTTTTCTTTCTTAGCCATGATGATGTAAGTTCATTTTCGACTTTTGAGTTTGAAAATTCTCTTGGTCTCTTTAAGTGATTAAGTTAAAAAAATCTACAGTCTTTGAATATGTATACTTTATTGCAAAAATCGTGTATAGTTTTTTGTAATTTTGTGTAAAATCCAACAAAAACTTATTTACAACATGATAAATGATAAACAGCAGAGATCAATACATATAAATCATTATAAGAAAACAAATACCATTAAGTTACACTATGTGATATGATTGACCACGCAGATTTTATGTAATTACAAAATGTACTCGTGCTTCCCTTTTATTTGAGCAAACACAAATATGATGATAGGTCTAAAATTCTTTTATTTCATCATCATTGCTGTTAATATTCTGAATGACAAAATGACACTGAAATAATAACAAACATTATTCTTATACAATTCAATAAATAGTAATTATCAATTACTATAAAATCAATATATTTATATGCATACAAGAAAACCGTAAATCCCCCTTGTTCTTGAAAATATTAGTTATACAAGCCACACAAAACGATATTACATCATTTCGTATTCTGTATTAAACGTTTCTCTGTATTTCGTACATTGTGAAATATGCAACGACAGACTAAGTTCACAGCTAAATTCTAACCTAGGCTCGTAGTATCGTATTCAAAATAGTTAGTTTAACATAAAAATAAGAAACAATTGTAAGTGCAAACAAGATATAACGTTTTCAACAGATACACAAAGCAGACAATACATTTAATCTTTGCTACAGATACATTATAATGTTAGTATTTACAAAAAATGTATACATGTTAGTATTTACAAAAAATGTATACATGTAATACATGTTAGTATTTACAAAAAATGTATACATGTTAGTATTTACAAAAAATGTATACATGTTAAAATTATATGTATACAGTTATTGAGGAGTTATACCGAACATTTTTCTGTTAATTAGTTAAATACAAGGCAAAACAATAATTTACCGAAATATCTTTTTTCCTCTATAACAAATGTAATCTGCAATTTTCCAATACTACATTTTTTTTTATAAAACAAATCATCACTGCTCTTCAAAAGCCTTCCATAGAACAAAAGGTATATACATGTGTTTTCAAAAAAGAAAAAGTTAGTATACGGAAGGGGAAGTTACATTGCACACAAATTGCTTAATTATCAAGTGGGTGAAATAAAAAGTCAATAGGTATAATTTGTATTGCCTGTTATACATATATTTTCAATATTACAAAACACAATATATTATAAATAATTAAATGCACAAATACAAATACATAAGCATAAATATATATCCAAATTTTTTTGGCAAACATCAGCCGCTATAAATTTATAAAAAGAAAGAAAAAAATAGAAAGAGGGAGAGTGGGGGGGGGGGGGGGGGATTTCAACGTAATACCACAGTATAAATAAATAATTGATAACAAAGGAAATGTTTATACCCAATAAAATGAGCGAAATAATGGAGTGAGTAAATTTAATGCAAGAGTTTATACTTACAAAAATCTAGTTTGAACCAGTGTAATTACTTAGGTGTAAAAATATAAGTTTCACTGTTTTGCTAATAAAATAATTTAAACCTTAAAAAAAACCGATTAGAGTGATACGTTAACAAGTCACTGGCTAATGATTGAAAGTTGTGCACAAATGGTTCAGCAACGAAAACTTGTGCTAACCTAGTAAAATCATTGAACTGGTCATTAGTTATTTTTTTAATTTTATTTGTAAGCATCATAAATGTGTAATCTAATTTCAAAAATTCATCGATAAATTAATTAGTAAAATCTGACCCTCTTAACTGCATGAACATAAAAAAAATTCTTCTTCTTGATATCAATGTTAACCATAAAACTGTACAGAATTAATCTTCCCTGCTGTCATAAATTACTTTATTTAGCTTTTCAATTTGTTATTTCAACTGGTTATATTTAACAAAATACAATTGTTGACATCTGTTAGGACATTAATACTGCTATTTTCTTCCTACACAATGACACGGCATTAAACATGTTTTACATTATAACAATATCAATAGATAATTTTAACACATATTGACGACAATTTATTTTTCGTTCATTGAAAAACGACAAATAACATGGTATGCTTTAAGTATCAGTGTCTTCGCAATGCATGTTAAAGATGGTTGGTTATTCTAATACAGATAACAATTGGGTCAATAAAACCTACGTATAAAATATTTTGTTTGGACAATTTTCTCGAATTTCCAAAAGATATTTGAAAAGTGGAGATAATAGTATTGTTACTATAAACACGTGTGAGATTTGTACCAGTAAAGAATTAATGTAGGTATGTGCGTGTATAGCATTATTTATTATATTATTCAAACTTGTGAATTACATCTAAAATTCTTATGCAATAAATGTACAATATGAAATACACATCTTTAAGTCACCTTTTCTCACTACATGTTTTTTTTTATTGAAAACATTTTTAAGTTTACTTACATTTTTATGATCTTAAAATTCATTTCAAAATTGATAAAAAACCTACTAAATTTCAAGCTGATATTTCATACTGATTTTATACAACTGTCATACAAGTGAGAGGTTAGGCTATATATTAAACAAGGTTTGATCCACTATTTTCTACATAAGAAAATGCCTGTACCACGTCAGAAATATGACAGTTGTTGTCCATTCCTTTGATTTGTTTCTGGTTTTGATTTTGTCATTTTGATAAGGGACTTTCCGTTTTGATATTTCCTCGGAATATTTTTGTGATATTACTTTGTATGCGCAAATCATTTCTCTGATGTTGTACAAAACATAGATATTTTCTTACATGAATAATATTACCACTTAAAAAAAAATGCTCATACAAAAAATGTATACACAATTTATACTTACTGATATAGAAAATAATTTGTTATACTTTTGTTCCCGTTTTTCTAAACATTGAACCTTAGTTATTATGTAGCTCTTATGTCTTTTTCAAATGGTCATATACTGATCTTTTAAATTACAGGGTTTTCGATTTTCTTATATAAAGCGAAGAAATTCTTGATCCCAGAACAGCTATAAAATAATGATTAACAAGAAAACTGTGACGTTAATGGTGGCACAACTACTTGTCCTCGTCATTTTATTACAGTTAGCATTTTATTCGCCGTTCGTATTAGATTCGCCAATTATCAAGAAGAATAGCCAAAGAGAAGTGAATGGCGTATTGCTCGAAATTACAAATAAAAATCTTACAGGAATATCGGATGACGTAGACGTATATTCTCAATTTTCGCAGCCAGATGTAAAAAATAATGATATCCTTTTATCAAATAAAAAATATATATTTAACTGCACAAATATTCATAAAATAGATATACACAAATACAATCTTGGAGGTGGAAGGTCAAAGACGGTCGATATCGGAACCTTTCAAGGTCAAAAAGTAGTAGTGAAGAGGATTTCTACAATAAAACGAAAAGTGATAGGCGATAATTACAGAGAATTATTATTTATGAAAGAAATTTTATTAAGAGAACAGTTAGAACATCCGGGCCTTATTAACATGTTGGGATTTTGTGTTAAACATCTATATAAAGACAGTTACAAACAAAGTCAACTGCATAGTGGGATATCAGCTGTGTATGAGTATGGTGAAGAGTTTAATATAACAGATTTAACATTTACAACTGATGAACGATTATCTCATGCATTAGATCTAGCTAACTTGTTGTTTTATTTACACAATTCTCCCCTCGGATCTTTACTCATAGGAGATTTTCACAAAGATCACTTTCTCATGGTTAACAATAAAATTAAGCTTATCGATTTAGATTACATGCATAATATAGAACACCCATGTGTACTATCACAAAATCGTTCACTAATTCAAAAGTGTCCATCCAAACTTACATGCTATAAATTAGATACTAGAGAATTAGAAAATCCAACATCGATATCATCATGTAAAAATGAGAGCGTGTGCATTCAAGGAGAATGCAGAGGATATAATCTTAGAATAAATATAGGAAATATTTATATTAAATTCCTGAAGTATCTTTTAAAACCTAATTTGTTTAATCCCATTATTCAAAAAATGTTATCAGAATTAACATTGCATTTGATAAAAAAGGATATTTCCATTGTGGATCTGGTAAATGAGATTGAAAATATCATACATACTAATAAAAATTGATCAATAAAAATATCGAAAGTCTTGTGTTATTTTTACTTTTTATTGTTATTTTGTTGACAATATCCAAAACTTACACGACTGACTGGTTTATCCTCTTATAGTTGTATTGTGAAAGACGTTTTATAAACGTAAATACGCATTCAGTACCAGAGAAGCTAAAATGTTAAACGTATATGCGAACTTATATGCGACTATTGTGTGGGTTGCATGGGATACTTTCATGGGCTCATTAAAGAGGACCCAGTGGGTGTAAAAACTTCCCCAGAGTCGCCGCTGATATCTTATAAGAGTTTTAGTGCTCTTTTCTTGAAAATGACACCACAAAATGACATTTGTCTCTGGGTTAGTAATTATGTTAGATATAAATTTACATACATTTAACCACAATAACTTTCATATTGAAAAATTCTCCTGGACCAAAATGCAGAATTTATTACCCTTTAGGAACAACTGAGATAAACCCAGGTTTTCTTGGGTTTCATGTTGCTAGGTTTTTAGTTTTTTATGCTTACCCTTCCGGAGCACCTGAGATTTCCCCTAGTTTTTGGTGGGGTTCGTGTTGTTTATTCTTTAGTTTTCTATGTTGTGTCATGTGTACTATTGTTTGTTTGTTTGTCTTGTTCATTTTTATCCATGGGGTTGTCAGTTTATTTTCGATTTATGAGTTTGACTGTCCCTTTGGTATCTTTCGTCCCTCCATTGTGTTATGTCGAATGCTGTTATGAATCTCGTCGGTTTTCGGTATTTCGCAATGAATGTGTCTATTTATTTTTGACCTTTGAACTTGATTGTTCATTTGTTATCTTTTGACTCTATTTCAGTATTTTACCTTTTCTTGAAAAGGTAAGGACAAGTTATAAGAGTTATTCAGATCTGCAAACGGTTTTTTTTTGGCCGAGTTAAGATCGAATAGGGGTCGATTGTGATCCCGTCGAGATCGGTTATTGGTCGATTTGGTCTTGGAAAAAATATTATAAAAATATCTTGAAGCGATCGGGCATTGGTCGAGTTAATCTGGACCACACATCAAAAAGATTGGTGTTGTTCGGGAAATAATTGGATATTAGTCGAGGAAAAGTCGAGTTGATCGAGTACTGATCGGTAAAATATTTGTATCAGACCAAACTCGATCTCTACAAGATACTTTTCTGATCAATTTAACCGTAACTCGACGAATTCTCGATCTCTTCTTAAGTGACTGGCTACTCGATCCTTTCTCGAATATTTTTGTTATGTTACAAATTATCGGGTACAACGTCAGATCGATGACGACCAAGGTAAACCACCCCGAACATTCTTGTCGAAATATCCAGACCAGTCTCATGATGACCTAATTCTTTGAGTTGATCTGATCGGGAGTGTTAACCTAGCTTTATCTTTGCGACCCGTCTGAAATAGTCTTAAGTCATTCTCGACCTGTACCCGGACCTTCCCATGGAACAACTTTTTAATTTTTTTTAAATCTTTAAACGAGGAACCAAATGACAAGCAAGACTTTAACATACTATACATTGACCCTTACGATATTAATCGTCTGAACGAAAGTATAAATAGAAACATTTTAAAAGACGAGATTAAAAAATGTATTAAAATTTAAAAAAAAACCAACAAGTCCCCTGGAGAAGATTAGATTGTAAATGAATATATCAAGTCAACAGAAACTATATTCTTAAATATTAACGAACAACTATTTAATATAATATAGTATTTGTAACAGGTGTTGTCTTAGATGGTTGGCTGATTGGAAATATTAAACTGTTTTTCAAAAACAAAGGTGACAAAATGGACCCAAAAAATTATAGACCAATCACAATTGTAAGCTGCCTCGGGAAACTGTTGTCTGCAATTTTGAGTGAGCGATTAATTAAGTTCTCAGACGAATTTCTTATCTTGAACGAGAATCAATGTGGATTTCGTAAGGGATATTCAACAACCGATAATTTGTTTATAATTTTTAACTTTTTTAAAATTCTAAAAAACAAAAAGAAAAAAATGTTTTGCGCTTTTATTGATTTTGAAAAAGCTTTCGATAAAGTTTGGCGGGATGGACTATGGTACAAGTTGCTAGTGAATAACATGAACGGTAACATGTATAATATAATTGTAAATATGTATAAGGGTTCAAAGTCTTGTATTTCTTATAATGAATGTAAGTCAGAATTTTCCCCGTGTAGTAACGAGGTACGCCATGGGGAAAACTTATCTCCATTTCTTTTCGCCTCATTTATGAACGACCTCGAGTCATATTTATCAAACTGTAACTTAGATGGTCTTCAAACGATAACTAACGAAATTGAAATCAAACTTAATTCTTATTTGAAATTATTTGTAATTTTGTATGCTGATGATACTGTGCTAATGGCAGAATCAGCTGCAGATCTTCAAAAGCAACTTGACTCATTTCAAGATAACTGTACTTTATGGAAACTGAAAGTAAATGCAGATAAAAGTAAAGCCGTGGTTTTTTTCTAAAGGAACACTTCCAAGAAACCTAAATTTGAATTTGAACGGAACAGAATTAGAAATTATAGTGAATAGTTTTAATTATCTAGGGATAAACTTAGCTAGAAGTGGGAATTTTAAGAAAGCGAAACAGTCCATAGCTAATAAAGCTACGAAGGCTTTCTACAAGGTTCTAAAATAAGGCAGAAACCACGGACTTTCAATCAAAACACAACTACAATTATTCGATAAGATGATAAAGCCTGTTTTATTATATGGATGCGAAGTATGGGGTTTTAGCAATAATGAAATAATCGAAAAAGTCCATTTAAAATTTAGCAATCTGCTTTAACATTTAAAACCTTCTACACCATCGTATATGATATATGGCGAACTTGGAAGATATCCTCTAGAAATTGACATAAAAAATAGAATGATATCATTCTGGGGTAAAGTTCTTTCTGGGAAGGAGTCAAAATTGTCAAAAGTTGTCTATAACTTATGTTTTCAATTGTCATTTGTAAATGGAGATACATTTTTCATGGTTAGATAACATTAAAAATATTTTGAATGAATGTGGCTTAACATATATTTGGAATTCACAAACTTTTATTAATTTGAATTGGCTACGTCTTACAGTTAGTAAAAACTTAAAGATCAATTTCAACAGAATTGGCACTTACTGTTAGAAGAATCACCAAAAGCTGTAAATTACAAAGTATTTAAAAATAGTTTTAGTTCTGAAGCTTATTTAGATATTTTAGATAGCAAAAATCTTGTAGAATTTTGCAGATTTAGAACGACTAATCATAAATTACCCATTGAAGCTGGTAGATGGCTAAACACCAGCAGACAAAATAGAAACTGTACTCTTAGTCCATCAGCTGGAAGGGCAAAAGTTCAGTTCTGTGTTACACCCCTGGGTACCGCAATTTTTTTTTGTATAAATTTAAAGAGTAATATCTAAAGAATATTTTAAGAGGTGTTAGATTTTTGAAAAAGTGTCCAAAAGGGGTTAAAAGGGGATATATTTCAGGGTATATATCAAAAATTTTGTTTTGCACATTATTACAGAAAAAGGAAAAAATAACCAAGTATTCAGTACTATACTTTTTATTAAATGGAACACATCATATCGTATTGAAACGCAGGCTAATTTTTAATTAATTTTTAAATCGTAGAGGACAAAAAAAAAGGGGGAGGGTCAAATTCCAAAAGTCATGATTTTGAATGAAAAGAAGCATACGTACTACTTTTCTTGATAAAATGGTATATTTTTACACATTGAAAATTACAGCATAAAGTATATAAAGGCTGTTAAAAAAAAATTAAAGGTTAGAAACAATAACATAGAATCAACGACAAACACAAACATAAGCAACCAGAAATACACGATTCTGTCACAAATTTATACATCGCATTCATGAAATAACTCACATATTAATACACACAAAACTGTCAGGGTTTCTAGATTTCTATTTTTTTTTTAATTTAACAACCGCATCACCACATTTTAAGGTCACACAGAAGGTCAACCCATAGAATCATCATCAGTTTGGTCACCTGCATCTACCGAATTATCATTATCATCTTTTCCATCATCATTTTCGTCATCGTTAGCAATATATACGATTTGATAATGCTTATATCTACAAGCTTTCGAGGATTAACATACAGCTATCTGTTCAGGATAAACCTTGTTGAACACATGAACATCTTTTTTGGCACAACCAGATTTACATGAACAGCATATCAGAATTACCAAAACATCTAACGCTGGTGGTTGGTCTAGAAAATTGATACTGATCAAAGCGCTCTGAACAATCCAATCATAGTTGTTTGGGAACAGACCCGTGTCGTGTTTAAGTGCAGAGTTTCAAATATTCGTCTGAAAGTTGGCTTGTTTAATGTGCTTTAACATTGCATCTTTTGCATTTCAAAACGTTCTGATCTTTATTTATCGATATTTCTAATTTCGTAGCATATATAGAACACGAAAACCTCTCGAATGTTTTGACAACTCTTCGCCAACCGCTTCCAAGGTTTCACCAATATGGAATAGACCTTCTGAAAACTCCACATAACGTGTCAAAAAGCCGAATGCTTTGCTTTTTTCTTTACCAGACAAACTTTTTGGAATTTTGGATCCCAAATACTCTTCAACTTTGCACTTGTTTGGCTTAATAAATATTTTGATATGAGCGTCACTGATGAGTCTTATGTAGACGAAACGCGCGTCTGGCGTACTAATTTATAATCCTGGTACCTTTGATAACTATTTACACTACTGGGTCGATGCCACTGCTGGGGGACGTTTCGTCCCCTAGGGGATTACCAGCCCAGTAGTCAGCCCTTCGTTGTTGACATGAATATATATAATGTGGTCATTTTTATAAATTTCCTGTATACAAAACTTTGAATTTTTCGAAAACCTAAGGACTTTCTTATACCAGGCATAGATTACCTTAGCCGTATTTTGCACAACTTTTTGGAATTTTGGATCCCAAATGCTCTTCAACTTTCCACTTGTTTGGCTTAATAAATATTTTGATATGAGCGTCATTGATGAGTCTTATGTAGACGAAACGCGCGTCTGGCGTACTAAATTATAATCCTGGTACCTTTGATAACTATTTAATTAATCACAACCTGTATTGGTGCGAAATCCTGGCAGTTTTCTACAAGCATTCTCACCAAATTTGCACACATTGATTGCACATTTAATAATCTGCATTTGGAGGATGCATCTGTCAGACTTACAATGTTAGAATTGATATGCAACTGTGAAAATAGTAAGCCAATACTTCCACAACAGTTTCAGAAGTTTTTTTTTACAATGAAGTCGTTACCTTTGTCAGCTGCATGTTTTTGCATTTTATTAAGAAACATTTTTTATCGGCTTCTTCCTGTTTGATTATAAGCTAAAACCATTCTACGCTATTTCATTTTCAACATATATTTTGTGGCACATACTTCCATGTGATACAAATAAATCCATACATTCACGTGTAAATCTATAGGATTGCTTACTCTTTTCAAAACAAAAGAATTCAACAAAAGCAACTTTGTTTCCCCCAACTAACAAACATTTCTTCCATTCCCAAGAACACGATTGTGATGGTTTATAAATTATCGTAATGATTTGCCCTCCAAAGAACCTTCCGTTCTAATTTCGTTATGAATATTGTGCGATACTATTCAGTGACAAAATCAATGCGGGATCACTTTTTAAAATAACAATTGCCAAATCGAAAAAAGTGTTTGGTTTCCTAGTAATGGTTTGAATAACTGCCATGTCATCAAATATCCACATGCTTTCCCAAGGAATGAGCCTTTTCTAAAAGACCACTCAGGACAGGTTTTAATTTGTCATTACATGTGTACCATCAAAGTTTGCAAGAGACATTGGAAGAGGACCTAATTCAAACTGGTGAACCTATCGCATAACCAACTATCTTGTCTGGAATATGACAAGCAGGCGACATTGTTTTTCATCTGCTCTCATATTTTGTTGTTCTTATCAGCCATTAACTGCTCGCCTTGTATTTCCTTTTTAAAAATGTAAGCAATGATTTTCTTTTGAGTGTTTGGAAGATATCGGTTGACTTTTGAATAAGCCGTTCCGTAATGAAAATTTCTGAAGCTAATTATCCCTTTTCATACGCGTAAAGAAGGTTGCACATTAATTCCGAAGAAGCAACAGAACCCGAGAACAAGCCATATAACTGCTCAGATGTTATAATGGAATTGGCCACCTTTACAGTGTCTGAAACAATTTCAAAACATCAGTTTAGTCTCGCTTCATTCGAGTTTTTCTAAGTTCTCTTTGGGCGGATGTTAAAGTTTAACCATTCCTACCAAGAATCGACATTTTAATGATATTGAAGCTCTTTCATGTGCATTTAGCAACCAATGTTTTTCAGAATCTTTATTTAAACTGAAATCAACAAAGCCATTTTTTTGTATCTCTAAGAAACTTAAGAAAGTAAAAAGTATTGCCAAATCCCAATACTGACTATTTGACGTTCGTTCAAAGCGATGTTTGATGATTGAATGACTTAACAATCTTAAGTCAATCACTTCATAGCTAAAACACAAAATGTTGATAAGCACACCTTTATTGAGTTCGATAGAGTACACCTTTTCTGAACGCAAAAAAATCACCTTAATTTGTAATTTTTCATAAATATTTCGTTACTCATTCACTTTATAAAATAATTTGTCTCACAAAAACATCATAAATCGACAATTAAATGTTTGTTTTCAGTTGCAAATTGATAATGATTATATGTAAATACATTGTACATGTTGTATACTGAATCAAAGTCGGTTATTTGATGATTTCCGGTATTTCACGAGTATTTGCACGAACATATATTTTATTAAATAATTCATATTTTAGACGACCTATAAATACTGCAAATGATTTAAACATTGCATAATGATTAATTCGCAAGTTTAATGAACTAAAACGGGTAATTGTATGACGAATTTCCTTAAAAAAAGGAGAAAATTTTCCTTAATTTGAACCCAAAAAATCGGATTGTTTGTAATGTAAAAAACATTTTTTTTAAACCAAAAATATTTCGAGTTACATTCAATATGATAAGTTTTGTTTCTGTTTAGTTGTTTAAACCTATACTTTATTTTTTTTTAGTCTAACACCTTGTATTTTATTAATAAGATACTGAAGTTTAATTCTATCCAAAAAAATCGCGGTACCCTGGGATGTAACACTAACTCCTTAACTAGCGCGCTTTTGAGAACTAGCTGATGGACTATCTGTGTAAAAACAATGAACTCGGGGAAGAATTTCACTTTATTTTGGAATGCCATTTTTTTAACAGGAGAGGAAAAATTACATAGAAAAGTATAGCTACACAAAGCCAAATATTTTAAAGTATAAATTATTAATGTCATCATAAAATAAGTTAAAGTTGATTTTAAAAAGTCTGCAATTTATCAAAATTATAAATAAATCTGTGTGAACTCCCGGCTTTATCTAGTGTGACGCCACCCTATTTATTATTTTTGTAACATGTCTTTAACTAATTGTATGTATTGCATATTGTGTATTTCTCTATACCTTGTCAAAATGATGGTTTATTGAGAATAAAGATATATAAATACACAATTTGGTTTGGTACATACGTGGTTTCATTGGGCCAAGAAATATATTCATTGTAAAATTTAATCAAATCTCATTAATTATATGAACAATTTTCTAAACTTACAACGGAATACATATAAAAAGAAGAAAATATTGCAAGATCTGTGACTTTTTGTCCTGTGATTATTTGTCCTATCAAATTTGTGACTTTTTTTGTCCAATCAAGCGTGTGACTTTTTTTCCTATAAAATTTGTGACTTTTTTCCTTAACTAAATTAGAAACTCCAAGTCAGGAATGTGACAGTTGTTATCCATTCATTTGATGTTTTTGAGTTTTTTATTTTGCCATTTGATTAAGGACGTTCCTCAGCGATCGGTATTTTGGTGATTTCACTTCTTTCTGTTTGAGTATAAATATTAACGGGACATAAACGCGCTACAACATTTATTAAGTCGAGAATTAAGACCAGCTATATTAAAATGAAGTAGCTGAATAGTGTATGCAGTAAACTTTTTTTGCGAAAAATAACAATGAAATATTTCGAAGAGTTTTTATATATTTGGAGGTATTATCTAAAAGCTCGGCATTATCTTTGTAAATATGGTACCAGGATTATACTTTAATACTTTCATATGCTTTCGTCAACACAAAACTCATCAGTGACGTCCAGCTTCAAATAGTAATAAAGACAACCAAGTACAAAGTTGAAGAGCATTGAAGACCCAAATTTCAAAAAGATGTGGCAAATACGGCTAGAGTAATCTATTCCTGTGATAGGAAAATACATAGTTATACGAAAATTTTAAATTTTGTCAACAGGAAACTTACTAAAATAACCATATAAAATATCAAAACATGTTAAGATAAATAAAATCATAAAACCATTGATCATGTTGAATGCTAATTCATTTCTTGATAATTTTATTTTAATACCTTTACAGCCGCCCTATATTTACGATGAAAAGGAGCAGACGTCTTTCATCATCAGATGTTTTTAATACTTTTTACAGCTCTATCTAATGAAAAGAAACATACGTACATCTCTATCATCAAATGTTTCTATATACACATTAACATTTGTTTAATAATAAAGTCATCTTTGTTTGTAATTTCTATTTTATTGCATTCAGTAATATGAGAATGTTTTGAAACTAATGTACAGAAATAAATCTTTTGTCGATTGATTTTAAATTTGATAAAAGTCTTCTTTAACGGGAAATAGTGATTACTTTTATATGCGACAAATGTTTCATTTTAAGACTAATAGTGTGATTAACAGGCAAATTTACCTTCATACTAAATAAAATACGCTGAAAATTAGAGAGAGGTAGTGAACCAAAAGATAGTGTTTGGAACCTGCCAAAATGTTCAAATCGTGGTACCTTCTGTATATGTTTGTTCTAATGGCATGTTTAATTTGTCGTCTACGGCTGTATTTTATAAACATTGTATACGTTTTAGCCTATCGTTTTGTGCACATAACAGATTGTTATATTTCTTGTTTGAACTATTATTTTGTTTCTCGTGGAAAGTTGTCGTGTTAACAGTCAATACATATCTTATTTATATTACATCAGTATATTCCAAATAATTAACAAAATAAGTTATCTAACAAAAGTGTTTGAAATAAAAAGGAAACCATTATGTTAAAGCGTAAGTCCAGCAAGTAGAGTGTTAACTGTTGATTAAATGTTGTCACAACAGAGCTTGAAAAAATAGAACAACTGGTAACCCTACATATTCTGTAACAGCATTTACCAAGGACGAAATTTGACAAAATCATAAATCTGTCCTTCTTTCTTTTGGTATCAACATCAAAGAAAACTTACCTCTATTAAACTTGATACCTAAACTACACAAAACTCCAGATAAAGAAAGTTACATAGCTTTGTCTTCAAAATGTTCGACTTAACATCTTTCTAAAGTATTGACTTTTATTCTTTCTACAGTTAAAGATGGGCATCAAAAATATTGTGATAAGATATATTCTACAAGTGGTGTTAACCATATGTGAATTCTCAAAAATTCGACAGATCTACTGCCTAATCTTTGATCACAATATTTGCAATTTTGAAGCAACATAAAAACTTTTGATTTTTCTACACTATATACTACTATTTCCCATGCTCAGTTGAAAGACCGACTTCACCATCTAATAAAACAGAGCTTTGTCTATGAAAATGGGAATCGTATATAAAAATTTCATGTTTTGGGTTACAATAATTCATATTTTGTAAAGAATCACACAGAATCTTCCCAAAAATATACTGAAGATGATGTTATCAAAATGCTAGACTTTTCATCGACAATATATTTGTTCAATTTGAGGATTTATATTTCAACAGACAGTCGGTATTCCTACTAAGCATACGGTATTAGAGCAAAACTGGTCAGCTTAGAATCAAAATACTGTGACCGTGTAAGGTGACACGTCTTCCTTGGGAATGTTACCTTATGAACTAGCACAATAAGGATCAGGTTCAGTATGAAAATAGGGTTAAGGAAGTTCGCTGCTCAGTTTCAAAATAATAACTTTCCATAAAACTAGTATATATTGATAGGGGAATAATTCAGGAAGAAAATAAGCCAAACAAAATTTAAGGGTCAATGTGCTTGTTTTAGAGATATTAGCCATTGGAATTTTGGCGGAAAAATGTTCTCTCTTGATTTTTCATACCTTTCACATTGACCACTTAGAGTTCTCAAAAACTACTAGAAAATAAATAAAATTTTATAAAACTTTTACAAATGGCTCATAATTATACTGAAACATTGGGGTTCATAGACACAAATTGTTAATGCATTCAAATGGATAAAACCAGAGGATTTTGAAAATCTGACAAAAATTCCAAAACATGACAAGCAAACATCCTTAATAGTCATATTACATTAACATGTTCTCGACCTGAATACACATATTAATTTGCCGTTGGACGTTAAGCAGTCATCAATTATCATCATAATCAAACTTGCATGAATAAAAGGTGAGAATGAGGAAGTCAATTTGCCGACGTCAATATGCAGAATATAATATGTTCACTGCATATGCATTTAAGACTGTGAAAACACACCGCTCGTATTAAGAATTTTTATTTTGTTATAAAAGCATTATACGTCGGTTTTTACTTACTCGGAATGATAATGTATAATTCAAGGGGTAATTTCCATTACGACATCAAATAAAAGTGTATGCTAGAGTCCTCAAATGTACCTTTCCACATCATGCTTTGGTAGCACAGCTTTTTTTTTATATCTTGTTAGTAGTCTAAAGCCATCATGATAAGGTATGAACTTCGAGCTAACTTATACTATTACTTCTCTATTGGATTAAATTTGCTCTGTCACAAGGTTGATTTACAATAATTGACATATGACGAACTACTTTCGGTTGGAATTATTAATTAGAATTAAATATTGCCCATAAGTGGATTAACATTAAAGTGTGATACCCTCTTCATATAGATTGACTATTTTGTAATTAAAGAGCCAATAACATACTTCAGGTTAAGGTATTGGGTCTTTTTGTTTTGATAGCGTGTTGTTGTGAAGGTGATTAAATTTAATACGACTGTCGTACAATTTAGAGGTTTTATTTAACTTTAAGATCAGGTTTAGGCCGCCATTGTCTACATACAGAAATGTCTGTACCGATTAAGGAATATGACAGTTGTTTGCATTCGTTGTGTGCGTTCGGACTTTTGATTTTAACATTTCAGTTTTTAATTTATACTTACTTGATGAATAACTTTAGAAGTTTTAACACGTCTTGTATTACAGGATTTAAGAACAAAAGATATTTACAATTGCTGAAAATTCGGATGATCTGAGCAACAGTACAGTTTTGAATACTAATATTCACAACGGTTTATTTTGATTTAACCTACGTTAATCTGTTGCCTGTTCCAAATACAAGAATCACTATACATTATGTCACATGCTTTTAATCTTCTAATTGTGATTTAAACTGTCAACTCATCAGATTGTATCAATACTTTTACAGCCCTATCTATTTGCGAAAACATAGTATAACGTCTTTCATCATCAGGATTTGTATTATTACTTTAACTGCTATATCTAATGGTTGAAACACATGCCTTTGATCATCAAATATTTCGATATCTAAATTATTATTTTATTTTTTAACAACAAAAAAATCATATTTGATCTTCTTTGTTAATAATGACTAGTTTATTGTTTTTTTCAGTATATAAGAATATTTATTAACACAACTTTTGTTCATACATCAATTCGCCTTTTCAGAATCTAAAAAATCATGGGGAATTTCATTCGATGGTACCCCAAAATGAAAATAACGTCACGTCTTTGGTCGAATTTCCATGGTTTCGAACGTTTTAAATCAATCACAACGTTTTAGTGTACTATTGAAAATATTACCCAGAATGCATTTGATTTTAAAAGGCGAATTGTCGATTGATGTTCAATTTGATAAAGTCATCTTTAACATGAGATAAAGATTTGCATAAGACATTACAAATTTCTCATATTATTATCTCGCCTTGACGGAGTCAAAAACCGAGACATAGGTATGCTGTTTCCGGCGTCTGCGACGGCGACGGCGTCAACAATGTATTAGTTTGTGTGATTAGCTCAGTTTTATGGGGAACCACTAGTGGTATGTCAATGATAATTGGTATGCAGATGTATAACCATTGCCACATCTCATTGCCATGGAGATTATTTGGCTCCGCCCCCTCAGTCATGGTCTATTGACTTTGAATGGTTTGCTTACTTTACATGTATTAGTTTGTGATTAGATCAGTTTATGGAAATCCACTTGTGGTACATCAATGATAATTGGTATGCAGATGTATTACCATTGCCACATCTCATTGCCATGGAGATTTTTTGGCTCCGCCCCTCAGTCATGGTCTATTGACTTTGAATGGTTTGCTTACTTTACATGTATTACTTTATGATTAAGTCAGTTTATGGAGATCCACTTGTGGTACATCAATGATAATTGGTATGCAGATGTATTAGCATTTTCACATCTCATTGCCATGGAGATTATTTGGCTCCGCCCCCTCAGTCATGGTCTATTAACTTGTGTAAGTGGTTAAGGTATTGCTATTTTGATTTCAAAATTTTCATAATCAAAATTACAAAAAGGCGAGACATATCTCTGTGATAACAGTTTATATAAAAACAAGTGGAATCAATTCACAAACGATATTTTGAACAATACGCTTAACACACGACTGATGTAATTGATCACACAGAGAGAGTAAGGTGTGAGCACAATCTATATGAATTTGTCCTGATTCAGAAGCCTGTAATTCAGTATTTGTCGTTAATGAATTACTGCTTATTATATATATTCTGGCTAATTGTTTTGTGAATATAACATATCGTTATATGTATTGCTAGAACTGTTATTCAGTTGCTGGTGAAAAGTTGTCTTATTAACAATATGTTATTTAAAGATTTAAGTACAGATGGTCCGCGAAGAGAGGAACTTCCAATCAATTTAATCATGTTGGTTGTGCAACAAATGCATGACAACTGCATTTTTGTACATACACGTAAAACTATTTTATACAGAGACATCGTGATTTCTGACTAAACTATTTATGTTTACCCTAGGTCTAAATATCTTTTGTCTGCATATTTTTATCTACTGTAAAAAAAAAAAAATTGCAACAGATCGTACTCTTTGCGGGGAACAAAATTGACAGACAGTGAAAGTGAGTTGAAAGATACGAAAGGGAAATTGAAACGCCATAAGTCAAAAATAAAATGAAAACGCCATGAGCATGATGAGTAAAAAGTAAAAGACAAATAGACAAATACTAGTACATGTAGAATTCAAAGCACAATATAGAAAAACATAAAAATTAAGCAACATTAACTCCGTCAAAGGATAAGATTTTTAAGATTTATAAGAATGAGCAAGCATTCCGTTATAGAGAAAGTTCAAATAACTGTCCATTCTTGGGAAATAATGGAGCGAATGCCTATATGGCCGACGACAATTATTTCCAAGTGATGGAGAGTTATTTGGGTGTTCGCTAACATAAACATGTTAAAATACACTTTAGATATTTAAAAGATCGATCTTCAGATTATATCATTTTAAAAAATTTTTGTTCAGTTTGTAATGGTTTTATTATCATTTTCCCTGTGTTGTACCCAATAATCCAAAGGCAAAATTAAAGATCAAGCTGACTATATACTCACTTAACGATGTATCTTTGAACAGTAGAATCATTAATATAAATGATCTTGAATTAAGTTTATCAAGATTTATGTTTTAAGTCATTAGATACGCACGTCTTTCTTGAAGTGGGTTTCAAATGATATTTTATTTGTGTTTTAAGGGGTATTTTTAGTATTTATGCATATATGTGAATGGATTGTGTGCGTTTTTCGTTTGATAAATCTTGGAAGAAGAATAGTCTGATGAAAATGACATGGTACAACTTGAATAAATTTCCAGGTATGTTACACTGTAGTATCGAGTAACTAATGACGGTGTGCTCGAATATCAGTCATCTCTGAAACAAAATATGATTCTATATTTCAAACCAATCTATTAGATCAAATAATAAAAAAAAAAAACAGTGTTTCATGTTTCATGCATAACCAATAATTTTTTCCTTTTGCTCATAACAACAAAACAAAAGTTAGGCATGTTTTAGATAAGTCTGAAATAGCAATACAAGCAAACTGAAAATATTTCTCATTCTTCACTATTATCAGAAAAGATGCAAAATGGTATAGAAAAAAACCTTTCTAGATTGCGTTTTGTATTTTTTAAGTGGAAAACTACCTTTTTGATTTCATTTGAACATGCCGTCATTTACACTGTCGACATAACTGTTATATTTGCCAATGGACATATAACACCAGCAAAGAAATGCGTTTTTGTTGAAAATTTAATCAAAAATTATGCCCATTTTTAACGCAAGCCTTATTCAAATGTTGTCCATACCCCCCTCAAATTCTATTCATTAATACTACATTCAAATTATAACAATGAAAAATCAAGTGATATACCGAACATGTCATTTTGACCATTTCAGTTTCTTGAACTATTTATATATTTAACCACAATATTATTATCGTACATGTAGAAACTATTCGAGTAATGTTTCTTTTGTAACATTACATATTAAAATTGAACAAACGATTGTTGCTTTACAGAATCAAATTATAACACTTTAAATTACAAGCAAAATATATCTTAAAGAGTAAAATTAAAATTAAATCTGTAAGAAGATATATTTTTCTCTTATTTTCCTTAAAGAATAATGATAATGTGTTCAATATCAAAACGAATTCAACTGCTTTAACACATTTGATGCTTTTTAGATGCACAGAAAAGGAATGTCACTCATTGGAAAATATTCGTTTCTACCCGCTTGGATACTATCTGTGACAACAATTCGACCAAGGACAATAACAATCAAAACCAAGGAGTAAAAAAAGACTTAAAAAACCAAAGGATTTTTACATCAACAGTTATAAATAATAAATAAGAAACAACACGAACTCCAATAAATCAGGTGAAATCAGGTGCTCCGCAAAACAAGCATTTCCTGTACCATATACGGCACCCGTCGTGTTATTTCTTTGTTCAGTTCGGTAATGATGAGAGCTTATTATGACTGAGGAAGAATATCAGATATGATTTCTGACAAACTTTTGTCATAATTGTCAATAAGCTCATGATGGCGATCGTAAAAGTTTTTGAGTGATGACCTTAATTTGATTGATTCATAGCCCTGTCTTAGCAACTTTCGAGAAAGCAGTATTCCTCGTTCAACAAAATCAGCGCACTTTGAGCTATCTCTAGAGTAACGAATCAATTGAGACACATATAGTCCATATGCTGGTGCCGCTGGAATGTCGCTACACAGAAATGGAAAGTTGACTATAGGAAAATTACAATCATCGTGTTTGTCACAAATTTTTGTATTTAACCTTCCAAGACATGCCACAGAAAACTTTATGTGGATAATGTTGTGGAATTTTAATGAAAACGATACTATATGTTATATGATGGAATAACGAATCGCAAATAAAAGATTTTGTTAAAAATGAGAAATGTGGTGTTCATCAAATTCCAACGATCCAAATTAAAAAAAAAAACAAACGCCAGTATCAATCGTTTTAGTAAGTTTTCTTATTCATCCAATATCGCATTACGTACATTATAATTATTTCTATGGGTGAACACTTTTTAAGAAAGTGTCCATGGATATATCCAAAGGGCAAATAAAGGCAACAGAAGTATTCCGATGTTCAAAATAACAATATTCTTATTGCATAACGTCCTTTAGAACTATTTCCATGGATGAACACCTTTAACACAGTGCCCATGGAAATTTCCAAGGAGCAAATAAAGGCAACAGTAGTATATACCGATGTTAAAAATCACAATATAATTATTGTACATATAGGAACTATCTGAGTAATGTTTCTTTTGTTAATTTACATATTAAAATAAGAATAAAGCAATTTTAATATGTAAATTAACAGGAGAAACAAAGTGTCAGGATGAATGAAGATGACCAAAAGAAAATAACTCTCCATTACTGAAAAATAATGGAAAGTTTGGACAAACGATTTACGTCACAGATGTATTTTAGACCAACTATAATGCGACACATTTGTTAATGTAGTCGGGTGGATTACCGAAGTATCATTTCAAAGAATTAGTGTATGTATCTGATTTCGAAAACTGAGATGCTTTATTTAAAAATATCAATAGTTTTACCTTGTCAAATACATGAAAATTTAATTCATCATGGCAAAATGACAATTTTAATACACGAAAAGAAAACTGACATTATCTTTTATTAAGAATTCTTCATATGGTTCATAATTATTAGTCTGAAGATGGAGTTTAATCTAATACGTGAATTCGTATATATAATTATACATGTTGTGCTACAAAACTCTTTCGGTATGTATTTCTATTTTAAAAACAATATAGCAAAAATAATCAATGACAAATATAAGTATCTAGCTTAGAGTTTTTTTTATAGTTCTTACTTAAAATGCCTGTTATCTTGTATAAAACGTGGGTTGTTCGAAGCAAAAATATGATGTTCACACCACAGAATGTTTTATACTTTAATTAAAATCCAGCAATAGAAACAAAACCAAATATTAAGATGAAGGCTCTTTAACTCGGATGTTGATTAATTTTTAAATATCTGACTGTGTAATAATCAAATATTGTATGACTCAAAGTTTTAATTTACTTTTGATATTCGTTCAATAGTAAGAAGTATTTAATATCAACGTCAGAATATGTCTAGAATTTTTTTTCTGTGACGTCACAATATGTGAGGATACTTTATAGAGCGTTACATTTGATAACCGTAAAACTGTCTTCGAATAGACTAGAGAAAAAGACAAACAAATACTCGGGTTTTATTACATGTATGCATGATACAGCTGTCATAAAATATCAATGTGAAGACAACCGATAATCTATGCGAATTATTGTTCAAATAGCAGCCATGCTATTCCTGGCGACAATTTTGGACATGAACTGTTTTGGCTGTAATTAAAAATATGAAGATGTGATAAATAAACTCATCATAAATACCAGGACTAAATTTAATATATACGACAGGCGCGCTTTTCGTCTACAAAAGACTCATCAGTGACGCTCGAATCCAAAAAAGTTAAAAAGGCCAAATAAAGTAAGAAGTTGAAGAGCACAAGAGTGTCAATTAGAAAACTCATCCGAGTCACAATGTGTGAAGGTAACTCATCATAGGTCAAAGAAAGGCATTTAACATGGAGCCTTGGCTCACACCGAACGGCGAGTGTTCTATGTTGTGTCTTGTGTCTTATTATCTGTCTGTTTGTGTTTTTATTATTAGCCATGACGTTGTCAGTATATTTTCAATCTATGTGTTCGTTTGATCCTCTGGTATCTTTCGCCCCTCCTTTATATCGACATTCCTTAGTTATTTGCCCATTATCATCGATTCTTTCCATTATCACCCAATAATTGTTATTTTTATAGTTGTTTTTGGCTACTTTTCTCTGTTCTTCATTTACTTATTTATTTATTCTGCACTTTTTCGTTATTGTTCTGTACTTTGTAAAGCCTACAGAGACATACAGTGGTATTCGGCAATCCTCGGAGGGTACGGAATATGTCGAGATGAGACGAATGATACAGTGGTCGTCTTCAACACAATCAAATATGGTGGAAGGGATTCATACAATGTGAAAACCGCCAGTTTGTCAGTAACTACTATAGAAACAATGTTTGGCTTTCAATTCGTGTAAAACAACTGTTTTTCTTATACATTCACTACAAAATCTAGTTGAATCAATATAAGCATTTATTTCCTATTTCACTTGATGGCGTATTTAATTCATAACGTTTATGTCTATTCGCAAAACATATCTTTCCCTTTACCAGTTAATTCTTTAAAAAATATTCACTATAAACCAATTCCACGGGAATTGAAAATGCTTTGAAAGACAATAATCTTTACTCATTTAAATGATATGTCATAAAAAAAATAAAAAATGGAATTAGGTTAAAAATCTATCGATGCTGTTTTTAAAATAGACGGATATCGTTTACTGTTATGTTGAATTTCAGTTCATTTGGTGTCTAATTTACACTCTTTTTTTATTTTTTATTTATACAAATCGGATGATTATATGACGGTAACTGTTTTTTCGCTCACGAAATGAAGCTGATATTGTCACAATCAGTTAGAATGATATATCATGTCACTGTCTTTTCTAGCTAGGTTACAACTTGAAGTAAAAAAGTTTAAATTTGTATGTTTGTTGAAAAAAATTATAAACTCCAAAAAAACAACCACCAATGTTTTTTTTAATCCAAGGCATGATTCTAAAGTCGTATATTTACATTTGGACAACAAACAAGGTCGAAATTTTAATTCTCATCAGATTTAGAAACACGCGTTGATTTAGAAGTTTTGCATACTTACCCTGATTGGTCGTTCTAATATTTTATTGTTTACGTTCGAACTACCATACAAAAGATATTTTTCTTACAATAATAAGATTATACTTGTTGATTCTAGATTATATACTTGGCGTCAAAGAACCCCGCTTATACACTGTCGCTTTTTGGTTGATATCGATTTTTTTGTCAAGCAGTGTTACCAAAACATTCATTGTCCCGTTTATAAAATCTGATCATAGTCTTATCAAATTGAAACTGTCAGGCGAAAACTTTAGTGCGAGAGGTCTCGGTTTCTGGAAATTCAACTGGGTTTATTGACAGACAAAGACTATGGGGATATAGTCAAAAATACTTTATCAGATTGTGATAAAAAATATCACAATTTGGAGAAAAAAAAAATGAAATGTGATACCATGAAAAGTGAAATAAGAGGTGCAACCGTCAAATATTCCAAATATAAAAACATGAAATTGCGGGAAAGAGAGTCCAATTTAAGAAAAAACCGACAAGATGAAATTCATAGAACTCGAAAATATTTAGAATAAGTTATAGATACACTTTTGATTGAATAAGACACTGTTAACGACGATTTAGAGCAAAAAGTAAACAATCAAACAAGGAGGGCTTTTATACGATAACACGCCGAGCACTGCGAAGGCAATGCAAGAAATTCATAGTATTTCTTAACATTAGAAAAACGCAATTATAAAAATAAATGTATTAACAAATTAGTTGTAAACGACATTGAAATTTTGTCACAAAGAAAAATTCTAAACGAAGAGAGAAATTTCTACGAAAATCTGTACTCATCAAAAGAAGACCCTGATGGATATTCAGGTGATTCTAACTTTTTTTTTATATTTTATTCCTAAGCTTACTGATCTGGAAAAGGATATATACGATGCAGATATTTTAGAATCTGAGTGCGTTAAAGTTTTAAAAACATTTAAAAATAATAAAAGCCCTAGTACAGACGGACTTACTGCTGAGTTTTACAATTTTTTCTGGATTGATATAAAAAAAATATGTTTTAGAAAGCTATGAATATTCCTTCGAGACCGGAACCCTCTCAATAGATCAAAGACGGGGTATACTGACTCTTATTTCAAAGATAGATAAAGGTATAACACTCTTGTCGAACTGGCGTACTCTGTCTCTTTTGAATTTTGATTACAATTTATTAGCCAAAGTTATTGCGGAAAGAATAAAAATATTTCTTCCGAAACTTGTAAAGAGGATATGTGGCTGGTAGATACGTTGATGAACTTCTACGACTCATTGGTGATATTATATTTTTTACTGCTTTAAAAAATTATCCAGGGCTCATATAACTAGTAGATTTCGAAAAGGCGTTTGATACGCTAGAATGGAAATTCATTCAAAAAGCATTGGTTTGTTTTAATTTTGGTAGCAAGGTCCGTAATTGGGTCTCAACTTTATACTCAATATATCTAGTCTTGTCGTAAATAATGGATTTAGTTTTGTCCATTCAAAATTGAGAGAGGTGTTTGACAAAGGTGTCCTTTGTTTCCTTTTTTTTTAAATTTATTTTGGCCGTTAAACTGCTGGCAATAAATATTCGTAAGAACAATCAGATATCTGGAATAAAAATTTGGGATACTGAAATAAAAATTTCACAGTTGGCTGATGATTCCACTTGTTTTTTGAAAGATGTATTTTTTTGCGCTAATTTTATGAGATTTGTTTAATGATTTTGAGAAGTGTTCATGGTTAAAAGTCATTTTTTCTAAAACCGAAGCAACATGGATTGGAAGAAATAAATTTAACAAAGAAGGTTCCCTTCCTATTAAATGGACAGATAGTTTTAAAACCTTAGGTTTAAAATTTAACGCTTTTGAAGAAATAGTTTGTTCCAAGTTAGATACATGCATAGACAAAATGGAATCAATAATTAAAATGTGGCGGATCAGAAACCTTTCCTTGATCAGTAAAATCTAAATTCTCAAATCACTTGCAATATCGAAGCTTATGTATGTCATTTCATCTACACATGTACCAAGAGCTTATGTAATTAAAATACAACGTGACATATATAGTTTTTTATGGAATGGTGGTACTTCGAAAGTTAAATCGGAAGTTATTCAAAAGTCTCCTAGCGAGGGGGACTAAAAGCCCCAAATTTTGAAGTACAGCTGTTATCATTTCGTTTCATGTGGGTAATACGTTGTCAGAACATGACTCCAAATGGAAACATGTTTCCAAAGCATTCTTCTCACTTTTTGATTTAGAGGATTTATTTATGAGCAGATGTGAATTTGAGTTTTTAAATTTAAAAGCACCTCTTTTTTATATAGAAGTGTTATCTGCCTGGAAACGTTTCAAGTGTATATTCATCGCATTAAATGTATTTCATGATATAAAAGAATTAATTTGGTTCAATCCGTTTATCAAAGTTGACAGAACGAGTATTATTTACATATCTTGGTACATGAAATGCATACATGTACGATTCATCAATGATATTGTAGATAATATTGGCGAATTATTGTCTCATGATGCTATAATGAAAAATATACACTGAATGTTACCTTTGTAGACTTTCTATCTATAAAACTTGCTATACCACGTGACTGAAAATATTTGTTATTACAACAACACATGTCACCCAACAGCAACTCATTTGGATTCGTTTTTGAGCATGAGAACAAAAAAATGCTATGAGTAAATTATCCGCTAAAGATATATATTCACTTTTCATCGATCGGGAAAGTGTTTCTTCTATTTCACAAAAAAGGTGGCAGAAAGTTTTAATATAGAAATTAGTGACGAAAAGTGGAAACAATTTTGTAAAGAATTTTCTAATTGGTGGTATTTAGTTTTTGGAGTAAAAATATTTTTGAATAAAGACAGTGTAATTTTCGATGTGTTGAATTCTGATAACTTAGTTTTAAATTATTCAATTCTACAGGAAAATCATTACATCAACTGTGATAAGAACACACAATTAGACAGACTGTTAATATGTGTGCAAGCGTTTCTTAAATTTTTGAAAAGAAGGCTGGAAATTTAAGAATATTTACATCTTTTTAAAGACAAACACGAGCCATTTGTCGACGGATTTGGGGGGAGGGGGGGGGATTGATGGAAGTTATTTAATCAAATTTATTTTTGATATGATCATATATATTTTTAAAATGTATTCCAAAGTATCCTTAAGAGGTATTATTTTCTAAGTATTCACATCATTTTACTTGTAAATTGTTACAGAACTATGTTTTATTCGTAAAATATCAATAGTATAACAATGCCATAAAAATATCATGTTATTCACTTATGTATTGTAAAAATGTATGTATGCACTGTATTTTGAACACCAACAAAATCAATAAAAAAGAAATAAATTTTTGTTTACTTGTTTTGAAATGTCCATAGAACCACAATATTTGATAAGAAACCTGTGAAATTATCAGTTATTATGAAACAATTCGAACCCGTGCGGCATTCGACTCACAACATCAGTGGTGCCAGGAAAGTGATATTGAGTATGCACTACGTATATCACTCTTTTGTGTCCCCCTTTTATTATTAATAGGCGAATTCTAACTACTTGATGATCTTCTATCATTGTTGCATGAGTAAATATTTAGTAGAGAAATCTCACCACATCTCGATTTTTGACAGTTACCGATTCTGCCTATACCTGCATGTGGGAGCCTTGCACAAGAAGACAGGCAGAAGACTTATGTTTGTCTCTAAATTACAGTTTGATTCATGTAACACCTTATATGAAAGGGAAGATGAGAGGTTCATGGCAGTATCTAAACGACAACATGTAAGATATATAATATCTAATATATAATTATTACATAGTCGTTTCTTAAAAGCTTACAAAAAACACCAAATCAAATCAATTCAGATATGCATCTTTACCCTTCATAAACTAATCAATGCAACGGTCTTATTCCTTGACAAGATTTGGCTATATTTTAGTGGTTTTGTTATGTTTAATCAGACCTAAATGGTGCAATGGTGCAAGACAATTTGCATCGATACGGCAGCTGGTGGTGTATATCCAGCCCACTTCGGTATTGGCAAGAAAATACGGATTTGTACCGATTATCCGGATATCGTTAAATAACAGCTGCGAGTCACAATATGACGCTTTTTGTCAAGTGAGCTTTTTGTCAAGTGAGTTTTATTTTCAATTACTTACCATATTGGAAAATAGGGGCCAAAGATACCAGAAAGAATTCAATAACAAAGATCGAAAATAAACTGACAACGTCATGGCTAAATATTAAAAAGATAAACAGACAAATAAGAGAACACTAGACACAACATTAAAAACTAAAGATTCAGCAGCACGAACCCAACAAAAAATGAGGTGTAATTTCATGTGCTCCAGAAGGGTAAACCAAATTCTGCTCCATATGTGGCACCCGTCGTGTTGGAAGGGCTGTAATACAATTTCATATGGTAGAATAGATGTTTGCCATATAACTTGTATAGGTTATGTTTTTAAATGAAGTTAAGTATATATATTTTATTTAAGCACATTTGAATTCTGGGCGAATAACAGTCCAGACAGCAACCGACCTTATGGACAGATACAGTACGATAACTTCCCGTCAAATTATAATCCATCTGATCTATGTGTCAAAATTGTATATGAAGTAAGAAAAACTCGATTTGGTTGGGTACCAGTAGATTGTGAAAACCAGACTGCTAAAGCTGGCACATGCTGTAACCAAGGTGTATTATACGAAGGTATCACATACATTCATTGAAACAGTTGCTGACACACAAATTGATTGCATCTGAAAGCAAAACAGAATAACACCAGCACCACTGACCCAAGACCATTTGTCGTTAACCGATTTTATTCATGATAAAAACCTAAATATTATCGCTCTAACTGTAACCATTGTCGCTCCAATGAGTACGTTTATTTTATGTACAAAAGTAAACTAAGTAGCATGTATACCCGTATTTTCTTGTATGATAGAAAGATACAGCTCATTGTGACTGAAAATATAGGACTCTCTTTTCTCAAATTTTACAACAATACCTTAAGTTTTCCATGTATATTGATAACGGAAGAAGTTCAAAACATTATTGCTCCCATATTGAAAAAAAAACATTAAATGATTATTAAGCTATATCAATAATAAATAACCTTTTATGAAAGATAAGTAAAAGTTGTCTATTATTTCAAAAAGTTTATCTTCAACATATGTAAGCTATTGGTTGAATATTCAGGATTGATCTAGAATTCGATAACATATAATAAAATATATAAGAGATACATATAATAAATCAAGAATTCGATAACATATAATAATATATATAAGAGATACATATAATAAATAAAAATGATACAGGCAATTCCGAGTAATACAGTATAACTTAGCAACAGACTATCGTGATCATTTTAACATAGAGTTAGTGTTTCTATTTCTAATGTACACCTCGACATCCAGATCAAACTCAGTTCGAAATTTAAAAAAAATCATCAAATACAACCCGACGAAAAGCGACCGGACTCTAAAAAAACAAGGTAAAAAAAGCCAAATAAATTACAAAGCTGAATGCCATTGAAAACACTAAAGGAGAAGGTCCGGTAAGGCTCCTCTTTGGCCCGAAAATATCGCAGTTTTATAAAATTGTTAAAATGTTAACTTTAATTTATTGGACAGTAGAATGCTTTTGCTACATAAATCTGGGTTGTTTTTGGCAATACAATGCACATATTTCGAGTACTAGCACCGTTATTTCACGCTAAATTACTATCATCTATAATCAATTATTTACTCTTTTCTTCTTCAGCTAAATACAAAGCTTTGTTAGTTTTAAAGAAGACTAATTGGTATACAGCAGATCATATTTGTAAAGAAGAAGGTGGCACATTATTTGATAATAATAACCTAATCATCAATCTTGCTAAATTATCTTTTGCTGGTTCACCATGGATAGAACAAAAGTAATGTTCTTTATCAATTCAAAATCTGCCTGCATGGACCTTTGAGCATAAAGAATAAAAGCGCACTCGTTTAAGTATAATACATGTATATGTATATGTATATGCTTCTTTGATTACTTCTTTATCATTTTTTTACATCTTTTTTCCTTTCTTCCCTATTTTATTAATTAAGTTAAGACATAAAAAAATCAACAAAAGTCGGACTCTATATATTAATGTATTTAATGTATATTTAATGGCAAATAATGTGTATATATCAAGAGTGACCACGTTGGTATGTGTATGTGTGTTAATGATATGCGATGTGTAAAAATGATAATTGTATGTTTGTAAACAGTGTAGAAAATGCTCTTTGTGGTACAGAATTCATTGTTCTTATTAGGAACGCCTCTGTACAAATGTACTACAGATGATACTTTTGGATAAAAATCATCAGGTTACCACTTATAAAAGCGTCCGTAGGTTTCTAACAGAAAACACGTTTTCTTAAGAAAATATTTCAATTACATACGTTGACAACGTTAAAGTAACCAAAGTAAACATTTGCTTACGAAAACACTGAAATATGTACACAAATTATAAAACAACATTAAACGACCTAACGACCGTGGGACATTATTTCTTTAAATCAATCATCACTGATGGTTTTTGTGTTATGTATTTTTATTGAGAGAACAAATTGACAATGAGCTGTTAAATAAAAACATCGAAACTGAGTTTCTACAACAAACAACATTATATTAAATTAAATTCTATGGTTTACCATGTTTTAGTGTAACAGAGTTTTGGTCAGCTCTGTCGCCAAATGAAAATCAAGATCCTGAGATATGTTCATTTTCAAGAGTATTACCACCAGAACCATCCTGGTACCAGTGGTTTCCGCAGATAGATTCAGATGGGTTTGATTTATGTGAGAAGGCAAATCATTTGTCCCTATGCATGATACCAAGTAAGATTAAAGAATTATTTTCTTAATATTAGTCGAAGAGAATCGACAGATAACAAAAGGATAACCAAATACCAACTCGAACACGATATGGCAGTGTCACGGCAAAAATGACAAGAAAACTAAAAAACGGTATACAAAACACAACATAGAAAAACTAACGATTGAGCAAAAAAAAAAGTTAACACAATTACCACCAAAACCCGAGAGTTATAATTTTTTTTTCGGGAAGGTATATATATCCAACTCCACAAGTGACACCTGTTATTTGGCAGATAGATCAATATGATGAAGGTATTCAAGATAACAACATGAAAATTAAAAATAAACATTAATTGTAAACGAGGTCCATCTCGTGCATCGAAATAATTTGCACCTTATGCTAAATAAATTAAAAAAAATACACCCAAAAATCACCCTGTCTGACAATATTTGATTGCCCGTTTAGATATGTGCTATTGCAAAGTAAAAACTTTTGAGGCTGACAGTAGTGAAACTTCTCAGTGGTTTGTCGTGTTATGTTACTGTGAAAGATGAATACCCACAAGAAAAACTACCTAGTTTTTGAATATAAATCCTTCTAAGTAAACAATTATGTTTCTTGTAAAACTAAAGATGTCTCGTTCAAAATATAAACTGTTTGTGTAATTTGACAAGGATCCAAAACCAGTGATACATGTTCTAAAATATGTGCAAGTGCTATTTTTTCAACCTGTGACACTTCACATTTCATTGTGTCCGAGCAGGGTTCAATGTTTACCAGTGACTGTTAGGGTTGCATATTATCCTGTGAATTGTTTTAATTCGTGAAAAAGCTCTTGTCGGTTTAGTACTATGATATCAAATTTTAAAAATCTCAACCAGAACCAATTTGCGTTAAGGTTAGCAATTATAGCTGAAGTTTCATTTTCATATCGTTTCAATATGTTTTGAACTAAGTTTGTATTTTTGCTATAGGGCTTGAAAGATCCATCCCTAATAATCCAAATTTAAGGGTGCAATTAACATTTTCAATGACGTCGATGACGTCATATTTTGTGTAACCTTGCCAAAGTGACCCTTAGTGGTGGTATTGTTAATACATATACTTGTATAAAACTAGCTATATATATCACTAAAATCTAGGATTTTCTCTTCTGTATGATGAAATAAGTGTACTTTTAATATAATAAAACAAGTTTTCTATCCAGAGAAAATGGGAAAAATTTGAGGCATGAAGAACCTGAAATCAGAACATGTGCATACCCATATTGACATAATACAGGCACATTTTACATAAACAAAACTGCATGAACTTAATTGATTTTTACCTGGTGTTTAAAACAATTATCGCTTTAGGATACGTGCTTCTGCTTTGAAAACAGCTACAGTTGGTACAAATGAGTTTTTAATTTTCACTGCCAAAATAACAGGATGTTTACAGTGTTGTCTCCCCTGAAGCATTTTGTATTTAATCTAAGCTTTAAAAATATAGTTATAGGCTAATTAACTAAGTTTTACAATCAAATACAAAACACATGATACTTTTCAGCAATTATGTAAATGAAAAGAAATTTCCTTCCATGACTATTTTAATTGGTTGTCAAAAGTACCAGGAATATAATTTAGTACGCCAGACGCGCGTTTCGGCTACATAAGACTCATCAGTGACGCTCATATCAAAATATTGTTAAAGCCAAAGTTGAAGAGCATTGAGGATCCAAAATTCCAAAAAAGCTGTGCCAAATTTTAAGTCGGGGAATAACCACTAGTTTTGTTAATACGAAACTATTTAAAGCATCCTGATATATTTTGATTTCTAACTACACATCGTCATGAATAACGAGTTCTTTCTGACAAAACATGAATAGAATGGCTTTTGATTTTTGTACTGGGATCTATTCGTATACTGCTGATTCATTTTTTTTTTGTAAGGTCCGTTTTTTGTGGATTGAAGAAATATGAGGTGTTTTTTCTATCGACGTTTGAGTTTCTGGTTAACGATAGTCTACATTCACTTCTACATAATATTTTAATTTCGTGGCTCCCCTCGTCCGCCAAATACCACAAACATTTGTATTTAAGATAAAGTGATGAATCCACAGTAACTGTGTATGACAACTAAGACATGTAAGAAGTGTTTGATTAAAATAACATGGATTTTTATTTAGGTTGCCAGTTGTTTTACAGTCATTTTAAAGACTTTTTGCTTGTTAACACTGAGTTTTTCCTAAACACATCCTCAATAGCAAAAAGTACGACAGAGTGTATGCAAGAATGCAACGGATTCAATCAATTTGGAGTGACATGCATTGGTTTTAACTTTGACAAGAATTCTTCTACCTGCAGATTTTCTGAAGTAATGAATGGAAATTTCAGAACTGATCCGTCGTTATCTATTGACTTGTATTTGTTACTGCCTATAACTCGTATGTATGGTTATAATATTACCTTTTTTTAAAAGTAAATGTAAGCGTTATACTTGGATTCAAATGTTATAAGAAGTGCTATATTCAAGAAAGTCTGGAATACTGATCAATTCCGGCATAAATATGAGCAACATTTGTATAAGGTATATAACATTACCTTTTTTAAAGTAAATGTAAGCGTTATATTTGGATTCAAATGTTATAAAAAGTGCTATATTCAAGAAAGTCTAGAATACTTATCAATTCCGGCATAAATATGAGCAACATTTGTATAAGGTATATACTATGTTAATCATATATTTTTACAAAACTTACAAAACCAAAAAGTTAAGTTTTTGTAGTTAAAGGCTAATTAACTAAGTCGGCAGAGCCTCGCATTTCCCCGTTTCTAAGCCTCATCCTTATATCGTTGTTATGTCAAGTCAATACACTATTATTGTCTATGTATGAGTATACTTAATCCATATTTTTGTCTTTTTAAAGCCCAGATATATTCAGAAAAAATCACTACGGATACGTTTTATTATACAACAGACTTTAAAAGTATAACAACTGACAAAACACAACAGCCTTTCCAGACATCAGGTATTTCGTTTAAGCATTTTGTATAAAAAAAATACGGTACATAGCTGATTAGTTTCATATTAACAAATTATGGTTGATTGCTTAATTCATTGGTGTTTTATGACTCTGTTTTATTTTTTTGGTTTTATTTAGCTTAGAACGAATCCCGACGATTAACTGGTCTTAAAATTTTCCATCTATAATCGTCCCTACGTAAAACTATCATTTCTTGTTGCAGCAGTTATAATTTAAAATACGAAGCAACGGTTATATAGATATTGGAAGATGTGGTGTGAGTGCCAATGAGACAACTCCCCATCCAAGTAACAATTTAAAAAGTAAACCATTAAAGGTTAAAGTACGGCCTTCAACACAGGGCCTTGGCTCACACCGAACAACAAGCTATAAAGGGCCTAAAAATTATTAGTGTAAAACCATTCAAACGGGAAAACCAACGGTTTAATCTATATAAACAAAACGAGAAACGAGAAACACGTATATATTACACATGTCGAGATTTGGAAACAAGACAATTAAGCGATCACAAGTGAGAAATAATCAAATCTCATATGTTAGCATTACTTATATATAAAGGCAACAGCAGTATACCGCTGTTCAAAAGTCATAAATCGATTGATAGAAAACGAATACGGGTAATAAACTGAAACGACATACAACATACATGGAAACGAGTTATTAGATAACAACTGCCATACTCCGTACAGGTACAGGACATTTTAAGAAAAAAATGGTGGGTTGAACCTGGCGCTTAATTGCAAAGTTTAGATATACCTCAACAATAACAACCCTACATGACAGAAATACAGTACAAATACATGCAAGAACACTCAAGACCACGCAAGACACAAATAAACAAATGAATAGCTCATTTTGACATGTTAACCACATAATTACTACGATAACTAAAATATATAAGGACATTACACAAAATAGCACAATAGAATAACGAACTGTATGTATGTCACACGAATGTATCGACGAGACAAAAAGTAACGTCACAGGTAAATTTCAAAACACTGGATAAAATTCAAGATTATGTTATTCGATGTATTTTATAACAATTACAAGATTATCAGTAAAGAATTGTGTAAATAATTTTGCAACTAACTGCATTATCTAATTATGTCAGCCTTCCAAATCCAATTGTGTAAAACAAATAAACAAATCCTGTGCATTAAGTTGCTTAAAGGTGGTACCCAACACCTTCACTTAAATTAATTTGGCTCGTTTAATTTTCATAAAATTTTTATATAGTATTTACTTTTACTCAGAAAAAATACACTGGTTATATAGTAGTTTGACAGACACTAATTTTTATCATTGAGAACCTTTATATTCCCTTAACAATGCAACGTACTTAAAACGTTTAGCTGATTTATCTCCCTGCAGTGTAAGGTACCAGCTTAAACTAAAATCATGCAAATAAACTGAGTGATTTTTTTTACATACGAATTGAAAGTAAAAATTAGAATCACAACTTCAAACAAGTGAGAAATAATCAAATCTCATATGTTAGCATTACTTATATATAAAGGCAACAGCAGTATACCGCTGTTCAAAAGTCATAAATCGATTGATAGAAAACAAATACGGGTAATAAATTGAAACGAAAATGCAACATACATGGAAACGAGGTATTAGATAACAACTGCCATGTTAAGAAAAAATGGTGGGTTAAACCTGCAAAGTTTAGATATACATCAACAATAACAACCATACATGACAGAAATACAGTACAAATACATGCAAGAACACTCACGACCACGCAAGACATAGATAAACAAATGAATAGCTCATTTCGACATTTTAACCATATAATTACTACGATAACTAAAATTAATTAAGGACATTACACAAAATAGCACAATAGAATAACGAACTGTATGTATGTCACACGAATGTATCGACGAGACAAAAAGTAACGTCACAGGTAAATTTCAAAACACTGGATAAAAATCAAGATTTGGTTTTTAATTATGTTATTCGATGTATTTTATAACAATTACAAGAATATCAATAAAGAATTGTGTAAATAATTTTGCAAATACAAATGTAACTGCACTATCTAATTATGTCAGCCTTCCAAATCAAATTGTGTAAAACAAATAAACAAATCCTGTGCATTAAGTTGCTTTAAGGTGTGGTACCAACACCTTCACTTAAATTAATTTGGCTCGTTTAATTGAAAGAAATTTTCAACCAACAATTTTATCAGAAAAAATACACTGGTTATATAGCAGTTTGACAAACACTAATTTTGATCATTTAGAAGCTTAATATTCCCTTAACAATGCAACGTACTTAAAAAGTTTTACTGATTTATCTCCCTGCAGTGTTCGGTACCACCTTAAACTAAAATCATGCAAATAAACTAAGTGGTTTTTTTACATACGAAAAGAAAGTAAAAATTAGAATCACAACTTCAAACGATAAGATATAAAACAATATCCGATCAGAATTACAAAAACAAAATTTGTAACTAAATACATGAACGCTGGATAAAAAAAATACCAAGACACGGCTTATCGCAATGCAAATTCACATTCAGCAAAACAGACATATCTGGGAATAGTCACGTTCGGTACTTCAAAGATAAGGCGACATAAATCGTAAACTATTATCTAGGACGTGAAAAAAATGTCCTTAGTGAGTTTCAAACAGGCGCATCGTATGGATCAACCAATTCGTGATGGTGATCATAAAATTGTTATTTTTTATCTTTCCTCCTCGTAACTTTGCTAGAGCAGTTTCTGCGTAAAGAGCACACTCATGTTTATGTAGTCCGTATAGTGTGAATATGCACGAGCATATATCATCTTTCTAGAATATTTTTTTATTTTTTTGTATAAGTCAGTATTTTGGTGTGGTCACAAACACTAAAACAAAGAACAACAGTATTGTTTGACCTCAAAATTAAATTCTAAACATGCGGACATTCAAAGATTGCGTAAAATGTTAAAATGTTAAAACAAGAAGAAAAAGATAAAATAAGGTTTAATACAAATGAATGTAAAAATCTCGGGCAATTACTTGCAATATTCTAATGTATTATTATTATACTTAAAGAAACCAGTATGGATACGTTTTACTATACAACAGACTTTTCGAGTAAAACAATTGACACAACACAACAGCATCATACTTCTGAATCAGGTATTTTTTTTCAGCATTTTGTGTAAAGAAATACTGTACAGAGCTAATTAGTTTCATGTTAATAAGTTTTGATTGATTGATAGATTGGTGTGTATGCCATTTTCAGCACTATTGGCAAATTCGTGTTTAAAATACTTGGTTGTGAACGACACAGTGTCCAGAGAAAACAAACGACAATGGGCAGAACAACTGAAAATCCTAGTCAATTAAGAATTGCCAAGAGCGCATATGTCACGTTCGTGGTTTGACATAACATCATTATATATGACAGGACAATAGTTGGATTATTTCAACATATCGACCACCGAGGCCTCTATACATGAGTATAACAATATGATGACATTGAGATGACATTGAAATGACATTGAGATGACATTGAGATGACATTGAGAGGACATTGTATGAGTTTTACCTAGATATACCATTATACTAGGCAGTAAAATCAAAGGGAAAATATACGAATTACCGATAAACCATTATCTTACACAATTCGATTTTTAATGCTTTAACCGATACTATGTATTTCATAATGATTAACTTATTTGTTTTTGCAAGAACCATAGTATTAACTCTTAAAATCAAGCTATTTTATTATAGTGTGTAATACAACATGTACAAATCCAAATAGATGATTAGCACAACGACTCAAAAATGACGCTCGAATAAAACAAGTTAAAATCCAAATTAAGTACAAAGTTGAAGAACATTGAGGATCAAAAACTCTGAAAGGTTTTGCAAAATGTATATAATAAATTAAAAATGATAGACGTGAGTGCTTTAATTAAGAATTGCTCCTTCAAAACTAGTTTCTAATTAATATATTTGTCATTTAGCAGGTATGATAGTGATTATTGTTGCCACTTTGTTAGCTTCCATTGCAAGTGTTGTTGTCTTATGTTATTTTGTAAGACGTATACTATCTATTCTAAACAACGTAAGTTTACAGTTGTTACATATGTGTGTTAAACTATATATTCCACCAATCAATTCGCCGTTTCAGAATCTAATGCATTCTGGGTAATATTTTCAAAAAGGTACACCGAAACGTCGTGATTGGTTGAAAACGTCCAAAACAATGGAAATTCAACCAATGTAGTGACGTTATTTTCATTTTGGGGTACGAACAATGCAATTACCCATAGTCCTTTCGATTCTGAAACGGCCAATTAAACACATGTGTATGAGGGAATTATTTATTTTCTTTGTTAACATCTTCTTTACATAAGAAAAAATGTGTTTTTTCGGATAGAGTGGGGGCCTATATTCGCCGGGGACACAATTTCGCCGTTTTATGATTTTGAGGTGTAAACACTCCAACGGATGGCTGAAATTGAAGAAATATGCCGATAAATTATTTTTTTTTAACGAATATGATTATTTTTTAAACCTAAACCAAATTACGGCACTTACTGCAAAAGTTTGAAAAACTGACAACGATTTTCGGTCAATTTCCTGAATGAAAAACAGGATTTTCAAATATTTTTTTCTTTAGTAATTTTTTGACTGATTGTCCTAAATTTCTGTTTTTTACACCTTTGAAATGTCTGCTGTTTATTTATGATGAAATTTATTTGATAAATATTATATAAAGCTGCAGTTATTTGGTTTTAAATAGATGTGTAAAAACGGCGAATATGTGTCCCCCATTGATAAAACTTTAGGAAATTTCAAACACCCTTTAATCTAACTTGTCAGTATACTCCAAAAACATGTAGACCTGAACATAAACTGCAGAAAACATGGAAAGATGTGGCGAAAATGAGCACCCCACTCTACTTGATTTCTTGGTTTTGTACATACATCTTCCTTGTCTAAATTATAAATTTTGTGGAGTGTTTAACTCGTGGCTCTCCTTTACCAGTTCAATCAATGAAAACATACACCATGAAAAAGAAAGATGTCACGGTAGTTATTATTTTCAAATTGGTTGATACCAAACGTAAACACATTTCCTGTTGTGATTCGTTAACGTTTAACAACTGCAATGAAGTTCGCTATATGCATTTGTATTGTTTACCTACATATTTCTGTGTAATGAATGTCGATACCTGAACTTGGTTTGCTTATTTTTTTATTTATTATAAACGTACACATACATTCATTTAAGCGGAACGGTAATTGAAAGTCGAAACGTAATCAGAAATTATATAAACTCGTCAAAGAAACCAGGATTACAAAAGATTCATCTCTTAAACTCGAATTAAAAAAGTTTAAAAAGGCCTGTAAATGTCTTGACAGTATAACAAAGATGATTTGGAATGATTGCCAATGAGACAACTTTCCACAAAAGATTAAAATAACACAAACATTAACAATTATAGGTAACCGTACGGTTTATTACTTAGACAAATATAGAAAACCTCGAATGATTCCCATTTCAAACTTTACAGATTAATCACTGTAAAAGATTTCTAATATTACAAAATGAATAATGTTTTATTGCAGAATGTGTTTCCTTGTGTTATTGTGCAAATGTTTGTTCACATATTCGTTTGTTTTTACAGTAAGATAAAAACACAATGTTGACTGCTCTACTCCCCTATTTCTGTCTGTTTGCTTTTTGAACACATCTTTGTCAATTAAAAGAAATCTTATGCGACTTTCATAAAAGTTAGAGGTTTATTTAGCTTTAAAACTGATAAAAATGCCTGTACCAAGTCAGGAACATGACAGTCAGTTGTTATCCGTTCGTTTGATGTCTTTGAGCCTTAGATTTAGCCATTTGATTAGGGACTTCCTGTTTAAAATTTTCCTCGAAGTTCAATATTTTTGTGATTTAAATTTTATCAAACAAAAGCTCCAAACTTTTCATCCTAAAAACAGAAATGAAAATACCGTTTAACGATGTTGTGAACTCGATTAAGAATTATATCAAACTACACAGTAAATAAATTTTACATTTTGAATAATAGTACAAGATATATAATTGGTATTTCAGAACATGTTACAGAAGGAAGAGCCCGAAACGTGTACTCCTGAATTTGATGTTAACATACCGTTTTACGACGATGACGATTTTTTCCATTCTACAAACATTATTTATAGTTTGCCCCCTGTCGGTTGTAAAGGGACTGTATATTAAACAAACGTGATAATTAACATATGTTGATGTTTTTATTTTGGGTTCTACTATTTAATCATGTTAATAGAATTCTTTTTTTATATTTAAAAAAAAAACTTTTCATCTTTGACCTCAAAATAAAATTCTAAACAATCCATGCGGAAATTCAAAGATTGAGTAAAATGTTAACATTTTAAAACAAGTATTTGTACATGTGTTTTTGTTGATATAAAAGTTGTTGAATGTTCGTTTCGAAATCAACCTATAATATTGATTCAGAGAAAATCTGCGTTTTGTGCAAGAAAATTGAACTTATCGAAAGAATCACAACTTACATGTTGAACACTTGAATAATGTTAAAAACATTATTGATGATTTTTAAACATTAAGGCCCCGTTTCACATTTATTACATTGCATTTTGGCAAAATATTGTGACCACACTATTTTTTTTAGTAAATATTTTGATCAAAATAACATAAACCAATTATGGATCCTTAGTCACTGTACATTGTAGAAATGATCTTGTTTTCCATATTATTTGAATAAAAGGAGTGTACATTTTGTACATTGGTGTGGAAGCAGCATAATGACAAACTGTTTGATTAAAATAAGAACAGGGATTCCTAGCTCCTCCTAATTAAATACTTCATTCATCGGAAAACTATACAAAAAACGAAAGACACAACGCATATTTGGTTTAGAATAAAGGCAACAGTAGTAGTATATACCTCTGGTCGAAACTCATAAATCGATAGAAAAAAAACAAATCCGGGTTACAAACTAAAACTGAGGGAAACGTTTAAGACATGAAAAAAAACCACCAACGAACTGAACAAGTTCATGCCATGAGAAAAGTTTTCAACTAGCTGTGCTTTGATAAATTTAGTGGAAAGATATCAATTTAATGTTGAACCTAAAAATTAGTTCACATTGTGTTAATCGCCTGTAACTACATGACCCACGCGGATGCAAACACACGGAGTGATGAAGTAGTCACATGTCAGAGAGTTTGTCAGTATTCTTTCAAATCAAAGTCTAGCATTGTGTTAATAGTGAAGCGTGTTAAATACCGTTTTGCGATTTTTTAGCAGACTTAAAATTTTGCGATTTCGGGGCGGCAATGTATACGAACATACTTGTATTAAGCATTCAAGGGGGAATTTTATTAGGCAGTTGTTGTTTTAATGGAATTAATATGCATTTTCAAGTAGAGACCTGCTCAAAATTCTAAAAAGCACATAATTCTTAAATTGATATCAACTTAACATTGTAACTAAACACCCTTTTTCTTGTATGTTTACATAGAATGAGCTAACACAATGACTTAAACACTTCACCAACTATTCATCTTTAACATTACAAATCAGCCAGTACATGTGTGTTATCTGAGATTCTTGCTACTTTAAAAGTTGTGATATTTTCTGTGCCTGCAAGAGTGTCTTTGCGTACGTTCGTATTTTCGAAGAATATCTAATAATGAGAACATACCAACATGCTAAATTGTATTGTACCACTATCAGGAAGAATATATTTATTATCAGAACATATCCATAGGAATTGTTGTATTGCACCGCTACGATGAAATCCAACAAATTTACGGACAATTATCACCATTTAAAAGCAAATACATCTTTAATAAATGACCTGTTCTGTTTCACGATTAATTTCAAATGAAACTCTTCTCTATGGCTATCGTGAAATAGTCTGTTTTATTATTATCCATTTGAGGTGACCTTGTACCTTAACATCCGTTCATTGTGTTATTGTTTTAAGACAATTCTCGTATTCCTGTCTTTCCTTTTTGCTGATGTGCTTTGTCGGCATGCCGTTTTGTGTTTCTTTGATACATATATGACATGGCTATGTACTTAGACATCCCGTCATTGTGTTATTGGGCTATGGTAATTTTTTGTATTCTTGTCAATTGTTTTTGCTAATATGCTTTGTCTTTATACCTTTTTGTGCTTCTTTGTTCTATACATATTTTTTAAGGGATTAAGATTATAACATAACTAGAACACACCCGCGAAATCGCGGGCATATACAGCTTGTAAACTGTTACAGGATGAATTTTTGTAAAAGGTATCATGACTGGATAATTTCATATAAGGTATCAAAAGCCCTCTCCCTTTTTTCCAAAGTCCGTTATTTGTTTCCTTTCTGTTAAATAAAATTATTGTCGTGTTTCGGGCCCGTAATACCACAATTATTCTTCTCCTTTGCTACAATGCATTTTTTGGTTAAAATCCAATTTGATTTAAAATTTACACCGCGTCAAACATGAAATAAATGAAACTGCTTATAGACCTTTTTTTTTCTTATAAAATATGTTTCTAGAACAAAACATCAGTGCTTCTCCTTTGAGAGCTCTATTAACATGCCGATGGTAGGATTTGAATCTCGTATAAATGACTAAGGCTAATTTGAGGGGTGGTCGGAGGGGCCCTGATCCCGAAATCCCGGTGTTAAAAACATGAAGTTCCGAGGTGCATATTTTAACGAAATTCATATCCCGACATCCCGAAATTAAAAAAAAAAAAAATCTGCATCCCGTAAGGCTCAATCCCGAAATCCCGATCCCGAAGTCCCGTATAACTCCTGCTCCCTCTAATCTCTATCCTACTTTCATTATTGTCAAATCACTGCTTTCACTTTCAACAATAAATGTGTATGTCTCATTTATGGGCATTATGTTTTTAAGTCTGTGCGTCCGTTCGTTCGTACGTTCGTCCGTCTGTCCCGCAAAGTTTTTGTCGAGGTAGTTTTTGATGAAGTTGAAGTCCAACCAACTCGAAACTTAGTAAATATGTTCCCTATGATATGATCTTTTTTTATTTTAATGGCAAATTAGAAATTTTTCCCATAAAATATGAAATCTAATCTTTCTGAAACACTAATTGCCTTTCTGACGCACTTATCTTTCATATCGACGCTTTTGGGTCAAAGATTGGTCTCTTGGGACTATAAAAATATCATTTTCCTAAATAATATTGAAGATAGGCATATATATATAGAATTAACGAAGACTTGAAGTTATTTATAATTTGTAACCCAAAACAATCATAGATGTTCCTTGAATAAGTGTTATTACTAGTTCTTTCAAAGATATATAAAATAACTTATTTAATTAATATTTTTGTCATTATTTTTAAAGTAACCCTTAATCTCTATACTCCTCTTAAATCTAATAAATTCTTAATTTTTTTATACAAAATGCTGTAAAAATTCATGAAAACTACGTTTAGTCCATGCTTTTATTAAAATTTAAAATAACTCTATTGGGTTATTTTATATTTTTTAAACTAAAATTACCTATATAAGTAACTACAATAAATTACTTAAGAAATGCACCTGATTGTTTATTGTGGAAGGAAGAGAATCGACACACAAATCGAGGTCTTTTGTTTAATAGTATAGATGTTAACTGCTGTACCCTCATGTTTGACATGTTTACCTATTATTTCTTTGTATTGTTCACACATCGATGTCAATATAATCGAATTTGATGCGACTGTCATACAAGTGAGAGGTTTAACTAGCTTTAAAACCAGGTTTAATCTATTATTTTCTACATTAGAAAATACCTGTACCAAGATATATATAATTAGGAGTATGATAGCTGTTATGCATTCGTTTGATGTGCTTAAGCTTTTGATTTTGTCATTTGATTAATAATTTCATTTTTAAAATTTTTCGCAGAGTTCAGTATTTTGTGAGTGAATTTACTTTGTGATACAACTTATTAACTATATATAAGTGAGACCTAGAATCTTTCAATTTGATGACCTTATTTAATGTCCTTTAAGGTCAAAATTAAATTTCATGTTCTAGATTTCAACCTTTGCCCTAACTGCTTATTGGTTCAGGATAAAGTCAAAGATTCTTTTATGAGTTTTACTGTCCCTCTGATATCTTTTGTCCCTCTTGTCATTGGATAAAAGTTGTATGACATTGTAAAAAGTGCAACCGGAGGATAATTTTTAAAAACCGGAAGTGTCCATTTTTGCTTTAATGTTTTTGAGTGGAAAGTAAGGTTCAAATGGAATCAGAAGTAACATTTTAAAAATTTGAAGTAACCACTTTTTATTCCTATATTTAGCAAAAGTATATGAAAATAAACTAATTATAGATACCAGGACTAAACATTTATTTTTACGCCAGACACGCGTTTCGTCTACAAAAGACTCTTTAGTGATGCTCGAATCAATTTTAGTTTTGAAAGGGCCAAATATATTACCAAGTTGAAGAGCATTGAGGACCAAAAATTCAAAAAGGTTTTGCAAAATACAGATAAGGTTATCTATTCCTGAGGTATATCAAAAGTTAAAGTTTTGTAACAGGTTGATAAAAAAAAGATGTACTCTCGGAATACAATAACATGAGCTTGTATTTGACACCTAAATTGACGTTTGCAATTAAATATGTTCTTGTTCACATAAGTATATTTAAGTGTGGGCAGACCTCCACCGGATTTGGTATATCTTGTGATGTTGTATATATTTCATGTATATTAGCAAAATATAATATAATATTAAATATATTAATAATGTCTAATTTGTGTTGCTCGCACAATATAACGGAAATGTAAACAACCGTTTTCAAGTTCTTCGGAAAACACACAATGCATTCGATGATAGTAACAGTTTAATATTTGATAAAAAAAAAAAGAGGTAGAGTTTACTTATTGTCAGAATGCAGCCTGATAAACGACTATCACAACATATACATTGCACCCCCCTCACACATCAAACAAAACCTGATTATTGACAATATGTTCATAAATCTTTATTCTGCATATCTTTTTTTTTATTTTAAAACGCAATCCTATGGCAATCGATCTTTCACGTCACGACGACTAAATCTAAAAAAAAAAAGTGAAAGATTAAATTTTAATAAGTATATTCAAAATGACATAAATACCAACTAGAAGGAGACACAATTTTGCATGCATTCGAATGGATTACTTCATTAATATTCTACTAAAAGTATTATTTCAAAGAATTAACGTATGTTTATATTTTGAGAAACGCTGTTCAAGTATCCAGGCTATCAGATTTCGAAAACTAAGATCATGCTCATTTGAAAAAATCAATATTTAACATCATCAAATATGAATTTTACAGAGGGAATAATAATTTACAAAAAAACTGAAATGTTATTCATAACAAATTCGTCATATTGGTTTGTTCATTATCAGGCTGAAGATGGAGTTAAACTTAATACGTGAATTTGTTTATACATTAGTACTACAGAACTTTATCGGTATGTTTTTTATATGTGATTTAACAAAATAGCAAAAATAAAATGAGACGCATTTAACTAGGATATATAATGTTTTATCAATTGAATCTAGGATACATGTTTTTTTATGGCCCCGCAACGAAGTTGTCGGTGCCATATAGTTTTACCCTTGCCCGAAGTACCAAAATTTCGCAATTCCGAAATTCCGTAATTTCGTTTTTCTGTAATTCCATATCTGAGATACAGATCAAGTCTAAGTTTCGTTTCGTTCCTCTCCGCTAATTTTTGCTGACATTACAGGCTTTGGACTTGAATAAATTGTTAAAAAACCTAAATTATACAGACCTTTTTTTTCTAAAGGCTTTTAGATATAAGGCTGATTTTTTGTATGTGAGCTACCCACGATGAGTTATAGATCAAATTGAAGTTTCGTTCCCCTTCGCTAATTTTTGCTGAAATTACGGATTTGGACTTTGATGAATTATTGAAAATCACAGTTATACAGACACATCTAGTTTTATTAATAAAACCTGTTTAACAAAAGTTTCCTCTCAAACACAAATATAACTTTCACACCAGAGTAATTCTTATATGTATATATTATATCAACCCACATAAACAAAAGACAAGTACCTACTTATTTATCTTCTTTCGTTATTGCATGAGTTTATATAGAATATTGAAATCTTAACACATATTTTTTTCAACAGTTACCGATTCTGCCTATACCTTCATGTGGGAGCTTCGCACAAGAAGAGAGGCAGAAGAAGCATGTTTGGCTCTTAATTACAGTTTGATTCATGTAACACCTTATGTGAGAGAATTACTTGAAAATGCATGGCAACCTTTGAGCCTCGATGTAAACAGGTAAAACTATCTGCAGAGGTAGCTGATCTATAGTATTTACATATTGGTGTTTTAAGGAGGCCCTATCTGTCAAATGTATCATGTACACCGATTGGATTCAAATTCTCATATTTGATTTATAACAATGTAAAACACTTTTTATTTTTCTACCAAATATACCACTTTGCCTCAAAAAGTTTACACACCTGATTCAATGGGCATTTAAATATTTCGGAATGGGAATATAGATTTTCAAACTGTTTTAGGGATTTTTTTAGCAACAAAAACAGTAACAAAAACACAAGAACTATGTCACTTAGACCTGATCTGATACTATATTTTAACTTCCCATGAATATTTACTAGATTGCTTTGGAGATTTTGTATATCGTCAGGCTATCGGAAATACCATAGGGACTAATTGTTTTGATATGTGCACCACTTAATGCAGACCCGTTTGTGTATTGTTATGAGTGACAAGTTATGACTAATTTATGTATCGTTATTATTTTGGTTACATATTTTTAGTTTGTTTTGTTACCTATTCTGAGATCAGACTCGGTCTTATTTCAAACAGAGTTTTACCGTGCGTATTGCTATGTGTTTCTTTATTCTACATTAACTAGAGTTATGGGTTAAAGAGTTTATATCTGACAAAACGTGTTTAAATTTCGTCATTCCAATCAATATTTCGTAGTGTGTCTTTTTATGTTGTGGTGTTACTCTATTATTTCAGATAAAAGTAAAGGTTTGGTTGCATTAAAAAGGGAAAATAATTGTTACGGGTCAGTCAGAAATCTGTTCATTAGCTGAATTTTTAGATGTGATTCATAAATGTTTCTTGTTTCTAGGTTTGTATATAGACTAAACCCTTGGTTTTCCCATTTGGATGGTTTCACACTAGTACATTGTTTGGCCCTTTATAGATTGCTGTTCGGTGTGAGCCAAGGCTCCGTGTTGAAGACTGTACTCTGACCTTTAATGGATTAGTTTTAATTTTTTTGACTTGGATGGAGAGTTGTCTCTTTGGCACTCGTACCAGATCTTCTTTTAACTATTAAACCCGTCGCATCCATTCGCCTGTTCCAAGTCGTGAGCCTCTGGGCTTTGTTAGTGTTGTATGTTATTTTCAATCGAGACCATTGATATGTTTTAGAGTTTAGTGTGACGCCCATTTCCATTGAACTATTACACAATGTTATGTAGAGGCTAGCTTAGAACTATCTCCTAGTGCGTGATGTTATCGCTATGTTGACTCACAAGTGTTTTTGGCTGCTATCTGCCTTTTGGTCGTGTTGTTGTCTATTTGACATATTCCCAATTTCCATTCTGAATATTATCCAAATTGTAAAAAATCTGGCAAACAAAATCGTTAGCTTAGTTTTTTCTGTCTTTTAGTCTAGACGCCATCTAAATAAATGTCGAATTGACCTCCGATGACCTCCGATTGCCATTTTAGTGATATAAACCTAAAAATATATATAAGTAAACAAAAAGCTTACTTGTGTTATTAAATATTTCTATGTCTCTTTAATTACATTTGTAGATATTTTTTTTATTAAAAATATATTTAAGTACTGCAAAAGAAGATGTGGTATGATTGCCAATGGAACAACTGTCCATTAGAGTCCAAGAAACTGAAGGTAACCGTACGGCCTTCAACGATGAGCAAAGTACATACCTCATAGTCAGCTATAAAAGGCCCCGATATGACAATGTAAAACAATTCAAACAAGAAAAATAACGGCCTTATTTATATAAAAAAAGAGTGAAAAACAAATATGTAAAACATAAACAAACGACATTCACTAAGTTACAGGCTCCGGACTTGGGACAGGCACATACATAAATAATGTGGCGGGGTTAAACATGTCAGCACATCTAAACCCTCCTTCTTACCTGTGACAGTGGAATAACAGTACAACATAAGAACGAACTATAAAAGTCAGTTGAAAAAGGCTTAACTCATCAGATGGACAAAAAATACAAGTGGACGTGGCCGGGTCGTTTTAACCTGATTAGAATGATGTTTTTGTGGATCCAATCAGTCAATCAAATAACTTACCTTTATTTTGCTTTCAATTTTGTCATTCATTTCCTTTAAATAACTGAACACGTAAAATGCATATGGTATTAATCTCTAGCTAAGGTGTTTAATGGAAGTTAACTTGAACACGGATTCATTAAGTTTGCATTATTTACTTGCAGGTGAATAATTAGGTCTTTCAACTTTTTCATGGAAAGACCTATTGGTTTTCTCCTGATAACTATTAGGTCTTTGCACTTTTCTGTGAAGACCTATTGGTTAACTTCTGATTATTATTATTTTTTCTTCTTCCGCTACTTTTTTCTGACGGTGTGTTTTTGTTTCGCAAGATCGCTTAGATTTTTGGTGTATGATATTAAATATTCAATACCATTTTGAAACTCACCCTGTTTGTATTGTAACAGTTCTTTCCTACTAATTTTATTGAAACAGTTATCTCCTCCAGTTTTTCTTGTGTACAAATCTCCTTCCCAACCAGTAAAGGTTACGACAAAATTATTAAACCATTTTAATTTGCTGGTTATATACTAGTTTTGACCGAAGCTGTTCGGAGACTACATATCGGAGTTATTTCCCCGTTTGTATTTTTTTTTTAGAAATATGTAGTTGTTATTATTAAACCAAAAGTTAAAGGGACCTAGGATGTTTTGTTTTGAGATCTTTGGTTTAAAATAAAAGCTCAAGGTCAGAGGTCAAGGTCATTTCTAAATTTGGATTTTTTTTCAAACACATTTCAAGATATCAACAACATATTTTTACTTTATTGTTAGTTTCGACATGTCGTATCACATACATAATGGTTTGAAGGGTACACTTATATAAAATAAGAGTTTTCTCCCCTCTTTTATTTAAAAATACTCATATGTTGATATAACTCGTTAACCAAATATAATAAAGACCTATGTACTTTTGATTTAAGGTCCTTGGTTTATGATCTTGAAATTGAGCTCAAGGTCATAAGTTAATTTGACGTTCTAAAGTTTGAGGACAATCTCAATAAAATATCATTTACCTGTCCGACATAAATAAACCATTTATGTAACAAATTTCACGATACACTGATTAAGTGTACAAAATTTTATTTCAGTACCTGCTTGAATTATTGTCTTTTCATCATTTCAAAAATCATAAGCAACTCTCACCCGGAGCACCAAAACTATTTTTTCGGACGTTCTGACGTCTGACGCATCAATATTCTAACTTTTCTCAACGTAGTCTCCTTTGAAAGCAACTAATTTTTTACATCTTTTTACCCAGTCATCAAATATATTTCTCAAGCTGTTCTGTTTTATTTTTAAGATTATGTTTATTACTTCTAGTCTTAGTTCAGACAAATCGTCAAATATTTGTCCACGGAGAAAATATTTAATATGCGGGAATACCTCAAAATCCATTGGCGCTAATAAGTAAGGGCTATAAAGAGGATGTTTCAGACATTCGAATCCAAGTAAATCAATGTCTATACTAGTTTTTTAAAGAAGTGTGGGCCGGTGCATTATCGTACTATTTTTTTCAAACTGTTTTGAGAACTTGTGTGTTTCTGTTTGCGTTTTTCCGATGTCTACACAAAACTTGATAATTGCCCACTGCTCCACCTTTTCTGTAAACGTCCGTTTTTTCAGTGATGCCGATTCTGGATTACATGCTTCAAATCGAGATTTCGCCGCCATTTCGAAATTTTGACCATTCAGAGTTGGCAGGTGTAACGTCAAGACTATTGCCGACGTCACGATGCAAGTTTCTTGTATTTTTGGCGGATTTTGAAACCAAAAATTAACAAAAATATGAAAACACGAGCCTGCATGTTATGTGATATTGCTATATTAATATCAAGTAAGTGTTATTATTTCGCATTTAAAATTGGTCAAATATTGATATAACGAACTGGTTTATAGTACAGGATATCAAATACTAGTATGCAAAAAGATTTTTTCTGAAACACTATATTTCAGAAGACTGTAGCCTGTCCACGAACTTTACGGGCAGCCTTCGTATGTAAACTGTGACTTTTTGCATTAAGTTCCAAGCCGTATGACCATGAAAACGGAACCGGAAGTTACTCTGTATAAACCGGAAGTAGCTATTGTTTGTCCTTTTTTTAATGTTAAAGTATAAAAAGCTATACATTTTTGGAATCGGTGTAAATCGAACAGTTGAAAAATACAGGAAGTAAACTTTTTCAAACCGGAAATAACCAATTATCTCCCTTATTTAAAAAAAATAATGTACAGAAAATATATTTTTTTTGAAATCAGCATACTATAAGCTATCTTTTAACGCAGTTTTGCTATTTTCATATCAAACTACTTGTTTTATTTTGGAAAAACCTTAATTCATCATCAGTGTTTCTAATGTTATTTTAAAACAAACTGCCTGATTAAACCGATATACTATTTCACTATTTCTCTTTCATAAAAGAAAATTGAACAAAAGAAAATATTATATTCTAGATTTTTATATATCTACGGATACATTTTTGATTGACATTTACTGTAACAAAATTTAAGAAATAATTTCAATTTAAGGCATAAGTCTTCCTTATTTAAGCTATGATGCCTTGTCCGGTCGTGGCTATACTTTTAGGTCTGCATGTTTGATCAAGCCTTTTGACTTTGAATTTAAATATAAATTGGCACTATTTGAACATGTTGATTTGTGCCGTTTTTATTATTATGACCATATAAATATTTTTCAGATGACGAAAATGAAACTGTAAAATTACAACCTGCAAGTATAAACGATAAAAAAAAATATAAAAATATAGTTATGCTAAAAATTTCTAGCGTTAAAGAGCGTATCTTTAATACCAAATACCAAATATGAAAACTCTTTACCGAAAGGAATCGTAATGATTCAAGAAATAAAAGGTAATGATGGGGAACAAAGAATAATTTTGCTTTATCAAAAAATTATAGACATTACAAAAAAAGATAATGCATGTGGACGAAACCGACTAAATAATAAAAAAAAATGTTTATGCAAGTGAGGAAAAAAAAATCGAATAATTGATTAAAAGATTAATGCATGTGCGAAAAAAAACGACTAAAATATTAAAATGTTAATGCATATGAGGAGAGACCGACTAAATAATAAAAGGTTAATGCATATGAGGAGAGAACGAATAAATAATAAAAGGTTAATGCATATGAGAAGAGACCGACTAAATGATAAATAGGTTAATACATTTCAGGAGAGACCGACTAACTAATAAAAAGGTTAATGCATTTGAGGAGAGAACGAATAAATAATAAAAGGTTAATGCATATGAGGAGAGACCGACTGAATGATAAAAAGGTTAATACATTTCAGGAGAGACCGACTAAATAATAAAAAGGTTAATGCATTTGAGGAGAGACCGACTAAATAGTAAAAGGTTAATGCATATGAGGAGAGAACGAATAAATAATCAAAGGTTAATGCATATGAGGAGAGACCGACTAAATTATAAAAGATTAATACATTTGAGGAGAGACCGACTAAGAAATAAAAAAGTTTAATGCATTTGAAGAGGTAAAGACTATTTGTTTTACATTTTGAACAAAGATAAACTTTGAAGTGCTTAAATTATTAGTTAATAAGTTAATATATTACTAATGCCTTGAAATAGTTATGGATCACTGAATAAATGCAACAGTATTATACTGATGTTCAAAACTCGAACACCAATAGACAAAAACAAATCTGGGTCATAAACCAAAACCGAGGGAAACACATTGAATATAAGAATTATTGGCATTAGACATTAAATCCCTTTAATCCAATATAGTTACTTTTACATCTCTTCGCATAATGGATTGGATCTACCGGTGTGTACGAAAACAGTATCTCATGAAAGAAAATAAGATGTTTACCATAGAACTTGTATATACTTATATAGTATATATTTTTCATTTAAGCACATTGCAGTATTCAGTTGAATTCTGGGCAAATCACAGTCCAGACGATAGCCGGCCTAAAGGACAGATACAGTACGACATGTTCCCGCCAAACTATGATCCATCTGATCTCTGTGTCAAAATTGTCTATGAAGTTCACAATACTCGTTTCGGATGGGTACCAGTAGATTGTGAAAACAAGACTGCTAAAGCTTTCACATGCTGTAATCAAGGTGTAATATACCAAGGTAACAACGACATTTAAAACAAAATAATTACTGAGTTTGCAATTTAAAGGCAACATTGTTTAAACACTAGTGTTATGACATCACTGACATTAACCATATACCATTTATCAAATAATCATTCACTGACACTAAGACATCTTTATAACAATATTCTATGCATAATATGAACTAAAATAATGTTGCGATCTTTCTTGATTCGGTTTTGCTTCAATTAAGACAGGTAGGTTATATACAGTCAATAGTACAATCAGTAGTATCTATGCACAACAGTAGTGACGCAAGAAATGGTAGATATGATAATAAGTAAAATAGGAAAAGTCTTAATAAATTCAGCGGGAAACACTTCTGGTGTTAAAGGTGCAGGAAATAAGTCAGAACATACAAAAAAAAACATGGTTTGACCATGACTGCAAAGCCACTAGGTCAGATTTCCGTAAGATGAAACGAAATAAAATTAATTCACCGTTCCACAGAGCACTTGTGTTAGATGCCTGTATTTTTACGTAGAGTAAAAATTATATTGAATGGTATGTATATCTGTATTTTATGCGTAGTAAAAAGTACAATCAGTAGTATATATACCTGTCTTGTATGTACAGTCAAATGTACAAGCAGTAGTATGTATACCTGTATTTTATATACAGTCAATAGAAGAATCAAGAGTATATATTCCTGTGTTTTTAGCAGTCAATAGTAGAATCAGTAGTATGTATACCTGTTTTATCTGTACAGTCAAATATAAAATTACTGGTTTGTATACATGTATTCTGTGTTCAATCAATAGTACAATAAGTAAAATGTATACTCGTATTTTATGTACAGTCAATAGTCCAATCAGTGGTCTGTATACCTGCATTTTTTTTTATATATTAGTAAGATATATATCTCTGTTACTGAGAATATTAAACTCTTTGTCTCAAATTTCACAACAAGAACCTTAAGTTTGTGTGTTTTCAAGCGGAAGCATTACTTTAAAGAACCTTATGGATATTCCGCACATATAGACATACGTGTATTAAAAAAATGTTACGATAGTCATAATATAAACAAGAAAATGTGGAATGATTGCCAATGAGACAACTATCCACAAAAAAACAAAATGACACAAACATTAACAAGTATAGGTCACCGTACGGCCTTCAATAATGAGCAAAGCCCATACCGCATATAGTCAGCTATAAAAGGCCCCGATAAGACAATGTAAAACAATTTAAACTAACGGCCGTATTTATGAATAAAAAAAAATGATCGAAAAACAAATATGTAACATATAAACAAACGACAACCACTGAATTACAGGCTCCTGACTTGGGACAGCCACATACATAAATAATGTGGCGGGGTTAAACATGTTAGCGGGATCCCAACCCTCCCCCTAACCTGGGACAGTGGTATAACTGTACAACATAAGAACGAACTATAAAAATCAGTTGAAAAAGGCTTAACTCATCAGATAGATAAAAAATAAAAGTGGAAGTGGCCGCGTACCTATTTATCCCGACAGCACATATTACTAAGCTGTATAAATTATAAATAACTATTCTAAAGGATAAGTAAATAGTTAGTTTTTGCGTTATAAAGTTGATCTTCAATTTATGTTATAAAGATATTGGTTCGATATTCAGTAACGATCTAGAATTGAATGAAATAGTTAGTAACGTTCTATTAACAAAATGAGGAGGTCAAATAGAGTACGAAGTTGAAGACTCTTACACCATAGAAATTCACTACAGCTTATATCTCGCAATGTGAGATTATAAGCTAACCTATCTCAATTTGAATCTGAACGAATCATATCAAGATATTAGAAAAAAGAAATAAACAAAACTGTCCACCACTAGTTCTAGCAACTAAATTTAATCCACTATTCAAACAATTGGGAAGACGAATAAGAAAACATTGGCAGTTAATAGAAAATGATATTACTGATAAGAATTTATTTCCCAGACCACCTATGATTGCTTATCGTAAACATAAGAACGTGAAAGAGTATTTGACCTCGGCAAAGTTATAATCACTGTAAACAATTAGATAGTGATTAGATAAGAATGGACATTAGAATAATAATGATATTGCAGATTCACCAGGTGTCGTGTCCTAAAAATAACACTACATTTGATATGTAACCAGAGCAAGAACTAATCAAATTGTAATTACATAGTATTTATAATGATACAAGGCTAGGGTACCTGATGAGGATTTACGGCCTTTGTCAAAAATGACCTAAATGATATCCGAAACAACAGGTGCAGCTTAATCAGTTTTACATCACTGGAAATCGAAGACGTCTACTTGATTACCACACATCATTATAATCTTATAACCTTAGCTTATAACAGACACATACCTTTCTAACAGTAATTGTTTTACATAAGAAAGGTCAAATCAGGCTCCGATGAAAATAACTACAAAATAAATGTTTAGTTTACGCAATACATTTTTTCAAAAAAAATCTGTACAGGAAGCAATATATAATTCACTTATTGACAAAGGTATTAATATGTTTTGCTGGGATTGGTAATGGACACGACTATTAATAAATTTTATGTTCGAAGCCTCTGCTTCATACGTTGTTCAACCTTCGTATTGCCTTGATTTTATTAGTCTTGGAAATCTCTAGTAGATATATTGATGAACTGTCCCAATTATACTGGTAATCAGAATTATTGAACAACGGGATGTGATAAGTATTGAAATAATATCATAACAAACCAACTTACAGATTGAAGTTGGATTTTTACTTTTTTCAAAAAACAATCTATAAGTAAGGTTGTTTTCTTTAAATATAACGTTAATTCGCATTTTTAATGCAGACGTCGGAGACTTTAAGAATACAAGTAATTATTGAATTGAAATTACACATTATTAATGGTCAATTTATAATTTGAGCCATAAATAGATACTTGCAAAGTTCTGTATACCTACCGCAAAAACGTACTAGATGTAGATTTATTGATGGGTACAACATTAATGGGAATCTGTGAAACCATGTTGGAAATGTCCTTTGTGATAAAACAATACAGCGGAAACCTTTGATGCAATACAAGTACTTGAGAGATTATGTCATACACTGTGTGACGTAGTTCGGTTCAACATATGATGCTTTTTATTAACCAATCAACTTTCTCCTTGGGTCTTCAACAATTCATGAAGATAGTTCACGAACCAATTACAAACCACACGTATATACACTTTCTTTCCCGCGCGATGTTAGCGTTCTCTTTAGAGCTTAGAAAATTTCCAGAGAAACACGATTATTTCTTACAGACATCATCTCTGAGAGGAGGTTTTTCAAAAGAGAAAAACACTTCTAAAAAAACAGATCGATGTGGAAAATTTTAAAGAAACAAGATTATCTTTTATAGACATCATCTCTGAGAGGATTGTTTTCGAAATAGAAAAAAACTTCTAAAAAACGAGATCAATGTATAATTTAATGATACAAAATATATACACTTATAGATATCTTCTCTGAGAAGATTTTTTCGCAATCAGGAAAAAAATTCTAAAAAAAGGAGATTGATTATTTACTATATTACACCATAGAAATTCACTACAGCTTATATCTCGCAATGAGAGATTATAAGCTAACCTATCTAAATTTGAATCTGAACGAATCATATCAAGATATTAGAAAAAAGAAATAAACAAAACTGTCCACCACTAGTTCTAGCAACTAAATTTAATCCACTATTCAAACAATTGGGAAGACGAATAAGAAAACATTGGCAGTTAATAGAAAATGATATTACTGCTAAGAATTTATTTCCCAGACCACCTATGATTGCTTATCGTAAACATAAGAACGTGAAAGAGTATTTGACCTCGGCAAAATTATAATCACTGTAAACAATTAGATAGTGATTAGATAAGAATGGACATTAGAATAATAGTGATATTGCAGATTCACTAGGTGTCGTGTCCTAAAAATAACACTACATTTGATATGTTACCAGAGCAAGAACTAATCAAATTGTAATTACATAGTATGTAAAATGATACAAGGCTAGGGTACATGATGAGGATTTACGGCCTTGGTCAAAAATGACCTAAATGATATCCGAAACACCAGGTGCATCTTAATCAGTTTTACATCACTGGAAATCGAAGACGTCTACTTGATTACCACACATCATTATAATCTTATAACCTCAGCTTATAACAGACACACACCTATTTTTGATGACCTTTTTTCACATCTTCATCATCCACTAGGGTTACATTACATAAGAACTATTCTCTTTTCACTGCCAGTTAATTTTCTTAAATGTTTGAGAGATTTTGCACTTGACAAAGGAGGCACCAATACATTTTCTGCAATATACAGACTAGTCATTATTATTTGTGATGGAGCTCTTTTCCGTCTTTTCAAACCAGTAAGATCTGAACCTTTACATGAAGAAAAGAGGAGATCCCTTCCTGTTGATTTTGCCAATAGAGGAATCGATGCAATAAATATCTGCAACGTTCTACATCACAAGGAGGTAACATCTAAAATTCCTATTTATTTTCAAAATCAGTCTGTTCCTATTGTATCCTACAGTTACACCAAAACCATTGCACCTAAAATATTTAACTATAAACAGGCATTGCAGGACCTTGACTTAGAACAATACCTTAAAAACCCTCCGACATGTGACTGTTCCCACTCGCCTTATAATTACAGCCCCTCTGGTCATGTTATAACTGGGGATCTAAATATAATTCAACATGAAAATCTCCGAAAGGTGATTTCTCATGGTCCTAAGTTTAGAGAACCCCAACACATCAATTGGAACCATAACTTCAAAATAATTATGGATTCTATTGAGGACTACGCCAGAGCATGGGCTAAGCGAGAAGAAGTTGAACTGGACACTTTGTCAGAATGGGTTAAAACTATCAGGTCTCTGATAAAACGTCGCATTCACAAGTTGAAAAACTGTGTGAACGATCGACCAAAGTCCGTTTTCAGAGACAAAGAGGTCATGAAATGTCTATCAACTCTTCATGATAAGTATGTTGTTGTTCCTGCGGACAAAGCTTCAAATAATATTGTCTTTGTATGTAAATCGTATTACTACGAATGTCTTGTAAAAGAATTGGGTATAACGGAGCACTCAGGTAATCCCACATACAAAGACATATCATTTGACAAGGATAAGATTTTAGCAAATCATAAGTCCTTCATGGCTTCACTAAATATTACATTGAACACCAAATCGGAGGACTTACCTTGTTTGTATTGGATACTAAAGCTTCATAAAATTCCGTACAAACAACGGTATATTGCTGGCTCATCTTCATGTTCCACTAAAGAATTGTCTATTAGATTGACTAAAATTCTGTCCGCAGTAAGGAGGGTCTTCAGACATACTGTGAAACTGTTTACTCGCGTAGTGGTATTAACCATATGTGGATTCTTAAAAATTCAAAAGAACTTCTAGACAATTTCAAATCTCGGTCTCTTTCTGAAATAAGTTCCATCAAAACTTTTGATTTTTCAACCCTGTATACCACCATTCCCCATGTAAAATTGAAAAATCGCCTAAAAGAAATTATCCACAATGCCTTTCAACATAAAAATGGTAGGATACGCTATAAATTTATTACGTTGGGATTTCATAAAGCATATTTCGTTAATAGTGACAAACAAAAAGGTAAATCATGCTACACAGAAGAACAAGTAGTCAGTATGCTGGAGTTTCTTATCGACAACATATTTGTTGAGTTTGGAGGTAGACTTTTCCAACAAATTGTCGGCATTCCTATGGGAACAAACTGTGCGCCTCTTCTTGCCGACCTCTTCTTGTTTTCATATGAATCGGAGTTCCGCCAGACACTTGTCAAAAACAAGAGGATCAAAGAAACCAGATTATTTAATTTCACTTTCAGATATATTGATGATGTTCTTTCCTTAAACAATCCGAACTTTTCTGATTGGGTTCCATTAATATATCCTCCAGAACTCGAGATTAAAGAAACAACAGACACGGCTTCCTCCGCCTCATTTTTAGACTTATATCTCGAATTTGACTTACACAGTCATGTCAGTACCAGAATCTATGACAAACGAGACGATTTTAATTCCGAAATTATAAATTTCCCCCACCTTAGTAGCAATATACCAACTTCACCTGCATATGGGATATATATTTCCCAACTTATTCGATATTCAAGAGCTTGCAGCTCCTACTCAGACTTTGTAAAACGTCATCAGTGTCTGAGTAGAAAGTTGATGAACCAGGGGTATGTCAAAGAACGTCTCGTCCTTTTTCTAAAAAAGTTCATCGGAAGGTACTAACCTTGTTGATAAATATTCCGTATCAACTTCTCAAATAATACACGATGGTCTTGATGTATAGATTCTGCGTACTGATGTTGTGTATCATCTTAACAACATGTTTTATTGTTCTTTTATTTGTTTTTGTTCTATTATTAAGATTACTTTTACTGTTGAATGGTTTTATGTGATATCCGTTTGACGTGGCTCGGTACTTATACATCTCGTCAATGTGTTTGTATTGGCTTTCATTTTTTGGTGATTTGTTTTGTATATGTGGCTCTTTGTATTTCTTTTGTGCTTATAACGTGACTCTGTACTTTAAAATATCCCGTCAGTATGATATTTGTCTATAATATGTCATTATGCTATATTTCTATTATGAATTACGATATACGTTGAACCACAAACGTCAAAATCAATCAATGGCGTAGTGGAATTAACAATTTTTGGATTCTCATAAATTCTATGTATAACTTGTGGACTAGTTTGAATCTCGGTCTATTTCTCTAATTTATTCTTACATACTTTTGATTTTTTAACCCTGTATGCGTACATTGTCTATGAAAATTTTAAAATTGTTTGTATGCACATTGAACGACAAATTTATGTGGCGTATATAATTTTTTTGACGTCAGACACTCAAATCAATCCATGTGTTCGTAGATAGATGTTTTTGTGTCCTGTTGAATTGTTCCTTTTAAAAAGTTTTGGATTCTCATAAATTCTATGTATAACATTTGGACTAGTTTGAATCTCGGTCTATTTCTGTAATTTATTCTTACATACTTTTGATTTTTTAACCCTGTATGCGTACATTGCCTATGAAAATTTTAAAATTGTTTGTATGCACATTGAACGACAAATTTATGTGACGTATATAATTTTTCTGACGTCGGACACTCAAGTCAATCCATGTGTTCGTGGATAGTAGATGTTTTTGTGTCCTGTTGAATTGTTCCTTTTAAAAGTTTTGGATTCTCATAAATTCTATGTATAACTTTTGGACTAGTTTGAATCTCGGTCTATTTCTGTAATTTTTTCTTACATACTTTTGATTTTTTGACCCTGTATGCGTACATTGCCTTTGTAAATTTTAAAATTGTTTGTATGCACATTGAACGACAAAGGAGTAGGTCCGGTAAGGACCGATTTTGGCCTCAAATTTCAGTTTCATCTGACGAAAGATTTTGACCACTTTTTAAATACTTAAGTGTCTATTTCATATGATTCATTTAATTTATGTGCAAGATTTCAACTTATCAAGTCATTAAAAATGACCCGATTCATGCTTAAATATGAAAAATCTACCAAGTACGCGAAAAAATGTCACTTTTCAGATGGTTTTTGTCAAAAACGAAAGTGGCCGCATCCGTGTTCATCCTCAATCTTTATATATGTTATGTATTATCATCAAATACAATTTCCATTTCAATATCTTGGATGAACACGAATGCGGCCACTTTCGTTTTACCCAGAAACCGTCTAAAATTTAACTAAAATGCTGGAATTGTGAAGATTTTAGTAACTTAGCATGACTTAATGGTGCTAGTACCCAATGCAAGTGCATTGTATTGTAAAAAAACCAGCCCATATTTATGTAGCAGAACCATTCTGCTAACCCATTAATAAGTAAAAGTTTACATTTTAGCATTTTTTTAAAACTGCTATATTTTGGGGCCAAAAAGAGGTCTTACTGAACCTACTCCTTTATGTCACGTATATTATTTTTCTGACGTCAGACACTCAGATCAATCCATGTGTTCGTAGATAGTAGATGTTTTTGTGTCCTGTTAGATTGTTATACGATGATGACTGATGTACCCATATTTTGACTATTTTATTGATTGTGACTGTTTATTTAACGCATCATGTAAATGTAGCGGAATTTGACGAGACTGTTATTAAAGTGAGAGGGTTAGCGCTATAGAACCAGGTTTAATCCACCATTTTCTACATTTGAAAATGCCTGTACCAAGGCAGGAATATGACAGTTCTTGTCATTCGTTTTTGATGCGTTTTGTTTTTTGATTTTGCCATGTTATTATGGACTTTCCAAATTGATTTTCCTCTGAGTTCAGTATTTTTGTGATTTTACTTTTTTCTAACAGTAATTGTTTTACATAAGAAAGGTCAAATCAGGCTACGATGAAAATAACTACAAAATAAATGTATAGTTTACGCAATACATTTAAAAAAAAAGTCTGTACAGGAAGCAATACATAATTCACTTATTGACAAAGGTATTAATATGTTTTGCTGGGATTGGTAATGAACACGACTATTAATAAACAGAAAGGTTTTGTACAGCCAAGATAATTCAAAAATTGAACGTCCAACGGCGATTATTTATAACGGTGTTTTCTTTTTTTAATTTCAGATCACTACAAAGCTTTGCTACTTTTGAAGAAGTATAATTGTTATGCGGCGGATCAAATTTGCAAACAAGAAGGCGGCACATTATTTGATTTGAGATCCCAGGAAATGCAATTCATGAACCAATATTTTGATAATCCACCATGGGGAGAAGAAAAGTACGTAACTTAGTCAATTCAAGTTCTTTAACATGGGCCGTTTTCAATTCGCTTATTCAGAATTTAATGCAATTTTGGGTATTTTTAAAAAAAAAACGTACAACAAAACGTTGTGATTGCCTTAAAACGTGCTAGCCTTTTCAACCAATGGCGTAACGTTAATTTCATCTTATTGTACAATCAATGCGATTATCCATTGTCCTTTAAATTCTGAAAAGGCGAAATAAAGAATAGCTGCACACTTGATAACATACAATACTTACTTGTTTGATTTCACATATTTTTTTTATTCTCTTCATCATTATTTGTTTGTCTTTCCGTCTTAAAGTTTATTAATTTAGATAATAAGTATCACGACGCAATATTGAAGTCATATGTAAGCGGGTACATACAGCTGGAAACTGACAGAAGAATTTGCCTGTGTCGCTCACCTTGGTCTATGTACATCCTCAAGAAAAGACCCTTTCCAACATTGTAGTCGATAATAGAATTCATGACATGTTTTGTTGATTTTGTATTGCTGATCCATTATTCTGTTAAGTTTCTCTTTGTCTTGTTCGTGTTTGCTCAAAACACAAAATATTCAAGGGGCAAGGCAATATATCAGCTTCATGTGACTTGTAAGTCGATCGTGCCTTGCTGATCATTTATGTGATTTAAATAAGCTGTTTGTAGGTCTGTTATGATTTTTTCATGTGAGACAAAAATGATGAAAGTCGATATAAAAGAAAAATAATCCCAACCCGGACAATTTCTTACATGTATATATATCGTGTCTTGCTGATAGTTTTGCATATCTAAGTTTTATATATCTCTTATGAATCTTAAAAAGTAAAATCACAAAAATACTGTACTCAGAGGAAAATCAATTTGAAAAGTCTATAATCACATGGCAAAATCAAAAAACAAAACGCATCAAAAACGAATGGACAAGAACTGTCATATTCCTGACTTGGTACAGGCATTTTCAAATGTAGAAAATGGTGGTTTAAACCTGGTTCTATAGCGCTAACCCTCTCAACTAACTATCTTAAGATATAAGGCCAAAACAAATATGGGTAAAAATTATCATCTAATGAGGAGTCAGTTGAAGATTTTGTCATTTTGAGCTTATTTGGAGAACTTGTCCTGCTGATAGTTTTTGCACTTTTATATAAAATTTCTCTGTATCCATTATAGTTTTCAAGATAATAGCAAACATAAAAAGAAAAATGTAAATCTAGTCAGGTTAGGGCAATAACTGCTATGAAAAGTCGTCTCGAATTTTAACGTATTCGGACAATCGGAATAACTCAACATCCCAAACAGTTTTGCTAATGTTAAAAAAATATTTTATTCATAACAATTACAAAAAAAAGTTGCAATTGTAGCCATGGCGGCCTTGTTGATTGGCAGCGGGAATTCGAACACATTGTTGAACTATATAATCCACTTATGGGTGTGGCCAAGTTTGTTTAAATTTGGTCCAGAAGTTTCAGATGAGGAGCTTGTTGTAAAAGTTAGCGGATGACGGACGACGGACGACAGGTGATAAGTAAAAAAATGGAGACGATAATAAGGAATAATACTTATTAATTGAAATATTAATTAATTCAATTCTCATTACTCTAAAGTTTCATACATACTGTGGACTGTTGTGTTCACATTTTGTTATGAATATGATGGATCTTGATTCGACTGTCATACAAGTGAGAGGTTTGCCACTATAAAACCAATTTCAATTCACCTTTTTTTATATTTGAAAATGCTTGTACAAAGTCAGGAATATGACAGTTGTTGTCCATTAATGTTTTATCATTTGATTCTGCCATTTGATTAGGGATTTTCAGTTTTGAATATTCTTTGGAGTTCAGTATTTTTGTGATTCTACTTTATTCTTAACCGTCGAGAATCTTTAAAATTGCAGGGAAACACGATCTTCTCAATTACTATAAAAAGACAGGCGAAAGTTACGGACGCCATCACGAGTTGGTCGACCGTTATGGAATAACCGTTTCTCAAAAGATATCGGATATGTTCCTTTCGTTGTAGCTATAATCCTCTTCCCCTTCATGAATGTAAACTACCGGATTTGTTATGATATGAGCAACACGACGGGTGTCACATGTGGAGCAGGATCTGCTTATCTTTCCGGAGCACCTGAGATCACCCCTAGTTTTTGGTTGGGTTCGTCTTACTTATTCTTTAGTTTTCTATGTTGTGTCATGTGCACTATTGTTTGTCTATTTGTCCTTTTCATTTTTTGCCATGGCGTTGTCAGTTTATTCTCGATTTATGTGTTTGACTGTCCCTCTGGTATCTTCCGTCCCACTTTTACACGTAAATTCAATAGGGGAAAATAAACTGACAACGTCATGGCTTAAAAAGTAAAAGGCAAACAGACAAACTAGCAGTTAACATTCGTTTTCCAATCATCATCGGTTTACCAGTATAAACATGTTTACCTGAGGAGACAATACAATTCATAATTTTGACAGATACATGTATAACATAATGATAGTACACGTCCGCTTACGAAAGCATAGCAATATAGAAAAAAATCAGATACCAATTAACGACATAAAATTTATTATGTTTTTAGTTTCTTTTTTTTTTGTTTAGCATATTTATCGATAGCACAATTAACAAAGAGTTGTTAAATGAAAACATCAAAAGTTTTCTATATCATTGGTCTGGGTATTTATCACTCTAAATAACGTCTGTGCCAAATCCTATCCTTGTATCACCATTTGCATGATTTTGTAAAATTTCAGTACTAAGCCGACCCACTACCACCTCATATTTTGTCTAAACTATCTCCTTTAATTTCCTCTACCTCTTAACAAATTCAAAAAGATGTAAAATAAACACTATGGTTTAACATATTTCAGTGTAACAGAAGTTTGGTCAGCTCTGTCAGTAAACGAATTACAAGAAAACAAAATGTGTACATTATCTAGGATAGTTCGACCACAACAAGGAGTTTTAAAGATTGAGTCACAGTTAGATTCATGTGAGAAAAAGTACATGGCCATATGCATAAAACGAAGTAAGATTTAAAAAAATATATACTAGGGGTGGTTTACTTGTTATTAGTTAACTACTGAAATTTGTTAACAATTGAATATTTTGCAAAAAAGGATTCATGGAGAATATGCTGACACTCTAAATTAATGCGATCAAATTGTTTCAGTCATTATGTTTAAAAATTTCATTTGTATTATACAATCCATCCTTACATGAAAAGATAACTCATCTACTATGCGGCTATATAGATTTACATACTAAAGTGCTAATATTGTCAGTTTTGGCTGATGCGAACAAATGATTTTATTACACGAGTCAATCTGAGGTATAAAAACTACGGATCTTTGTTAACGATTCAATATTTTGAATATGAAGAGGGCATGTTAGTCTAATTTGAAGTTTGTTGTTGTCATTATATTCAAATATTGGTATAATGTATTTTATACAATTCATTCTTTCATGAAAACATAACTGATTTACTATGAGACTCTAAGATTTACACCATAAAGTGCTAATATTGTCAGTTTTTGTTGATGCGGACAAATAATGTAGTTACACGAGATAATCTGAGGTATAAAAACAACTGAAATTTGTTTACGTTTCAATATTTTGAAAAAAAGAGGGCATCTTAGGAAACAGGAATCGATGGATTACAGATCCATAAAGGCCCATTTCATATCGTATCAATATGCTTTAGCTCTAAAGATGGATGTTGTGCAGTTAAGTTAATGTAACGTAATTCCTAACAATGCATCAAAATTAATTAACCGTTTTCCCTGACGAAATATGAATATACTGGCTTTTACTTTATACGCCCCACCTACGATAGTAGAGGGGCATTATGTTTTCTAGTCTGTGCCTCCGTTCGTTCGTCCGTTCGTTCGTTCGTCCCGCTCCAGGTTAAAGTTTTTGGTCGAGGTAGTTTTTGATGAAGCTGAATTCCAATCAATGTGAAACCTAGTACATGTATTGCTTATGATATGATCTTTCTAATTTAAAAGCCAAATTAGACAATTGACCCCAATTTCACGGTCTACTGAACATAGAAAATGAAAATGCGAGTTTCAGGTTAAAGTTTTTGGTCAAGGTAGTTTTTTATGAAGCTGAAGTCTTATCAATTTGAAACTTAGTACACTTGTTTCTTATGATATGATCTTTCTAATTTTAAAGCCAAATTAGACTTTTGACCCCAATTTTACGGTTCACTGAACATAGAAAATGAAAGTGGGAGTTTCAGGTTAAAGTTTTTGGTCAAGGTAGATTTTGATGAAGCTGAAGTCCAATCAACTTGAAACTTAGTACACTTGTTGCTTATGATATGATCTTTCTAGTTTTAACAGCCAAACTAGACTTTTGACCCCAATTTCACGGTCAACTGAACAAAGAAAATGAAAGTGGGAGTTTCAGGTTAAAGTTTTTGGTCAAGGTAGTTTTTGATTTAGTTTCTTTTGGTTACCAATTCTGACAAGTAGCTCGGACGTCTTTTCGACTAAGTTTAACTGTGCTCATGGCTGTGTGTTTGTTGTTTTCTACATTGGGTAGAGGTATCGATAAACTCATCATAGATACCAGGACTAAATGGGAGGGTTGACAAAACATGTTTAACCTGCCGCATTGTTGCGCCTGTCCGAAGTCCTTTGTTAATCTTGGATGATTTTTAATTTTAGTTCATATATATATTTAGGTGTTTAGTGTAACGTTCATTATATCTAAACCAGTACTCATTTTAGTTAAAGGCTGAAGTACGCCTCCCTTCGTGGGTTTTTCTCGCTATGATGAAGACCCATTCGTTGTCTTCGACTGTTTTCTAGTCTTTGGTCGGATTGTTGTGTCTTTGACACATTTCCAATTTCCATTCTCAATTTTTATGAACCTGTGTGCTTCTTACAAGCAAAGAACATTAACTGACGAATTGAACGAAAATGTGTATCTAAGATATAGTGATGAATATCATTAACTAGTAAGTAGTATTTGTTTTCTCATCATGGAATGATTTTTATTTGTATCTTTCAGCAGGTAGACAGATGTTTTACACTCATCGTAAAGATATTTCTTTTAAGGAGAATATGTGTGTTTTAAATACAACCTCCTTAGAGAAATCTACGACAGAGTGTATGGAAGAATGTGATGGATTAACTAAAGTTGGAATGGCATGCAGGGCTTTTAACTTTGATAGGAGGTCGTCTACTTGCAGATTTTTTGAAGATTGTGAAAAATTTCTATACAGTCCTGATCCTTCGTTATCTATTGGAGTATATTACTTAGTACCAGTTACGCGTATGTATGATAATAATATAACATATGATTCAAATGTTATTGGAACTGCTTGGTTTAAAACAGTATTGTATACTTAGTAAATCCTGCCAATATTTGATCTATGAAGTACATCGTTAATAATATGTATTTAGTTATCAAAGGTACCAGAATTATAATTAAGTATACCAGACGCGCGTTTCGTCTACATAAAACTCATCAGAGACGCTCATATCAAAATATTTATAAGGCAAAACAAGTCCAAAGTTGAAAGGCATTGAGGATCCAAAAATACAAAAAAAATGTGCGAAATAAGGCTAAGTTATACATTGTTATATGAATATATACAAATGACTTTAAAAAACACGAACATTATTAAAGATTCATTTGTCTAGTGATGAACAAACATAGTTTCCTTACAATAATTCGCTTGATACAATGCCGTATGATTGGTGCCTTTTACAGTGTTTGTTTACAAGATTCTTACAATACAAAATACATCATTTTTAACCAAATAGCTAATACTCTTCTAAACATTTAAAAAAAGGCTGGCGCAGTTTAGTGTATTTGCATTTACTGCCTGTCCGTTTTTATCCTAACACATTATCATTATTCTCCTTATACAATTTCATCATGAGAACATCTATAAATTTAGTAAATATAACCATTTTCAAACGCAAAAGAAAATGGAATAACAATCCAGTGGAGATATATGAATGTTGATGTCCTTATACTTTGTTATACGATATCCACCCAGTATAAAATTAATAAAAAAAGACCATTACTGTCCTGTTCAAAGATTGATTTATATTATATGGTTGTGTATTTGTACATTCCACACACAATAATTAAATGTATATTATATGGTTGTGTATTTGTTCATTTCAAATACAACGATTGATGTATATTTTATGGTTGTGTATTTGTACATTCCACACACAATGATTGATGAATATTATATGGTTGTGTATTTGTTCATTTCAAATACAACGATTGATGTATATTTTGTGGTTGTGTATTTGTACATTCCACAAACTCACATATGTGAACAAATAGTGGTCTTATTATGAAGAATATAATTATAGAAAACAATTACTAATAGGTATTCAGTTCATGCAGTTAGCATGTAGCCTTTCTCACTTTGGTCACAAAAGCAAAATAAAAGAACAACATTATATTTGAACATTCAAGAAACGACTGTAATATTTGTTTTGTCTATGAAGGAATAAATCAACAATGTGTTGCACACTGAATGTCCTCCTTAGAGGGTAATTTTAACGCGTGCACTTAACTTTCTATTCATTTCGAATAGACAGAAAAAAATATTACTGTCGTTCCTTATAAATCAATTCTAATTCCATTTAAAACCGGAGTAGATCGTGAAAAAACGTTGATGACGTCACGGTCAATTGACAAAATTATGTCTATGAGCTGATAAACGTCAGTCAAACAGAAGACGCATAACATTAAAAAATAATTTATGAATTTAAGAATGGGGAAAATTTAAACACTGACTTAAACTAAAAACATTATGTAAAAGATCTAGAAAAGTAAATTGATTATCCGTTGAATTACATTCAATATTTGAATATACTTAATCTATCATTTTTGTCTATTTAAAGCCCTGATATATTCTGAAGAAACTATTACGAAGATATTCCATAATACAACAGACTTTTCAAGTACAGTAACTGACAAAACACAACAGCATAATACTTCAGGTATGTTTTTTTGCTTTAGCATTTTGTGTAAAGAAATACCGTACATAGCTAACTAGTTTCATATGAGTAAATTTTGATTTAATGATTGATTTGTGTTTTGCCACTTTTTTAAAAGCACTATTAGTTCCAAATATTTTGATTGAATTGCGGAATGTATTGTCATGTTATTTCTACAAAAATAGACAAAAAACTCACTCGTTGCGTTTAAAAAATCTTCTTGTTATCAAATTTAATTACATTCTGAAGCAGCACAGAAGCTAGAAAACGCCCGTTGTTTATGTCTGACGCCGGAAGCATACATATGACATCACCTAGTGTAGGGCCCAAAGAAGATAAAAAAAAATCGCGGAATTTTCTTTAATAATAATGATAAAAATAATGATTGAAATTTGATTATGAACTTGTTTTGCATTATAATAGAGAAAATTGTATTGTATTTGAAGCTTTGCGGACGTCCATCGGTAGTTTTACTGTCGCAAATATCCGTTTACCTGTCTCCGCTCCGCGTCGCCAGGTAAACTAAATTTGCGACAGTAAAACTACCGATGGACGTCCTTAAAGCTTCAAATACAATACAGTTACCTCTTAATTAAATACAAAGTTGAAGAGCATTGAGGTCCACAATTCGAAAAGGTTTTGCCCAAAACATCTAACAAATTTGAAAAAAAATAAATTTAGTGAAGTAACTAAGAATAACTCCTACTAAACTAACTGCAGATTCATATATTTGTATTTTATTAGGTATCATAGTGAGCATTGTTGCCGTATGGCTGGGATCTATTGCAAGTGCTCTTGTCCTATTTATAATGGTTAGACGTATACCATTATTTCTAAACAAAGTAAGTTTACATTAGTTACATATGTGTGTAAACCTATATATATTCCAACCATCCGTTAAATGCGTTTAGTATGAGGGAATTATGTATCTTATGGTTACCATTTTAGTGAATATAGAAAAAAATGTTTACGCTGATACTGATACACAGATTTCTCTGTACCCTTGCAGCTCTCAAGGGGTGCTCCGAATAACGGAGGAATTCACCAGTAAATACATACGTACATACATGCTAATACTTGATTTCATGGTTTTGACACAATTGTACGTACAAGCTTGTCAAAATTGTACTCTTGGTTAAATATTTAATTCGCGGCTGTCCTATATCTATATATGCAATCAATTGACACATTGTACGTACAAGCTTTTCTAAATTGGACTCTTGGTTAAGTATTCAATTCGCGGCTGTTCTATATCTATATATGCAATCAATTGACACAATTGTACGTACAAGCTTGTCTAAATTGTACTCTTGGTTAAGTATTCAATTCGCGGCTCTCCTATATCTGTATATGCAATCATTTGACACAATTGAACGTACAAGCTTGTCTAAATTGTACTCTTGGTTAAGTATTAAATTCGGGGCTCTCCGATATCTTTATATGCAATCATTTGAAACAATTGTACGTACAACCTTGTCAAAATTATACTCTTAGTTAAGTATTCAATTCGTGGCTCTCGCACTACAAACCATCGACGTCTGAAATGGCCTATATCTGTACTCGACTGTACTGATTTTTACTCGACCAGTCTGAATTGGTCTGACTTTTACTTGACATTACTCGACTCCAGTCTGAACCATACTTGACTGTACTGAATCGTACTTGACCCTTATTTTTGCCGTTGAAAACAGTCTGAACTAATACTCGACCAGTCTGAAATAGTCTTAACACTTTCTCGACATGTACTCGACCTATTTGTCCAGTCTAAACCATACTTAACCAAAGGTCTGAACAAAACTCGAGCAGTCTGAACCAAAACCTCTACTTTTTAACTGACATAAGTATAACAACAGCCAACAAAATTTATAAAAAAAATTAACCTTATAAAAGAAATATATCTCTGAAAATATTTAGGATAAAAAAAAGTTATCGCTATTTTTGTGCATTTTTCCTTTGATATTTTTTTGTGATAATTTTCATATCATGCTTCTCGATTGAGATGGAAAAATTATCGCTAGAAACTAAGGAGGCCACGTGGCTTTGCTAACGAAACTGACATTGAAATTGACAACGTCGTCATAGGTAAAATAGCGATAAACAGATTATCATTGGTCATCTCAACTCGATTGCTTTTCTCGCTTGAGCTGATAATCAACGATAATCTATAAATATCATAATATCAAAAAAAGAATAAAATTAAATCAATAAATAAAACTGTTTTTCTGATTAGTGGTGAAATATAAAGTATAATATCTTGCTTGGGGGCAAACTCATACATAAGATCACACCTGATCAGAGGTTTTACATTCTAAATAACATTGATTCAACATTGCAACATCCTGTTTAAATTAGATAACAAGGCTTTTCGAATATACATGTATGTATTAGATAAGTAATACCCGAATTTAAAGAAAACAGGGCTTTTTTTACCTGTAAAACACACATGTACTGAGGTAATTAGAACATATTAAAGTGATTTATGTATGCCATGTAAATTTGACAAAAAAATGAATTGAAATAAACTTTTACTGTTACTTTGGAATACATTCCCTTTTTTAAAAAGGCTATCAAGGATTGCTATGGAAATTCTATTGTCATGATTGTATTAGATTCTTGGTTTAATCAAACAAAACAATTATGCTCTAATTTTTTTTTTGAATTATTAAGTTGTTTTATATACTTTTTTGTATATATATTAACAAAAAAACATTCACTGAACTATTAACTTAACTCCACTGACACCATAAATCTATACTAGGCTTAGTTAGTTACTGGTGAAAATAGTCCAGTTACCATAAGATACTTCCAAAATATTCATAAAACTTTGAATATTAGTAACAATTCATTTTTCTAGATTATTTGATCAGCTTGTTTTAACTCTATTTTATAAGTTGATATATATTCTTATGCAATTGTTGCATAATATTGAGTTGATGTTAATATAACATCAACTCAATATTATGCAACAATTATGATGTATTATTGTGAAATTTTAATTTCAATATTGTATTAAACACATTTTTAATTTCAAGTTGTTGTTCAAATGTAATTTCTATTTAAAAAAATCCATAATTGATAAAATTCAGTTGATAGATACAAAGAATAAGTCTAGGTTGGTTAGGACTTGGTCGAGTATGGTTTAGACTAGGTTGAGTATGGTTCAGACTAGGTCGAATATGATTCAGACTAGGTCTAGTACGGTTCAGACTAGGTCGAATATGATTCAGACTAGGTCTAGTACGGTTCAGACTCGTAAAAAATGTTGTAGTACTGGTCAAATACACATTTAGACTGTTGAGTATGGTTCAGACTACAGTCGAGTATTATCGAGTAAATCTCATACGAATTCAGACTGGTCGAGTAAAAATTAGTGCAGTCGAGTATAGTTATGGGCCATTTCAGACTTTTAATGGTTTGTAGTCTCCTATATCTATATATACAATCATTTGAAACACTTGAACACACAAGCTTGTCTAAATTATACTCTTTGTTAAGTATTCAATTCGCGGCTCTCCTATATAATGTATATCTATACAATCAATATAAATACATAAACTATGGAATATCAATGTCACGGTATTTCAATTTAAATAAGGTTTAGATTCAATGTTAACATATTTCTTGTTTTTTCAAAGACTAGACAGTTTGTTACTTTTACTTGTTTTGATTACTTACTTGTCATTTCATTGAAATGTAGTTCGATACCTGCACTTATATTGTTTTCGTACTTGTTTTTTCATTGTAAATGCCGAAATATGGGTGTTAAAACTTAAGAAAAAATAATATCAACTCATTGTTTGTACGCTGGACGCGTATTTACGAAAAATTTATCTCTGACGCTCAATTCTAAATGTTGAAAAGGCCGGTCAATGTCTCGACAGGATTCGTACTTGTCACATACAGAAACACCTTGTAAAATTATTTTTTAAACTAAAAAAAATTATCATTTTTCATAGATTATTAGAAAACGATCTTTTTTTATTGCAGAACATGTTTCAAGAAGAACATCGACAAACTCGTTTTCCTGAAAATGAAATTGATATACCATCTTACAATAATGACGAAGTTTTTTATATTACGAACATTATTCATAGTTTGCCACCTGTCAGTTATGAAGGAACGATCTATTAGAAAAACTTAACCAAATACATATATTTCGGGCGATAGTAGTTATAACATATCTTAAAATAGTGTCTAATAGATATTTAGAACTCTTGTTTTATGTTATTTTTTTCAAACATCTTTTCATCTTTGATTTTTTGTCTAATAAGAAGATTCCCACAACATCGCGGTACAATTGGGCAAATTGTGAAACAAAGAAGATGGACAACGTTATAAGTTAGATATGTACAAGAAGGATTTGGGTCTGGTCGTCAGGTGTCATTTTCACACGTAAAAAGGGGAGAGGCGTTCGAATGTCTGGTGCCTGTGTTTCCTTATAAAAAGGAGGAAGATCTGACACATTTAACACCAATTTCATTCTTGGACACTTCTGCACCTGAATATAAATGGAGGATCTCGTTTAATTGAGCAAAATGATACACTTACTGTACAACACAGGATCATTATGAGTCAAACTGTCCTGTTTTCTATCCTTTGTTCTTTTTTTCACTTGAATTATACGGCTTATGCATAGACTGAGCATGCGCGAAATCGTTTAAGACACGGATCGACAACGGTCTCTGAATTTGAATACTTTTTTAAAATGGCGTTTTTCGGTGGAAAAATAATTGTTTCAAAAACAAATTTAGCAAAGAGTTTAAACAATGGTATACAAATGATCATACATGTGTAAAAACGTCTATTGGACTATGATTGGTCTTGTCACTATTTTAATGTTATGGTTTTTCAAATACCTGCATACAGACAACTGTAATGACACAATGAATATGTGTATTGTATGATGATATAAAAAAGAAGATGTGGTATGATTGCCAATGAGACAACTATCCACGACAGAGCAAAATGACACAAACATTAACAATTATAGGTCACCGTACGGCCTTCAACAGTGAGCAAAGCCCATACCGCATAAAGTCAGCTATAAGTTAACTTTTATTTTAGAATTTTTAGCTCACCTGGCATAAAAGGCCATGTGAGCTTTTCTCATCACTTGGCGTCCGTCGTCGTCGTCGTCGTCTGTCGTCGTTAACAATTTTTCAAACATCTTCTCCTCTGAAACTACTGCATGGATTTGAATGAAACTTAGCATGATTGTTCCTTAGATTATCCTGCATAAAGTGTGTGCTTTGATTTTTGATATGTCAAAAAACATGGCCGCCGTTACTTAAAATAGAACATAGGGGTCAAATGCAGTTTTGGGCTTTTATCTCAAAAACGGAAGCATTTAGAGCAAATCTTAGATGGGGTAAAAACATTGCCAATTATAGCTGAGGCCCCCTTTCTATCACAATCATGACACTACTACGCAAAATTTCCACAATTTTTTAGTCACCTACTGATAGTGCTTACCATGCTCTTCCATGCAAACATAATTGTGCGGACACCGATCGGAATTTTATTGTTAAAGTCACCTAACATTGCTCCTAGAGTTCTATGGCTTTCGTGTTGCTTAGTTAGTTTTCTATGATGTGCTTTGTTCACGGTTGCGTATCGTTTTATCGTTTTTCGTTTTTTACATTCTCAGCTATTTTTCGTCTAATAAATTTGAATATCTCTTTGATATATTTCGCCTTGTTTTAGTATATACACAAAGTATAAATATAGAAGTCCAATAGGATTTCTGAAATAAGCAGTGAGTGATCCACACCTCTTAAGCTATCATGAAATCTGGAAGAATGATGAAGACTTTGCGATTATATGGTTTTGAGTTTAGTGTTTACAAAACCATCATGTATATGATTTGTACAGAATTTGAAGCAGAGGTAAATGCAAAAAATTGGGTATTGAAATTCAATTAAAAATATTGTTGTTAATATCAATGACATTTGGTCTATTGAAACTATACCATATGCCTTTTTTTTCTATGAACAGTGTTCTATAGCTACATGTATATATTGGTAATTGAAACATTACCACAAAGGTAATTAGATAAGTAGCATTTTAACATGTACAATGTTTGCCAAAGATAGGAGGACACAACCACAAAGTGAACAAATTGGTAGTCATAATTTATATAATAAATAAAAACTTTCTGTTGTGTAATATTTACACTTACGTGACATAGATTTTTATTTTATTTTACGTAACATTTAACTTGAATTAAAGCTATTTTCTCACCAATCCATAGTCTTCTTTTATTTACTTATATAGACCTGACGTCAAACAAACGTCAAACGTTTATGGCATTTTATATTGTTCATGTGACTTTCAAATGTCGGTGACATTATCCGGTCCACGATTCGAAACATTAGAAACAGCAGATACAGATGCGTCAATTTTAAAAACAATAAATAGAATAATAAAAACATTTTTGAATATTTTTCCATCGTTATATATCAAACATACCTGTATCCAAGTTTTCTGTATTCCTCATACGCCAATGCTAAAACATATGTGTATTACATTGAATTTGTCCAGTATTCTTGATAAATTTAATCCTTGTATTACAACAGTAGGTTGTTCACTAGAATTATGTTTAATAAGAACAATATCTCAACTTACACATGTTACAGTGAAATCATCTAATTCGTTGGATACCAATTTTGGTGGATTGCATTGGAAGTTGCAAACCACGAATTGAAATTTACAACAAAGTTTAAGTACCCTACGGTCGTGTATGGGAACTTTTGCATATGAAGAAAATCAAACTGAAATAAAAATAGGGGATTTTTTTTTTCGATCTACGAAAACTGGTACCTACGGAAATAAATGAATCATCGGTAAAAGACATTATCATTTTGTAAAAGAGGGACGAAAGATACCAGAGGGACATTCAAACTTATAGATAAAAAAAAAGACTGACAACGCTATGCTTAACAAGAAAAAGAAAAACAATAGTACACAAGAGACAATGTTTTAATTTTGGATGTAACGCGTCTTCTGATTGGCTGACGTTATTTTGTTATCAGCCAATCAACATAATTTAGTCATGTGACCGTGACGTCATCTACGTTTTTTTCATGGTTTCTACGGTTTAAAATAGAATTTAGAATGACATTATAAGAAATGACTGTAAATTTTTTTCTGTCTATTCGAAATAACATAAAAAATGTGGTGCACACTGTTAAATAACCCGCTACGCTTGTTATTCAGTGTGCCCCACATTTTTTTAATGTTATTTCTTCATAGACAGAAAAAATATTACAGTCACCCCTTAATGTGGTACCCAACACTTTCACTAAAATTAATTTGGCTCGTTCAATTTTTATGAAATTTTGACAAAGTATTTACTTTGACCCTTAAACAAGTATATAAAAATTTCAAAAATTTTGAACCAACCGTTTTGTCAGAAAAATTACACTGGTTATATAGCAGTTTGACAAACAACAATGTTGATCATTGAGAAGCTAAATATTCCCTTTACAACACAACGTCATTCAAACGTTTAGGCGATTTTACAGAGTTATCTCCCTGTAGTGTTAGGTACCACCTTAAATATAAAAATATTAACACTAAACAACACCAACACCACCAAAAACTATAACAGTTGTTGGTTTTGATTACCATACATTGACAATGACAGGGTGATGATAGGACAATTAAATGGTGAAAATTCATAAATGTATTATCAGACGTTATTATTTTTGCACTTGTTATTGACTATTTTTGTTTACATTGTTTAAACGGGGAAAAAGGACATTATATAATGATTTACTGAAAACGTTCATTCTGTTTTCAGAAAGAAAGAAAAAACGTACAGGTGTACTACGTTTGATTAAAAATTCGTATTAGTTTACCGTTATCTCTGAACACTCATTTCAGTTATTTTAATGGTGAAAACAATTTCATGAGAACCGTTTATCTATTTAAAACGAAATTAATGATATAACTACTTCTTTTGAACTCTCGATTCAATCAAAAGTATAATTCACAAAAAATTATAAAGAATTCTTGAAAAAATGACAAAATAAAGTAAGGTAATTTCAATACACAAAATAAATCCTGGAAATTTATATAATTCATATAACTATTCTGTTGTACATGCTTATTTATAATTAAATGATAAATATATTCACAAGTTATAAGTTGAATAAGTAGTAAATATTTGATAATAGGCCGGTAAGGAAGGAAATATAATATAACTCGTTGAATGCATGACGTACTGATATCTGATTTTATCGTAAAAAGAATTTAAAAAATTCTATAATAGAATCTTCAATAAAGAGATAAAAACTATCAAGTAAAGAAAATGTAATGTCTTATGTTTTGTTAAAATGAGGACGTATACTTTATGTTGCAATATAAAGGGCGTTTCTCTATTTAATACAATTATGTGAAAGATGACAGTGAAAGCGCGAAAAGGTAAGTAAATATATTTTTCTGGTTGCAAGCTAAAATGTAAATGCTTGTTAGTTTAGCAAAACATTCTTCTGATGTATTTAAAAACTCGAACAAACCAACCGAATGGAATAAAAATGTCATATTCTTGCCTACTGAAAGCATATCTTCATGTAGAAAACGGTGGATTAAACCTGAAATTGCACTGTAATGTAGACTGCTATTCACTTGAGCAAAGAATATCTTTACGAAACGTCTTTTGTTCTGCCTATTTTGATTTGGTATAAATTCTGTCGGGCATTTGTAATTGTGATGTCTTGAGCGAGTTTTATGGAGTTGTTGGGAGATGGATACTAGTATATCAAAAAACTATAAACATGTTTCGGAATCCAACATATGAATTTAATGAAAAACTGTAGAACCTCATTAATCTGATTTTTCAAAAGGGAATACTGGTTAAATCAAGTTGTTCTAGTGAAACATGCAGTACGCAATATTGCGATACACTTTTTACTTAAATGTACGTAACATTAAATTAATCTATACATGTTATATTTTACAGGCCAGTAGTCAGTAATTCATAAGGAAGTTACTATCGTTTTGTCCAAATGAAATACATATCTTTTATTGCATACCTTCATAGATATTACTTTTGTACATCGATGTTTATATACTAGGCCATTGTATGGTGTATTCGTCTGCTGGTCAGATCCTATGTAATTTACCTTTGTTTTATTCTGTTTCCTATATTATTTATAAAATCGATTAGCTTATTATTTTGAACAGGTTATCAAATCATCAATTTTCTATATAGGAAATGCCTGTACCGAGTTAGGAATATGACAGTTTTTTTTTCAATTCGTATGATGTGTTTGAGCTGTTTGATTTTCCTATTACGATAAGGGACTCTCTGTTTGAATTTTCCTTGGAGTTATGTGTTTTTGTTATTTGAATTACTTTTGTGTATCAATGACTAACTTGTATGCCTTAATACTTATTGTTTTATTATTGTGTACCCTCTTGATACACGCAATGCAAGTACATATGTTATATACAACAGTATGTCAGTGTGGAGCATGATGATATAAAAAAGAAGATGTGGTATGATTGCCAATGAGACAACTATCCACAAAAGACCAAAATGACACAAACCTAAACACTTATAGGTCTCCGTACGGCCTTCAACAATAAGCAAAGCCCATACCGCATATAGTCAGCTATAAAAGGCCCCGATAAGATGATTCTACCCGCACCCGTTTACAGCAAATAAGTTCGTTTAAGTGTTTGTGGGGTTCATATTGATCAGTCTTAAGTTTTCTATGTTATGTTCTCTACTTTTAAATGTCTTTTTTTCTAATATGTTTTCACTCTGTTTTCGACCTCTGGGTGTCTGTATTACTTTGGTAGTTTTTCCCACTTTTTTATAGTTGTTTTTTTTTTAAATAAACTTATCCATAATCAAAATGTTAACACGGCCATAAAGTGCATTTTTCATCATTGAACGAACATTAAATTGATACGTGACGAGACATGCAATCGACGTAGATAGAAATATCACCTGATCGTATCAATACTAGTATAAGTATAATGAATAAGCAGACGAAGACATCCGGAAGTTTGTCTTATTTCTGAAGTTAAAAAAGGAGACGATTTTACATATTTGGTCTTGTTATAAGTAACTTCAACTATTCAATAATTATATTTTCTTTATCACTTGATTAATACATTGTACACTAATGGTCTAAATTTTGCTGCAGAGATATATTGATATTTCATCTGAAAAATTTTCATCCCTTGTTTTCATTGATCATTTGTTACTCTCTTAAAAAGACATTATGGACCAACTTTACGACCTCACATTTAAGATTCAATTTCACTAAATTGAAATATGTAAATTCGAGGTGTAAATAAAGTAATTATCGCTTTACCTATGTAAATTTGAAATCTTTACGAGTATACAAACTGACAAGCTTTAGCTAATGAGGTTTAGTTTTGTGTTGTCTGTCTGTAGATATTTCCATTATAAAGAGTAAACAATGAGTGACCTTGAACCTAACGAATATTTGCGGCTCTTCAAATGTTTACTTGATACAGCAAAAGGGATCGTGTGTGCATTCACCCATGACAAACTTCTATCAAGTTATGAGGGAAGTTTCCAAAAATATCTTGAAGACAAAAAACATTTCTTCTATCATCAATGGCAGGGTACACAATCTCCTTGTTGTGATTGTTCATCTGATGGATGTACTTTTCAAATCATTTGTGCGATGGAAAGTTGGATGTTCAAAATTTTGTACATGGAGACCACCATGGGAAAGACGAGTCACATTTTAAAACATGAAGAAGGAAAACAGCAGAAATGTATTCACAAATATTCAGCTTTAAACATTAAAATCGATAACTTAGATATATGTCCACTGAATTACATTTTACGAACTACATGCATTTTATCAACAAAAGAACAGGCTGCCTTGGCATTGATCGAGGAGAAAAGAAATATCTTATGCCATGCCTGGTCAGCCAAATGTTTGTCTACAGCTCAATCATCAAATATATGGAACGACCTGGAAAGAGCTGTTCTCTGTTTAACAAATCCATATCTAGTGAAAATTATAACAGATCAAATCACAGTCATCAAATCATGCGATGTTACTATGGAAGAGATAACTGAGTTTACACAGAAGATTAGCAGAATGAATAAGGTATTTATAGATTCTACATGTACACTATAAAGTAATCTATATAATAACATAAAATTGTTCATGGGCATTTTAATGGTAAATCAATAGTACAGCAAACCAAATAATAAAAATTCAGCCGGAGGTCAACATGTGATCCTTTACTCCATGAGTTTCTTGTTATATTATCACTGATCTGATAAATCTATGTTTTAGTTTATACCATTCCAAATGATTAAATTGAAAAAATTGACGTAAAATACCCATTCTTCGTCATGTTCGTAGTTAAAAAATTGATATCAATACTTGAAAGTCCAAAGATAAGAATAGCGTCGTCAAGAAACGGACATAACCAATATGTTATTTTCGTACGTTCACAAATCGAATGCGGAATGTGTGAAATTAATAAAATGTTGGTGTGTTTATTGACTGCATTTTATCCAAATGAACTTGAAATAAAGGATAACATAGTTAAGTCTGCGATATATCTTGACTAAGACTCTATAAATTAACAATGGGATCAACCCCTTTCTTAATGTGAACTTTGAAACCATGATAAACAACTTCCCATTAATATTTGCTAACGTTGTATATGACTTCTCGTTCATCTAGACGGTTACTACTTACAAGAGACAAATGCATCAAGGGTTTTAATTAGTCAAGTTGGAGTTGTCTCATCAAACGTTCAACGAACGCAATTATATTCAGTTTGTGATTATGGAATATCTGTGTCACATCTGACCGTCAAAATAGTCCAATTGTCCCCACAATCGCGTCCTATCACTCTCGATTGTGAAATTACGGTACACGAAATATTGTCGGATTTATACTTGCTTTACAACCCGAAGGATGCCGCATGTATAACATGAAGTTTTTATACTTCAGCAAGACATGGGCTTTTACCCGGTTTTTTATTTGGTTCGTGTTGCTCAATCTTCAGCTTTCTACATAATGTTTGTTTTAATTATATGAATTTTCATAGATTGTTATTTTGGACACGCGATTTTCAAATGCATCTTTGTTTGATCTTTTTCTTCCAGTTTAATTTTAAAACTTATAATGAGGTCTCATTTCGAGTTACTCTTTTTTTTATATTGACAGTTTTGTCAACAACACTTTAATGAATAACGTGACGTCTTGTTAAGTCTTGGAAAGTGAATGCAGTTGTGCTCGTATTGATAACGATTCAAAGCAAACCATTTTTGTAAGGCACAGCTTCATATATATTTTGATACTGTGGATTCATTTATTTTCGTGGTTATCAATTTTCGTGGATTGAGGAAAACTTGCATTTTCGTGGGTATTTTATTTCCTGGTTTTAGTAATCGCTGCATACACATCATATAGAAAATGTGTAATTCGTTGAACATTTTAATTCGTGGTTTAACTGTGCCCACGAACACCATGAAAATTGGTATCCAACGAATAATGATGAATCCACAGTATACAAGTGACGAGATGTGGTATGATTTTCGATTAATTAACAAGAATTCAAAGGACAAGGAAACTATCAGCTGAATATGTCTGTATAACTATAAGTATAAGATAGCAATAACAAACCATTCCAAAAAAAAATGAATGAACAGAGATCGGGAATAAAAACTTTAAAAGATAAAAGATACAGCAAGCAAATTTTAACAATACATAAGACTTCTAAATGCATCTGACGTTTTCAACAACAAACATTTTTGAAGGTTTAATTTGTTCTGAATCTTAAAATCGGTATATATAGTACTAGAACACACCCGTGATATCGCGGTTCCGTGACTGAATTAAAGTATATAACAATGCGTACGCCTTATTTTAGTATTGGTATTATCATCTGATAAAGTCATACCGATTATAAGATACACAGTTTTCTCTGCTTTTGCAAGATATTTCTGTTTGAACCCGTCGAGCTGGAACTTGTGAATTATTGGTATTTATAAATTATTTGGGAGACAAAAGGTCCTGGAATAGAGTATTTTTTAATCAACAGCATTGTAAATAAAGTTGAATTCTTGTATTCGCTGTTTACGTCATGCCCGCTAACAAAATGAAAACTGTACCTATGTATACGCTTTATTTTAAATCCAGATTTTTAGTATTCGTATTGTTGTCTTATGCGGAACGTACAGATAGGGTTATTGGTAACAGCCAGGTGAATATAATATTGGTATCGGTATCGGATTTGACCCGGAACTTGTTAATTATTGGCAATAATAATTATGTGGAAAACAAAAGGGTCTGGAGTGGTGTAATTTTTTCATCTACACCATTGCCCTATGTTAGTTATATTTAAAGTTGAATTCTTTGATTTGTCGTTTTTACCCGATGACGGCTGACAAATTGGACCTCGTAATTTTAGTATTATAGACAGTATAGTATATAGGGAAGATAGTTTTTACATATAAGTTAATAGTAAGTATACTACCAAAACGTGGATTTATCTGATCATTAATACTTTGTAATAGCCATAAATCCCGATTCTTGCCACCATTTTGTCGTGAGAAGATTGTACGTCAGAAATCAGGCAGTTGTTTTGTCACGGAATAGAAGTTCCTCCATAATATAAGATCCTAAAGGAAACATTATTCTGGAATATCATTTCCACTGGAATAAATATTACAGTAAAAGTTCCTAACGGAATAAATGGTATAGAAAATTTGTTCCAACAGGAACACAAATTATGACATTGTTTATAACAATTAGGTGGAACAGATATACGTTGACAGTTTCCTTATGTTCTTTCCAATGCATTTGGCGTTTGTTTTTTTGTAGTTCCGAGTTTTTGTTGTTCCGTTCTCAAATATCAGGTATACGTTCAATTTTTTTTATTGTAACGACAATTATTATTGATTAAAATTATTATTTTTAGGTTTTAGAATATAGGGAATCATCTGCCGGTAACGATTATGACAACGTTATGGTTATGGATCATACTATAGGGAAAATATCTGACCGGGATGATCCTGATGTCAAGGAAATTGATAAGACTGTCAAGATAGAAGCACTTGAGATACCTGCACCAGTTAAAGAAGATAAAAAGAAATGTGACGGTGATTTATCAAAATGAATGTTAAAATTAACCATTGTATTCTTAACATGAAATGTTCGAATTTGAAATTTCAAAAAGTATGTAAAACTTACTTTTTGCAGATTGAGACTTGGATGCAGAGTTGTCTCATTGGCATCATACCACATCTTCTTTTTTATCTGTAAAAAAGTCCGATTTGTGGGTGATACTTTTCCGCAAGTTCAAAACTTTAAAAACCGAACTCGAACTCCCTTATCAAAGGAATATCAACTGCTCAAACACCTCAAACGAATAGAAAACAACTATCCTACTCTTGACTTTGTACGGGCATTTCGTCTTGACGAAAATAATGGATTTATTTGGTTTATAGCTAGCAAAACTGTTCACTTGTATGACAGTCGCATCAAGTTCCATTATTTCAAGGTTTTACCGAACATCTTGACTTAACGAAATAATTTAACCCGTTTAATTTTCTTGACATTTGACAAAATATTTACACTGACCCTTTTACAAAAACGTATCAAATTGAAATGGCCAGGAACCACACATTCAATCGCAATAAATATTCATTGGAGATATAGCAGGTTGACAAACACAAATTTTTATCATTGAGAAGCTTAATATTTCTTCAACAATATAAAGTGAATGAAACGTTCAGCATAGTGAAATCTCCATGTAGTGTTACTTAATGTGTTCGAACAATGTAATAAAATAACGAAACACATGTCAGTTAACGTAAGTAATTTTGAATGAATAAACCTTATTAATCTATTTTGAAATCAGGAAAGTTATCTTGGTAACAAAATACGTTTACTTTAGGCCTATTTAGGTACTTAAACATCCCGCCGTTAGCAGTATATTTTTTGTATTTTTATCCTTCATTTTTTGCTTATGTGATTTATAAAAAAAAAGATATGGTATGATTGCCAATGAAACATCAAATTTCCACAATAGACCAAAAGACACAGAAATTAACAACTGTAGGTCACCGTTCTGCCTTCAACAATGAGCAGAGCCCATACCACATATTCCTCACTGAGTTTAGACATTTTTTATGTAGAAAATGGTTGGTTAAATCTGGTTTTATAGCTAGCTAAAACCCTCATTTGTATGACAGTCGTATAAAATACCATTATTGTGATACCAAAAATTGTCTATTTGACACTTTGTGTTTAAATATTTGTTTGTGTTTATAGTGATTAGAAAAAAACGGCTATGTTGACTGCTGTACCACTAATTGGTTGTTCTGTTTTTTGTGGTATCTATATAATTATATTTTAAACGACTGTCATACAAATTAGAAGTTTAGCAAGCTATAAAACTAGGTTTAATCCACCATTTTCTAGATAAGAAAATGCCTGCACCAAGTCAGGAATTGTTTTCCATTTGTTTGCAGTGCTTACGTTTTATATTTTGTCATTTGAAATGGATTTTCCAATTTAAAACATTTCATCGAATTTGATGTTGTTTTCTTTTATAATTGCACTTTAAACCTCACTTTTGTATAAATCCATGGATGATTATTTTAGAAAATAGAGAATCATATTCCGGTAATAAATATGACAACGTTACGGAATGGACCAAACATATAGGGGAAATAGCTGATCGGGATGACCTCGCTCTCAATGAGGTAAATAAGCCAGTCAACAAAGCACCACATGGGATACTCACAACAGTTAACAAAGATCCAAAGCAATGTGAAGGTAATGTGTTAAGGTTAAAATATCATGAATATGAAAATGAAAGTTAAACACGAAGTGTTATTCTAAACGTAGAGTGTTCAAAAAGGAGTATTAAATGTAAACATGTTGCTAATAGTGAAGCTAGTGCTATTTACAAATCGAACAAAAAAAATCCAACTTGCATATTGTTTCCTGCAATTGTTTATTAGTTTATACATGTAGCAATGGTATCATCAGTTAAATAGTCAGTAGTTCTGTAACAAGTCAGGAATATGACATTCGTTTGATATGATCCAGCTTAAATTTGCCATTTGATTACGCATTTTTTGTTTTGAATTTTCCTCGTAGTTGTGCTTTTTGTTATTTTTCCTTTTTCTGTATTGACATTTATAACACAATTATCTTAAATTATACGTTGATGTAATTAGAAACTTTTAAAAAGTGGATGTTCTAACCCCTCGAACAAAGTTTATCTGAGATTTTTTCGGTGTAGGATGTTTGCTTCTCTTTTTACAGCTTTTTTGGATAGTACTAAAATAATGAAAATTTAAAACACAGAAAACAAAAATCAAGTAGCCGTGACCTTGTTTTCCAGCTATAAACCAATGAAATTGACGGAAAATGATTCCTTTTTTTTTTCTTTAAAAACTTGTCAATGTTGAATGCGCGATAAATCCCCTTCAAACTTTCTGTAGATTATATCTAAAAAATAAGAACTATCTATTTTTTTTAATTTTTTTTTTAAGTTCACCTTTTTATATGCTATCAATCTATGACAGTCTTTTATGGACTTTTAATTTTGAATTTTCTTCAGATTTCGTTTTTTAGTGAATTGTCGTTTGAAACAGAGAAGTATATCCATAAACATTTTGTTTCCATTCGTATCTTGCAGAAAATATGGAACTATCCTCAGGTCACAAATATGATAACGTTACGGATTGGACCAATCATATAGGGGAAATATCTGACCGTGATAATACAGCTCTCAGAGAAGTAGATAAGACAGGCAACATAGGAGCACATGGGAAACGTGAACCAGTAAGCGAAGAGCAAAGGAAATTTGACGGTAAATTTTTTAAGGTTAAAATATCGATATCAAATCTAAGTTTACATTCCATAATATACATGTGTATAAATCAGAGTTTAGTAGGACGTCCATCATCACTGCACAAGTATACATACTTTTTAGGGGTCAGCTGAAGGACACCTACGGGTGCGGGAATTCTCGCTACATTGAAGACCCATTGGTGGCCTTCGGCTGTTGTCTGCTCTATGGTCGGGATGTTGTCGCTTTAAAACATTCACAATTTTCTTTCTCAATTTTATGTAGCAAGATTGATCATTTTTAAGAAGACCAAAAAATGAATATTTATTTGAATATGAGAAACAAACTTCACAACAACAAAATTTGAAAAGATTCCTTTGAGCTTAAAATTTTCCAAAACATGAACTTCCTTGTGATCATTAATTGTATGAGAATAAAAAAAGTTTTAATTTTCATCTGATGAATTTTTTTGAAAATTTGTTAAGTATTTTCATTACAAATTACAGTGGTCATCAACTAACGTCACTACTAAGAAAACTAATAGCAGAACCTGATTTCAATTATCACATTAATGGGAATGCTATAATTTCACTAAAACACTTTAAAGCGTTTCACCCCCATTACACAATATCATATGTCTGTAAATCAGAAAAGGACAGGGTTGTGGTATACAAAATTAAACATGAACCATGAAACACAGTCATTGATTCAAATTTAGTTTTTGTTTTAAACTTCCTCGTATTCTACAAAAAATAGCTCATGGGTATGTGATTTTAAATGAATATCTCTGACCATTTTCAATATTAAACATAAAGATTTTATTTTGCAGAAGTAAGACATCTGATTGAAGGTAAATGATATTCATTTTATTTGTAACAAACGGAAACACGTGTCAGTAATTATTGGTTATTTTAATCTATATTCATGCAAAGTCTTTTTTTGGATATATCTCCGTACCATGTATTATATGTGTGTATGGAAGATATTAAATAGTCCAATATTATATTGTTATACCCTAACATTTAATCCCGGGGTGATTTATTAGAACAAGAACTTGTTTTCTCTAGTGTAAACAAATGCATTTCGATTTAAACTACTGACGTTTATTGAATATTGTTTTGGGGGGAGGTGTGTGCTGTTAGTATTCTATATGATGACGAAATGAAAAGGATGAATAAACTCATCATAGATACCAGGATTGAAATGTAAGAGTCAATATGTTGCGCATGATATTCCCATCAAAAGTAAATTTATAAAGACCTTACCATACCGTCTCCAAAAAATATAGGTGAAGTTTTTATTTCTCACATAGCGGCTGGTCTTCAGATACGTTGACTGATATTTCATATATTTAGGGTAAATGTAATTTTATACAAAATGTCTGATTAAAAAAAATAATGATTATTGCATTTTTGCAAGGGATAGAGAAATGTTGATTTCAAGTAAATAACCGATAAAACCTTATTCTATCTTAATGGTTTTTCATTCCAGGTCAAATGAGACCACCCCTGTTAAGTGAAATTCATGTTGCTCTTTAGTTTTCTATGATGTGTTTTGTATATTGTGGTTTCTCTTTCTTTTTTAGACAATGTCTCTTCGGTATCGTTCCGGGTTTTTTTAACCTTCTTCGGTAAAAATATATGAATATCTGTACTCTTTGTCCAATATGTACAGATTCGATAAGTAGAACATAAGGATTAACAGGACCGTCAATTATTTATATAATTGTGACAAATTGTATGTATGTCTGCCAAACTTGATCTTCAACTTTGTACTTGTTTGGCTTTATAAATATTTTGAAATGAGCGTCACTGATGAGTCTTTTATAGACGAAACGCGATCCTGACATACTAAATTATAATCCTAGTACCTTTGATAAATATTCGACGGTCCATATTTCTTGATGATTTTGAAAAAAACAATTTTGAATTGTGTATTGTGACTATGCCGTTTTGGTTGTTGACATTAATAACACTGATACAAGCTAACGGCTCAATATTGTCTCACAAAATTTCCACAATGTTTGTTTTTCTTCTTCTTTAGATTCGATAGAAGAACTTTTTCAAAGCTCAGTGCCAAGAAACGATGTTGGTATGTCAGTAATTATGTATACATCGAGGCGGGGTAAACATCAACTTAATTTTGTTTATATCAAATAGATCTTTTATATACATCTACATGTATATAAATATTTCAAATATTTGGGTTTGTATCAATGATGTAAAGAAATCCCCTTATTGGTAAAAATTGAAAACATCACGTTATTGAAATAATTTCGTGTGTCCTAAGCGCTTTTCTGGATTTACCTTCATTAGGAACGCTCAAAGCCAAACATATGAAATCCGAAGATGTATAAGTACCGAAACCTGTGAAAAGCTATATGTCAAAATAACAAAAAAATAAAAAGCAAATTTCATTTAAAGCCAACTTTAAAATATGGGGATAGGCATCATTAAAACTTCAATGGATAAGTACAAAAAACTCCCAGGTATATTTAAAAGTGGACGTTGTAAACCTGACAAAACTGAACCCTAAACAACAGCAATCAACCGAACGACAGGAAAATTGATATCGAATGTGTGACTAGGTACAGGCATAACCCAGCAACAATGATGGGTTTAACCTGAGTTGATAGATGTGTTTTTTCCAAACATTTCGAGAAGATGGACAACGCACGCAAAATAACGTGAAAATTCACAAGGCATTTGGGTATATGTAGGCTAAAAAAGAAACTCAGTCATCAATGTTCTTGAAATAACCTGAAATCAGACATAAGTTGATTTATTACGATACGTTTGAGTATTTTCCGCCATGTTTCCATATACTACTAAGACATTTTTGGGTTATACACTATTGTAAATAAAATTGCTCGTAATGTTGAATGTTCTACGTTTTCAGACTTGATTTTCAAAAATGACATATGGCCTCCAGTGTAAGTCTATTATATCATAGACATAAGACGTACATAAGAGCTTACATATCACCAGACTGTTTTTTTTTTATATCACAATGCTTTATGAGCAAAAGTGAGAGGTTTAGCGCTATAAAACCAGATTCAATCAACCAAGTTCTACATTTGAAAATGCCAGTACCAAGTCAGGAATATGACAGTTGTTGTCAATTCAATTGATGTGTTTTGTCATTTGATTTTGCCATGTGATTAGGGACATTCCGGTTTATTTTCCATGGAGTTCAGCATTTTTGTGACTTTACATTTTTAATGTGTGTTTAAGGTTTATATCCAGAAAGAGTCTTCAACAGGGAATATTTTTCAAGAAAGACAATGATGATGAGGAATCAACGATTGGTTATGAAGCCGGTAATCAGTTTCGATATTTGAATCACACTGATTTTTGTATATAAATATTGTTAAAGATATGCAATCTTCTACATGTTCTATATATCTATCAAAGGAAAATAACCCTTTTACTTCTGAATTTGTCAAACGAACGAAATTCGAAGCATAACTAACAAATTTCCAGTTAGCATCAGTATATTCAGTTTTACATTAAAACCGAAATCGTGTATATACATTGTATTGATCATGTTGATAGATGATGCGAAATATGTTTATCTGATACTACTAGTAATACCGTTTGTTTTTAAAAGGACGAATTACAGCTTTTCACATTTAGAAATAAAAATTATGATAATATTTGCATGAGCATCAAAACATATGTTTACAAAGGCCGTTAATTTGGCTCAGTTAGGGACGACATCAAAAGATCAATGGAGTATAAAAACATTTTAATTCGTATAGTGTTTTTTTTAATGACCTTTTTTAATCCCTCTTTACTTAATTTTGGAAAATTGATGGATTACGGATATACATATTTATACGAGTCTAAATTGAAAACTACGTTCAAACCTATGATTGCGTTGGATAAAAACCGCAATTTTTATACGTGTGCGTGTAAAACAAATTTCGTTTTAGAAGGGTATAAAAACAGCACAAACAACATTTTCCAAAAGACCAAAAAAATTAAAAAGTATATTTAAACAAAACGCATTTGACTAACAGGTCGAACAGCTGATGTTCTTTAACCCTGCTGACTGCCATTGGCGATTGCCCAATAAAATTGATCACAAGATGTAACAAAATGGATTTTAATATAAATTTAATACTAAACAGAAAAAAAAATAACTTGTGGCCACGATGTGATGCCACAAACATACGGTGTCAATATTTGTTTTTAGTACACCAGATCCGGATTTCGACAATAAATGTCTCTTCAGTGATGTTAGGGATCGAAACGGTATTTGGAAGGCCATATAAAAAGTACCCTCATTTTTAGAAAAAGTACCCTCATTTTTAGATAGACTCTTGAATTTTAAGAGTCAGTATAGGATGAACGAATCATATAAACCGGAGGGAAAATATGATGCAAGCCCAAACGAAAAAATATGAACGAGTCTAAATTGAATACTACGTTCAAACCTATGATTGCGTTGGATAAAAACCGCAATTTTGATACGTATGCATGTAAAACAAATATATATATATATGTTAGTGGCAATAAGTGAAGTTAGGCATAAAGCTTAAATCCTAGGCAATAAGCTAACGCTTAGGCAGTAAGTATCTTGCCTAAATAATGTTAGGCATTAGTCTTATATCCTAGGATTTAAGCTTAAATCCTGAAAAATGTGTGCAGGCATTAAGCTTAATGCATAAAACATAAATACGAGTAAATAAAAGACATTTATTCATTTAAATAAAAATACATTTGTTACATAATAACATTATAAGAACTGAATTTTAAAATGTCATCTACCGGAAATAAAATCTTATAATATCTTATGGTGGTACACTTTTTTTTTTTTTTGCTACGGCCCTTTGAAAGTACCAAATTTAGATTTTTTTTAAAATGTTCATCAATTTTTACATGTATTTGTGGGCTATTATCGTAAAAAAATCACTAACCAACATTTCGTTTTTTCAATAAAGATGAAGTGGATCAATCTGAATAAATTTAACTAAAGAAAACTATCCAATAAGTTTTATCATATAGTAAGGCTTTTTCGTGTAAAATTTCCAATGGTGTCAATAAATTTTGTAAATTAGTGATTTATCTCTGTTTTAGTACAAAATGCATATTGTTTCAGCATTTTTTTTTTAAATGATTGAAAAATAACATATCTAAGAATTTTGAAAAGAAAAAAGTGATAGGGGATGTACATTTGTTCATGTTTCTGGTATAATCATGTTTGTACCTTCACCCGTTTTCTAAAAAATTGCTAAAAATACTGACTTGATGGATAATAAAATTTGAAAATTTGTTACTCAAAAACGTTTTTATTATACAGTAAATACACACTTTTTCATAGAATGAAGTTAGATTATTACATTTTTTTTTTAAATTATTGATATTTTCCACTAGTATCACATGTTTTGGAAATAATTCCAGAACGAGAGTGAAATGTCAGAAAAATACATCCTTAATTCTGTTTTTAACTACTAAAATTACTAAATAAAATTTGAAGATCTGTCAAATGAATGTATAAAAAATACATATAATATAAGAAGTATAATTAAGAAACTACTTTATATGAAGAATAAATCACTAGATAACAATAAGTTCTGAAGTTCACTTATTGCCTAAAGTTACGTTCGGCAATAGGCTGAATAATCATCATCAGATTTCAGGTAATAAGCTTAATGCCTGAAAATTTCAGGCAATAACTTAATGCCTAGGCGTTAGTTTATTGCCTAGGATTTAAGCTTAATGGCTTATTTCACTTATTGCCACTAACATATATAAAATCGATGTCAATTAAACAAAACTCTTTTAACACCCCTCCATCCCCCTCCACCTAACCAAAAACTTAACCAAAAACTATTTGAATTAAGTTTTGTTTATCCTTCATTGATATTTTGATGTCGTCCCGTGAATACAATTTGCGGACGTTTAATAAGCCAGCAAAAATGCCTGTAAACTTTTATTTAGTTTTGCATGATTAATATGAATAAAATAACTTGTTTTCTTTTTTGTTTTGGTTGTTTTTGACAACAACAGAATAAGGACAAAAAAGTGCATCGTTTAACCTAATATCGTCAACAAAGGTGTTATCCAGGTAGCTGATAATCAATATATTTTGTTCAGCAATTTTGAATGTCTTCGTTACATCTTTGATTCAAAGATTTGAAAATAGAAGTCAGCCATATAGTGGTATTTAGCTGTAGCAATGCACGTCGTTTGTCTCTGGTTGACGCATTGGCGCTTTGACGACCATACCACATCTTCTTATTTTTATCTTTAATTATTTTTGTTCACTTAGCAAACTACAAAATATTATCAACCTGATTACAGACATTTGAATCAACAGCGATCCGATCCTTTCAACATCATTCGAAACCAGTTGTACTTACATTTTGCAATGAATACATTTTTTGAGTACTTTTATTTCAAAAGTAACATTTACAGAGAAATGCTTGTGTATGGAAATATTTTCGAGTGTTAACAATGTGTACAACTGCACTTCATTGCCCCAGAAGTTGAATAATTAAGTCATTATCCTGAAATCTAAAGTTGTATTTAATTTGCAATGTATATGTCATGAACTTTTATCACATTGCATTATTTATTGCGTACAACATTACGAAACGGATCAATCAAATCAAGTTTTTCCGTTTTTTTTCAAATAGCCCATCATGAGATGTAAGGTTTTCAATTTGCAATATACATATATATAGTTAGTGCTTTATTATAAAAATATACATTAAATGATACATTACGAAACTCTTCAATCAAGTCAAGTTTTTCAGTTTTTTAAATAGTTATCTTGAGAGACTATATTTTTAATTTACAATGGATATGTCTTTTTTATTATGACATTAAGTGATACATCATATGGAAACATTTTTCTTTTCAAGGCATACATTTATGTATGTTTTTATTATTCTTAGTGTAGTGTTTTATATACCATGACGGTCTATGTTCAGTTAAGTGACATTTGGAAAGCTTAGAAGATTTACATGTATAGACCACATGTTTTTTACTTCATTTTTAACGTAGACGTTGGTACGATGTTTCATTGCTTGAAATTTCTACCACGATTTGGTTTATGAATGACTACTGTCTACAGGAAGGTAGTCCCACCATGAGTTCAGAGTGTTGAATTTAAAATCATCGCTTTGAAAATATAATGAACTTTTTAACAAAAAAAACAGCTGGTTCGCAGTTTAAATATATATAATTCACAGAGAACGACGGATATGTTCCAATTTTTATGCCCCACCTACGATAGTAGAGGGGCATTATGTTTTCTGGTCTGTGCCTCCGTTCGTCCGTCCGTCCGTCTGTGCGTCCGTTCGCTTCAGGTTAAAGTTTTTGGTCAAGGTAGTTTTTGAAGACGTTGAAGTCTAATCAACTTGAAACGTAGTACACTTGTTCCCTATGATATGATCTTTCTAATTTTAATTCCAAATTAAAGTTTTGACCCCAATTTCACGGTCCACTGAACATAGAAAATGATAGTGCGAGTGGGGCATCCGTGTACTTGGGACACATTACTATAAACAATCTTTTCCCGTTGAAATGAAGATCTCGCCAGTTATTGTGGGGTTTGTGTTGTTTATTTTATGGTTTGGATACTATGTTGGCATACTATTGTTAGTCTCTTGGTAGATTTGTTTTGCCATGACATTGTCAGTATGTTTATGACTTATAAGATTTAAAAATAGAATAGAGAATGAACAAGGGGAATGGGTCAAGAAGAGACGACGAGAGACAACAACCCTACCAAAGAGTAAAAACACAACCAAAGCTCAACAATGGATTCTCAACACTGCGAAAAATCTGCAAACCCGTATGGCTATTTGATTATATTTCTAAAAATGTTGTCTGCCAATTTTTAAGGACAATGTTATAGAAAAAAAGTTGTGTATAATTGTTTTCGATATGCACTCCAATTACTTGGCGTCTTTACACTTAACAATCTTTTTTCAGTAAATGTCATTTTAAGCATGTTACTAGTAACTGGAAATGTGACGATATGATTGAAGCTTTAAATTTTCTGCTAGATAACATTTATGTACGTTTCGGCGATAAAGTGTAGCGTCAGGTAGTAGGTATTCCTATGGGCACTAACTGTGCCCCTTTAATATCAGATTTTTTTAAAGATATAGCTATGAATCTTATTTATGACCAAATTCAGTAAACACCCATCTTTCTTATATTTGGTTGATACATTCGAAAATACTAACGTTATCTGGATGATATTTTTTCGTTGAATAATCCAGAGTTCTCTTAATATACTTCCGAATTTTACCCAAAAGAACTTTCTTTAACTGAATTTAACATAAGCAGCAGCAGTTGTCCTTTTCTAGATTTAGACAGTTCAATTTCAAACAGGAAACTTCAAACTAAAATTTACGACATAAGAGACGATTTTCATTTCCTACTGTTATTTTTTCTTTTTTAGACGGCGATGTGCCTTGGCTCCATCATACGGTGTTTTATATCCCAACTCGTTCGGTTTGTCCGTGTTTGTTCTGATGTCATATGTTTTAACTAACGTAATCAATGCATCACGCGGAAATTATTGTGTGAGGGATTTCGCTACCTTAAATTACTTAAAACTTTTACTAAATGCTTTCATAAATACAAAGATTTGATTGGTAAATTTGGTTGTTCCTTTTTAAAAATGGTATGTCACATCCTACATTTTATGGTTATATTGTACTTAAAGCGAGGAAATTACTATGTGATCCGTGAAGACTTATCGAACCTTTAAACAAACTTATAAGTAAGGGTTATCGTACCAATATCGTAATTTGATCTCTGAATATAGGTTACTTTTGCACTAATATCGATTTCGTCATAAGCTAATAAAAACATAACCAAATTGTATCTTTTTTTTTAGGCGGGATGTATAAAGACACAGACACGTTAATTTTTATCTCTAAAGAAGTCGCTCCTCACTATCCTACTACCTGTCGATACATTTTTTTTGGCATTGTACAAGTCATGTCTTCTCTGACTGTTCATGACGTTTAAGTACTAAATCCCTGGGATGTGTTTTGGTTGATTTTAGTCTCTGATGCATGATTTTTTTTATTATGAATTGTTTTTGGCTTTTAACTAGCTGTCAGTAACTGCGAGTACTCTGAAATCGTTTTTTTTTTTGTTAATCCGACCTGTTGATACTGTTTATAATGCTTTTTTTTTAAATTTTTATATTAATATGGATCTTGTCCATATAACAGCTTTGATTATTTGGAATATCTTCTAATTTTCACTTCTTCTTACTACATTTGTATAAAATTCAAGATTTACCTGTATTATTAAAACCGTTTTTTTTCAAAAGTGATTATTTTCGAAGGGTTAAATATTTCGCAGTGGTGTCTTGGCATGGCTTTATTTGGACTTGTCGGTTTGCTTTTTGGCCTTTAATGTTTGTCACTTATATTTTATCAACTGTGCATTTGCATTCAGATATCGCAGATCAAAATTATTCGTTCACAGTGTATCAATTTACGTTTTTTGATTGAAATAAGCCCGCCAATTGATATTTCATCGTGTGTTTTTCTATGTTTTGATGTTATGCTACTGTTTCAGAAAAAAGGGAGAAGGTTTGGTACCATTAAAACGTTTAATCCCACTGCAGATGTTTGCACCTTTCCTTAGTCAGGAATCTGATGTACAGTAGTTGTCGTTTTTTTATGTAATTTATACTTGTTTCTCGTTTCTCGGTTTTTTTATATAGATTAGACCGTTGGTTTTCCCGTTTAAACGGTTTTACACTAGTAAATGAGGGGCCCTTTTTAGCTTGCTGTTCGGTGTAAGCCAAGGCTTCGTGTTGAAGGCCGTACATAGACCTATAATGGTTTACTTTTTTAAATTGTTATTTGGTTTGAGAGTTGTGTCATTGGCACTCACACCACATCATCCTTATCTATAAAACGCATCACGTGAAACATTTTGTTTTATTCTTGTCCGCTATCACTTTTTATAAATTTTTATATTTCTAGATGTTATTAACGATATAAAACAGACGTACAATGTAACTCTAGAAATAGTAGTATTTATTCGTGTTATATTCGATAGTAAGAATAAACAGAGAATCAACGCCTTCCATAATTCAGCTACAGAGAACATCATATATAAAGCAGCATCTAGAATTAAGGGATCATTATGCTAAAATGTAGTATTGTTTTGACATACTGGTTAGTCGTGTGCTTCACAATAGTGAGAAACAAAGTTGGAAAGTAAATTGTGAAATTGTTGATTTCTATTGCCTTTGATACTTACGTATACAAACAATACGAATGTAAACAGTATAATTACCTTTTCACGAATCTGACCTACCAGATTAGACTTATAACTTAGTTTGTACAAGCATGAGGAACACGACGGGTGCCACATGCGGAGCAAGATAAGCTTACCCTTCTGGAGCACCTGAAGGGTTTCGTGGTGCTTAGTCGTCTTTATTTTTCTAATATGTGTTCTGTGTACAATTGTCTGTCTTTTTTTGCCATGACTTTTTCAGTTTATTCGATTTATTCGATTTATGAATTTAAATTCCCTCTGGTATCTTTTGGTGAATAGAGTCGCTGTGTTGCAACGGTTGCAATGGTTAGCAGATAAAGTTTTCAATAAATATTTTTTATTACGATGATTGACAACTAAGGCTTCGTAAACAAAGCTATTTTGACTGCTAAAAAATGTCGCCAGTTTTGATGGTTGCAAAGATTACTTTTGTACTTAAATGGATAAAATATGAAAGCTTCTAAATTCTAAAGGTACAAAAGTTATGAATTAAATTGAATATAGGTTTCCATTGAGTTAAACTGAAGATTATTAACTGAATTCACTAATATATAAAGTTTTCAAGATGTATATTATAGTACATAAATTGAGTCGTGATAATAAGATAGTGGTAAATAATATATAGTGTCCTTAATAACACAATTTAACAAAATTTGATGAGACTGTCAACAAAGTGAGAGGTTTAGCGCTATAAAAACAGGTTTAATCCACAATTTTCTACATTTGAAAATGACTGTACCAAGCCAGTAATATGTCAGTTTTTGTTCATTCGTTTTTTTATGTGTTTTGTCGTTTGATTTTGTCATGTCATTAGGGACTTACCGATTTAATTTTCCTCTGATATCAGTATTTTTATGATTTTACACACCTGGTGCATTGGGGTAAAAATCTATTTTTTCGAAACAATCGATTTTTTTTTAATTTTAAAGTGACACCTTTGTCAGTTCCTATATTGTTTGATTTAAGTGTCAGTCTGCCTAAGAATCAGGCAGTGGTGAAAACATGACCAAAAAACCCCACTGAATTTGACATTGATTTCAGTTCATAATATGTAGTTATGCACAAATAAAAACATCATTTCCGTTTTCTGTTCTGGTAATAGAAGATACAATTTGGTTGAAATGCATTAGAAATTAACGAATAAGGGGAAATAAATCTGTTATTTGCTATCATTCTAACCAATTTTCTATCAAAGTTATTTGACATTACCAGACACACACAAACAAAAGACTAATAATTTTTAAGTCAGGATGATGGTTAGTATTAAATAGCACGATTAGCTCAGTGGGTTTTTTCTTATCATGTTTTGATTTTTACCTAAACTGTCTGATTCTTACAAAGACTGGCACTGAAGTACAAAGTCTCAAAATTCCATATAACTACTCACATCCAAACATCCACTACATTTACATGTTGTTATTTTTTCTTCTGTTATTGTCTTTTTCTGTAATATCAGATTTTATAACATGGTATCATGATTTATTGGAATGTTAATAAGTGTCTATCAGCAAGATGTTTTCAGATCAAGTGTTCAAGGGAATACTTCTTTAATTCAAAAGTAAAATCACAAATATCCCAAAAACACAACAAAGAACTGCCGTATTAGCAATCATTGTAAAAAAATGAGAAATCAAAAACGAAAAATGTTACCATGTCAAAATTCATAGAACATGTGAAATGATTTTTCTCAATTGATAGATTCTGGTAGTTTTTTAACAAAGAGGCGTTTTTCCACTTCCTTATCTTATCAAATAACAGAAAGATTTAGTCTTAATTGACCCAAACTTGATATATTCTACTGATTTAAAAGCAGAGGAAAATGTGTACGCCATTGGTTGTTCTTTTTTAAATTTACATTGTAGTAATGATGTATCATAAATTGATTAAGCAAAAACAATCCAGGGCACTAACCAAAACCAAGCGAAACACATTAACAATAAAAGGAAAACAACAGAAACAACAGAAACATTAACTGCTACTAAAACAAATGTCAACATACAAAGAATATTGCTCCACGAAAAAATCTGTTTTAACACTATTTAGTTAGTGGTCACACGGATTAAGGTTCGGTTTGGGAAAAAAACATTTAAACAGTTTGACTTTTATTAAAGTTGATATATACGTCTACAAACAATACCACTGCACACTGTTTGTATATAGAGGAAGGCGTACAGTTTTCATCAAGATATATTAGAGTACATGAAATAAGATGTGATAATAAGATTGCGATTAGGGATAATGTCCTCAATACTATAATTTTACACACATGGTGCATTGGGGTTAAGACCTACTTTTCCAAACAATTGAATGCTATTTTTATTTTGAGTGACAGTTGTTAATATCTCTTCTGTCATAGTAAGTCTCTGTAATTGCAGATTTTACAACATGGTAGCATGATTTAATGTCATACATCTTTGTTAATTATTGTTAGTCTTGTATTATTTTAATTTTAGTTTCTTGTGTACAATTTGGAAATTAGTATAGCGTTCATTATCACTGAACTAGTATATATTTGTTTAGGGGCCAGCTGAAGGACGCCTCCGGGTGCGGGAATTTCTCGCTACATTGAAGACCTGTTGGTGACCTGCTGCTGTTTTTTTTTTTTATTTGGTCGGGTTGTTGTCTCTTTGACACATTCCCCATTTTCATTCTGAATTTTATTAATTATTGTCGGTCGAATAATTTTTTTTATGGGCATATCTAATATAACAATTCCATAGACTAAGACGTATAAGTATATAGCATTAGCCTCATATCGTAAGCCTAGCAAGATGGTTTACAATGAAATACAATTTATAAAAGAAAAATATGCCAATGTAAAGAAAAAATTAAATATGTAAAATAATATTTATAAATTAGTTTGCTAGACTAGTGAGGTAAATTGTAAACGGCGTTCAATAAATTGTTGAAAAAAAAAACCACAAAAAAATGATTTAGATAAAAAAAGTCAGGTGAATTATACCGAAAGGATACTCAAACTTATAAGTCGAAATAAACGAACAATGCAATGGTTTAAAAAAAAAAGCAGACAGCATACATAATATTTTTTTTAGAAAACAAAAGATAAAGCAACAAGAACCCAACCAAAAACTGGGTCTGATCTCAGGAGCTTATTTAGGGCAAGCAGATCCTATTGTAAACTTGGCACCCACCGTGTTGCTAATCAGTAAACATACTGACTTGCTGATAAGTTATTTCGGGCGGTCGCATTCGAAGATGGGTAAAGAGGATTGTTGTTCCGAAAACTGGAACATTTCCGACTTTCCGGTGATTGATATGCATCATACATATGAATATAAAAGTTGGGATTTTTTTTATTTCTATTTTATTGAATAATTACATCATCAAACAATACGAATACATACTGTATGTATATAAGGATCGACATACGGTTCAATTAAGATATCGTAGAGTGCTTAAATGTCATTCGGTAAAGGATAGTGTCCTTAATAACATAATATTACCTACATGGTGCATTGAGGTTAAGACCTACTTTTCCAAACAATTGAATGCTATTTTCATCATTTGTTAATATCTTTTCTGTCATTGTATTTCTTTTTTATTGGGCATTTTATAGCATGGTATCATGATTTAATGTCATTTATCTATGTTAATAAGTGTTGATCAAATAGATCTGTTTGGGCATGTTTAAGAAAATAATTCCATAATTTAGAATAACTATAGTGGCATTCCAACATTATAAGCATGGTAAGGAGGTTTTCAATGATATTCAACGTTAATATACAAAAATATTTCAATTTAGAAAATTGAATATGTAAAATAGTTTTACTCAGTTGATACAACTTCGTTGATTTTATAAAAAATGAACTTTTCACTTTCTTTTTCTAACATGAAAATAGATGAAATCCTGCCTGAAAGGAATTAATTCTTATTTGCATAAACATGATAAATTATACTGGTTAGAAATTAGCATATGGGGAAATTTCACACTATTGGTTGTCTTATTTTCCATTTGATTATGTTTGTTTTCTGACTTATGTTATCTTTACCCTTGATTTCCCATTATTATACTTCTTTTCATTTACGACAGTTCATTGGTCTGAGACACAGTTATCGTGAGCATGTTTGTGCTTACGTGTAATATCTTATTATAACAATGTATTATTTTATTAGAGAGAGTCGGTTTGATGTTTTAAGTTCACTTTGAAATAAATCTGTTCTTTGTCCTATTACTTTTTCGAACTCCTAAATTTGTTTTATATTTCCAGTACTAACAGAAAAAAAATGTTTGCAGAGAAAGTGACAAATTGGAAAAATTAGAATTGTCTAAGTAATTAGCAATATTGGAACCATAGCTTTTGCAAAACACATATTGTATAAACCGAAAAGATTGTAATAAAATATTCAATAAATATAGAAATTGTTATAACTGAGTACTTTGAGTTCCGGTTATTGACACACTTAAGCTTCTAGTTGAAACAAAAAAAAACTAACATTGGCACTCTTTGGACCTTATTGAGCATATTCCCTTGTAGATTTCATAGCAAGTTTAAAGTCAGATACGGTCGTTAATTCCTGTTTGGAAATGAAAAAGAATAAAACTTTTATGGGCTGACAAACCACAAATAGCTGTAAAGGAATTTTAATTGTATTATTTAAATATGAGACTACTATTCTCTTAGTTTAATAGCAAATGTATAATTTCCTGGATGGAAATAACCCACATATTTGATTTATTTGCACCTTGCAAAATCCGAGACAGCCATTTCAAGGATTTATTACTTCTCATTCACGTACGGCATTTATAACCAAGTGGTGTATTCTTACACACATGTATATCTTGTATTTTTTTGTACATTGTACTTCGTATCAGAATTATGAAAAAAAGATATGACAAATGCATTTCTTTTTATATGCATATAAGATACATTTCTTAAATAATCAATTTAACTATATAATTTTTTCGTTGCCTTTAACTGTGACAAGATTTAATTAATCTTAGAAATAAATAAAAGGACATGTATAAATTACAGTTTGAATTGCGCATGCTTCTTAATTAATACATTATTGACACATTCCCCATTTCCATTCTCAATTTTATGAATATATAAATTAATCCTGTGAGATATCTATATCGTTATCTTGAGTAGTGAAACACACAGAGAACGGGTGAACATTCAGCTATATTAGAAAGAATGCTTTTAATCGCTATCATCACCAACAGTTCAATTAATGCAGGTATATTCAATTAATATTTTTAGCACAAAATCTATAAGCAGATCTTTAATTTAAAACAAAAAGATAGAAGACGTATACAAATCATAGTTTCAGTTGGTCAGTTAACGGTTAAATACTTTATCAAATAAATATGCATAAATTGAATGTTTTAAAGGTTGGTCCCATCCTTTTAGAAATATTTCACTGGTTCATAGAAAAGGCTTCGACTACAAATTTTATATATATATATATAAGTGCAAATGGAATAATAAATATGGACATTCCGTGTAAAGGTTTTCTATTTGGTTGTATATGATTTTTCTCGTTTGAATTTATTCACAATTTTCATGTGATTTTTAAAGCTGTCTAAATGTTATGTTTTTTTCTCATTGATGAAGACCGTAAGGTGATATGCTATGTTTCTTATCTTTGTCGTTTGCACTAAATAAGATATTTGTCTCATTTTCAATCATACCACATCTTCTTAGTTTTTAAATAATATGTGCAGACATGTAATTTATATTTCCATACTTTTTATTTTTATTGTATGTACCTAGCAGCATGAGACAATTGAAAGAATAATGTAGAGTCAGTTATCCATAATCTTACCTAAGTATAACTAAAAATTCATATTTAAGAATTAAGAACGTTTTCTGTCAAACCATTCAAAGACATAAAGTTGTTGAAAATTATAAGGTGGTTCGGATGTCTTCCTCAATTTTGGATTTTGAAAAAGCCGATTACAATCGGTCTAGTTCTTTTATATATGAGGTGTGCAAGTTTCAAGCATAGTATTTAATTCATGTTCAAGACTGTTTGAATTTGACTACACAGTTCACAAGGGATATTAAATAGTACTTGCTATAAATCGTTTCAGTACTGACACATTGATTACTAAGCTGACGATTTTCAGTCCACAGCAGCGGTATAGAATTATTCGCAACCAAGTGGTTCAAAATAACTGTAATACAATGTTTGTGCTCTGCTGGTGGACGTTTCGTCCCCGAGGGTATCACCAGCCCAGTAGTCAGCACTTCGGTGTTGACATGAATATCAATTATGTGGTCATTTTTATAAATTTCCTGTTTACAAAACTTTGAATTTTTCGAAAAACTAAGGATTTCTTATCCCAGGCATAGATTACCTTAGCCGTATTTGGCACAACTTTTTGGAATTTTGGATCCTCAATGCTCTTCAACTTTGTATTTGTTTGGTTTATAACTATTTCGATATGAGCGTCACTGATGAGTCTTATGTAGACGAAACGCGCGTCTGGCGTACTAAATTATAATCCTGGTACCTTTGATAACTATTTACACCACTGGGTCGATGCCTCTGCTAGTGGACGTTTCGTCCCCGAGGGTATCACCAGCCCAGTAGTCAGCACTTCGGTGTTGACATGAATATCAATTATGTGGTCATTTTTATAAATTTCCTGTTTACAAAACTTTGAATTTTTCGAAAAACTAAGGATTTCTTATCCCAGGCATAGATTACCTTAGCCGTATTTGGCACAACTTTTGGGAATTTTGGATCCTCAATGCTCTTCAACTTTGTATTTGTTTGGTTTATAACTATTTCGATATGAGCGTCACTGATGAGTCTTATGTAGACGAAACGCGCGTCTGGCGTACTAAATTATAATCCTGGTACCTTTGATAACTATTTGTGGTCTTGATAAAGCTTTGTTATAAATAATAAAATATATGACAGCCAGTTGCAGGGTTGTACCGCTTCTCCATCACCAGAGGCGTGTATAACCAAGCAGTTTATGCTGACATATATTTTGTTTATTTTTCATAAAATATGTCTTCTTTAATAGACACTGTACATGCACTTTACATCAAATTTCTTTTTTTCTTGAATTGAAATCTGCACCTAGATTAATCATTCCCGTACGGATTAAATTTTTCATATGAAAGATAAAAGAGAATACAAATGAGTACAATTATATGGATATTAATGATTTCTTGTTGCTATACCATTATCAAACCATGCGTCTTATGCATATAAGATATATTTCTCAAATGATCAATTTAAAAACTGAATCATTTAAAAAAAAAACAGATGCTTAACGTCATGGTATTTGAACTGTCACAATAATTAAATCATTTTGATGAAATGAATACAATGGCACAAGACTGATATATATAAATTACAGTTTGAACTGCGCATGCCTCTTTCAAAATATATATATATTTAAACACCTTCAGTAATATATCTATCTAGTTAGCCTTGGTAGTGTAGCACACAGAGAAAGGGTGAACATTCAGCTATATTACAAAGTATGATTTTAATCGCCGTTATCACCATCAGTTCAATCAATGCAGGTATATTTGCTCGTTATTTTTTACACAAATTCAACATACTTATTATACAAATAATCTTTATGGAGATCAATGATTTAAAACAAATAGATAGAAGACGTATACTAATGATAGTTTATGCTACGTCAGTTAACGCAAATTGATGAAATATTCTTATCAAATGAATTTGCATATTAAAGTTGTATGTTAACATTGATCCTTCCGATAAAAACAAAATGTTTAACTGGTTCATAGAAAAGGCATCGACTAAGAAGCAGTGTGCACTTTCTTACATACAAACATTATATATAGAGAAGAGTAAATGGAATATAAGATATTAAATTTGGTCAAGAATGAGTTTTCTATTTGGATGTGTACGATGCGTTTCGACCCTGTTTTGCTTTGATTATAAAACCAGTCAAATACAAATTTACCTTACAAAATTCATTATACCAAATATTATAAAAATTCTGTAAGCATTATGGTACATTTTGCCCGTCACCTATACAGAGTCATGAATATGACAAATTTTATCCATTCAGTTGATGTGTTTGAGCTTTTGGTTTTGCCATTTTATAGAGGACTTTCCTACTTCAATATTCATTGGAGTTTGTTTTTTTGTTATTTTAGTCTTTGCATATCAACAACTGTTGTAGTAGTTTGATGTAGCTATACAATTTTCAAGGTGTTTATTACTATCAAAGTATTTTCGCAAAAAAATAATTTCCAAATGATTTGACAAAAACGAGTAAAAGGATTGGAATTACAAATAGTTCTTTAACATACAGATTTACTCATTATCATTTTTAGAACTTTGAATCAATCATCTAGTAAATATTAGTGCGAACTTTAACATACGTGACCATAACCTGTTAATCCAAATGATTCATTGGTTGCTCAGGTCTGTCATATTGGTTTTTCATAAATTGCATTGTTATACACTAAGCCGTTGGTGTTCTTGCTTGAATTAAACACAGTATCGGAACCTTCTATAGCTGACTATACGATTTGGAATTTTTTGATTGTTCAAGGCCGCAAGGGGATCTGTAACTACTTTAATCTTTGTCGTTTGTACTCTGGTAGAGAGTTGTCGCATAAGAATTCATCCCTTATCTTTTTTTCATTTGTCAATAATATTTTGTATGCTAGTTTTGCATGTGTGGCCATGTTATAAAACTAATATGTTTTTTTTCCGTCGTATCTATCAGCATTTGACAAATAAAAATAATGTAGAGTAAGTAATCCATAATGTAACCCAAATATGAATACTTATAAATTTAGAACGTTCTCATTTTATTTATTTTTAGAAAACAAAGTCGTTGAAAAAGTTTTACTTACATTATCCACTTATACAAAAAAGCTAGTTTGTTCTATAATTTGCATAGCAATGAGGTTGACGTAATATTATAAACGTATTCATCAGTCATCATAAGTTTAAAAAAAAAAAAACTAATCTTGTTTTCCCCTTTATCAAATCATTTCTTATATCATGTATTAAATATTAACACTGATTTGGTATACTATGTTATTTTGTATAACGATTTTGTTTCAAATCGTATTTTAATTATTCAGCTCCCTCATTCAAGTTATTGGACTACTTTTAAAGTGTTTCTCTGTAAAACCTTATTTCAGCCTATGCACTGTGTAATTTTGGTTGTAACTGGCAGAAGAGTGGTGGTATTATCAGTGCAACTGGCCAGGATGAAAACTTCAGTATTTCCTGCGGCTCATCAGTGTTCACAGCAAAATATCCAAATGGCTTTTCAGAGAAAAGGGAATGTTGGCAGAGAAGAGGTCCCTTTTATATAATACGGTAAGACCTTTACGACACGCATATACTATCAGTATTTACTTAAATATAAACTTTTTATGATTTAAAAATCAATCGATATGAAATCTCTTCAATTTGTGTATCATTCGTTATGTACTCTGGTTGGTTATGATCTGTTCTTCAAATTGCTGTTTTTCAGACTTTAAGTCAAATTGTCTAATTTAAAAAAGAAGTATTTATAAAAATAACGAATTCTCGGACATATCCAAGAAGCCTAAGAGGGAAGTCCGTAAAATCATACAAAACCTTGCGCTCGTCATTATCAACTAAATGTGGATAGCAACTGTCTTAATTCTGTTATGACAAGATATGTTATTCGTTGTCAAAGATAATCTCGTGATATATTAAGTTTTCAGTCATAAAGATATTAACCTGTCCCTATGAACAGTATCAAAACTGCCCTTCTCAACAGAACAGACATTGATGTCCTGGCATTATATGTGTAATATTATTTTTGTATCACAGACGTAACGGTAACGAATACAGATGCGCCAAAGAAGTGGCTATTAATAAAGATATAATATTCCACTACAAGACACCCTTTAGTGAGTACAACTAGTATACCTTTCATGAATGATATAAAAATATTCTATTTACCAATTATCAGTCACATGACATCGAAGTATTTAGTTATTTTTTATTTCGATAAATGAAAGTCGCATAATCCTTAAAATATACTATACTCATCATTCACCGGTGAAATAATTCCCTTTCAGCTTTCACATTGGAACACGAATTGTCTCTCATTTAAATGACGTCACATACATATGTAAACATAATAATCTAATCTGCTTCTAAAAAAAGTTGAAATAATAATTAAGCGTACGAGAGGAATTATATTTCCCTAACACATTATAATACATAAAAATATGAATCGTTTCTTCATTCATCACCGCCCCCTTTTTCTCCTCTTACCATCATGCAAAGGATATTGAAAAAATAAAGATGTGTATTATTTTTAATGATATTGGATTAATATAGGAAAATATGTTACTTATTTGACGAGCTTATCGCCTGTTTAGCAGCGAGTGCAAATAAGTCAGGGAACCATTTAAATTTCTAATGCTTGAAGCCAATTTATCACATGGTTGCTGGAATAATATTTTTAGTATGCAGATGATATTTTCAATGTCTTTTGTTGAAATGTTACAGACAAGTGAAACTTTTATTTCAGTGATATACTTTACACGGAAATGTATATACACGATATACTATAAATTTATAATAAAATATTGATTTGTGTTTACAATTCACAGGAAAGTTTAAAAGTACTCCAAATTGTATCTGCGAGGTCTGCCAGGGGTTTATGCCTAAGCCTTTTCCATATGTCGGTGAGTAATAAATAACATTTACAGATATTGGGGAAATTTTAATATAGAATAATATGTATCCTACTAAAACTATCCATTCTAAGCAAAATACAGGTACCAAGACAAAAGAGATGCTCATATAATTTTCACTTATGGTTAACGGATATAATTTTTTTTTATTAGATGGTCTTCTTCTTCTTGAAAACTTAAGTATGACAGTTATATCAGTAAAGCTTCTAACGAACATAAAAATATTACCTTGGATTCATTTATTTTCGTGGGTACCAATTTTCGTGGTTTGAGGAAAACTTACATATTCGTGGATATTTAATTTCGTGGTTTTGGCAAAGTCTACACTCATTCCTTTACAAAATTTGTATTTGGTTGGACATTTGAATTCGTGGTTCTCCTGTACCCACGAAATCCACGAAAATTGGTATCCAACGAATATTAATGTATCTGTTTTATATTTTCTACCTAATACATTTACGTACGTATAATTTATAATTGAGTAGTTATGAAAAGTAGAATTCTGATTAATTGCGTCATTTATCAAGTTTTTGTTTGTACATTTCTGTTGCTTGCTTTGTAATAAACCGTTTTCTTAAATTACGAGTTTATTAAACGCACTTCATTCTTTCATCACCGATAAGCCTTTGTACAAAAAGAAGACACAAAAAAAACTTTTTTGTGACTTTTGAACACCAGTATATTGCTTTTATTTAGTTATAACATAAGATAATTTCTTAATTTTCAGTGAGAGGAGTTCCGGGTAAGTAAAGTTATCAAATATGTGACTGCATGCTGCGCTATTTATTTGACAAAGAGCATATATGACGAATGGTTGCGTTGAATATAAAAATTGCGTATCAATCAAACAGACAGGAATAAAATGTAAAAAAGAAATCAAAACATACAACATACAACAAACGGAAATGCAGAACAACAAACATTCATACGAACGAGACAAAACAGGCCTCTTTCTGTTGTATGCATTCATCCTAAATGATCAACTATTTGAAGGCTTAATAATTTTAATAGTTAATGAAAATACATAATTGTTATTTGGATGGAGAGTTGTCTCATTGGCACTCACACCACATCTTCCTATATCTATGTAGATTGTATTTTCTTAGACTTTTCAGAGACTTTGTTTCTTAATATTGTTTGTTCTTCGTCTTATCCTTTTAAAGGTAATCATGTATTTCTTTGTCATTTCAGCTTGGGTAGCACTCACAGGTTTGTATTAAATAAATTATCTATGACATGCTTCATAAGTCAAATTATTTTTTCCATCTGTTAAAGTTGGTACGAACAGAATAGATTGTCTTTACACACACACACACACACCTATTAAATCTTTAAAATGGATAATGAATACTAACTTACTGTGGTTTTGCATGTCAATGCCAAGATTACATCAAACGATGAGTTTCGGATGTTCACTTGGTATCTCCATTTTCTTGAGTAAACTTATTTCATGAACGCAACCGACAATTAATGTATGGTTTTATGACATAATGCTTTCTTTCCAATATTGTTTAAGTTGGAGTTTTAACGACATTCAACACCATGGGTTTAGGTACGTGTAATGAATGAGTTCGTAGTCTTAGATCCTTAGATATTCGTACAATACCCTGATCTGAAATTATACTGATTTTGACTCATTGCGGTTGATGTGCGCATAATAGGAGACGCTTATCCTGTTAACACAACGTGCATGTACATTTAATAGTTCATGCGATACCATTAATTTGTGATTATTAACTTCTCGTAATCGAACTACGAAATTTGAACATGGATAAATTATTAACGCTTTTATTTTACTACATTGTTAGTTTTACATCTATAAGTATATAGTGTCAAGCTTTTCTCAATAAATTCTTTCACATGTATCATTCGAGGACCAAGAATCTGGCAATCTGGATACTCCACTGATTAATTTCTGTTGCATAATACCTGTATGGAAAGTTGTGATGTCCACCTTAGTAATCTGAAGATATTTATTTAGAGTTAAATGATCAGAAATGCAAAATTATATCTGTGTATAAATCTATATCATTTTTTAATACGACGGCAAAAATTAAAAAAACAAAAATGGTCGTATATTGCTATCTCGTCGTCGTCGTCAGCGTCGCCGAAGACAGATGGTTTCCGAATAATAACTTTTGTATAAGTGTATAGAAATCATTTAAATTTATAACCACTGTAGAAAGGTTGGGATTGATTTTGGGGGTTAGGTCTGAATTGTTTAAGAATTATATTCATGATATCATCACTATTTAATAAATATGTCTTAAAAATTACCTTATGGCATACAAATATAACATATGTACTGCTTCACGCCTGATTTGAATGTGTTTTAAAATGCCAAGGAGGAGGGCTGGTGCAAATTTTCTTCCTATTATTTAAGTGTTATCAGTGGTTTTTTGTTTCTTACATTTAGGATATGCACCTGCATTTGACCTCTATACATTTATGATGAAAACCATTGTATTTCTTTTGTATAGCATGAATATGAAAACTGACTCATAATATTTTTCATTATTTGCAGTCAAACCACCTCGTAAGTATAAAAACGTCGTTTAGTTTTAATTAAAAAGCGTGAAATTGATAGTACTATTTCTAGCAGCTAAACGACATTTTATTTATAATGGTCCATTCATATTTTGTTATAAGTTTTAGATTTTAAAATCTTTTGACCTATATCATCACTGAAGAGACAAGAATGATCAAAATGCGTTTCAGGTGCAAAACATCTGGTACTTTGAACGTTAACACAAAGAGGAAGAATGCTTTGTCTGAAAATACTACAAGAAAATTATTTTGTAAGAACTGATACTTGCGCGGCAATTTCAAAGCATCAAGATCGAACCGAATAAAACAAAACATTTGATGCTACTAGATTGCATAACTCTTCAATATTGAAACACATCAAAATCAACATTAAACTGTATTTATTGACATTGTGTTTGGTAAACAAATTACCAAAACACTTGAACGGGTGATACTTAAAATTGTTTTCGCAAATAAACTTATGATAGATGCTCACAAGGGTACACTGAGTACTGCACATGCTCGTCACATCCCCTCATTTAACTTTAAAGTTGTACTTTTAAATCTAAGGATCGTATTGAAATGTACACGATGTACAAGGAAGTAAAATATATAACAGGTAACAGGAACATTTGACACTTTTTCAAACCAAAGTTAGGTAATACCTCTCAACACTTTTTGGAGGAAAACCTAAAACTTGTGGATTGCCTATTACATGAAATAACAGCCATTGTTACAAGTGTCACAAATACATGTATATTACTACAGTCATACGAGCTATAAAAACTATAAATGTAACATCATTTGTCCCACCATATGCATTTCCAACATCAGATCAAATTTCATCTCTCTTATAACTCTTATAAAGTCAGTTTGCTTTGGTCCTTTTAGTGAAATTCATATGCAAGTTTGCCTGTAAATGAATTAATTTGTTTCGTGTTGAGCGCATTTGAAATATAACAATACTTACCAAGATTGACAAAAAGTATGAAATATTTTTTTTATTTTGCAGCAATTGGTTGCAATCGTCCTCTTGGTTGTGCCACCAACTATTATGACAAGGAATGTAGTGGATGTGAACCATACGCAGACGATGGAATGTGTTGTAAAGGGTGTAAAAAGTAATCAATGGGAATGATATTTGTCAAATAAAGCGTTAAACGAGTAAGCGTTTAAATAATTATTTTATACTAGTGGAGTGGGATCACCTTATCCTATTAGAATACTTGATATACCCCTATTGTTAGTGGGATTTGTGTTGCTCAGTCTGTAGCTTATATGGTTTTTTTTCTTCATAACTTTTTTAATACTCGTCATATATTTCGTTGCAGTTTTTTCGATATCTGTTTTATCTTGCATATCCCGTTGGTATATTTCGCCTCTTGCTTATTGTATTGTTTAATTCACTTTCATAATTTACCAAGAATGTACGAAGACTACTTTAGAAATAATGTTATTAATGTTAGCACCGATAATCGTTGCTGTACATTACAAAACAGTTCAAAAAGTGTCCATTTCATGTTCTGGAATTGTTAACAAGTATTCTAGTTATCTAACTGATCATAAACCAAGTACGTGCGAAATAGATTGATTGATTGATTTATTGATGAGTATACAACAAAAACAAGATGTGTTATGATTGGCAATGAGACAACTCTCCGTTAGAGACCAAAATGACACAGAAATTAACAACTTTAGGTCATCGTAAGACCTTCAACGGGTGTTTAATTCCCATTTCAGTTATAATGTGCTTTTTTCGTTGAGATCAGGTTTTATTGTTAGAGGAAGCCGCAATGCCAGGAGAAAACCATTGACGCTCGACAGGAAAACTGACCATATTATTGGTATATGATATATACGTAGAAAAGGAAAAACATATAGATAACAAAAATTGAATCAGTTGACTTGCTGTTGTCTTTATCGATGTTTTAATGAAAGTGTATGCCTTTCTCAATTCTCAACATTTTTAATTGTGTCTATGATGTGCATGTGTCAGATGTTTACCAAAATCATAATTTTGGAATTTCTCCAAAAACTTGAAATTCACTGCAAAACTGACATTATCATATATATTCACGAAAAGAACAGAATTTCGAAAATCACAAATCTGTCTTCCTCCCTTTTTTTCAATATTTATCTAAATATAGAGAATGAAAATCTGTCATCTTGATAAACCATACTAGATACATCAACTTTACAAACATCCTTATAAAGATCAATCTATAGCCATGACGTCAGGATATCGACTTGGCATCTTAGTAACGTTCTTGCAACTATTCTTTTACAGCAAAAGATGGTCTTCAGAAATAGTGTAATGGTACATTCTACATTGTTTTACCAGCTCGGTATGAATGATGTGGAGTGGATTTTTTTTACAATTCAGAGATCGAAAACATCATCTTATTAAAAATAATTATAGAGCATCTTTGGTTTGTTCACAAATTTTACTTTATGACGATCCACACTATAAATTGAGGATGATATCATCAGAATTCTGATGGACAATTTCAGCAGACCGTCGATATTCCAATTAGTACCAATTGTGCACCACTACAATCTGCATTTGTTTTGTACTGATATGAAGCAGAATTTCTCAAAGAAAAAAAGAAAAATAATACATCTTGGAAAGTTTCTTTGATTTTACTTTTCTGCTATATTCATGATAGAAAAATCAGAGATACTGGATATCCATCCATGACACAAAATTAGTTACGTTTGGAGGACGTGTTTTTCAACAGACTGTCGGAATTCCAATGGGAACCAATTGTGCCCGTCTTCTTGCCGACTTGTTTCTTTATTATTATGAGGCTGACTCCATGTATGAACTTCATAGGAAGAACAATAAGAAATTAACAATATCATTTAACTTAACGTTCCGCTTTATAGATGTTGTTCTCTAACTAAATAATACACAATTGTGTGCCTATGTTGAACGAATATATCCCTTGAACTAGAGATAAAGGATACTACTGATACAGTTTAGTCTGCCTCATATCTTGACTTTCATCTCGAAATTGACAATGAGAGTCGGTTGAAAACAAAACTTTACGAAAAAAGAGATGATTTCAGCTTCCAATTGTGATCTTTCCATTTCTATGAAGCAACATTCTATTGGCGCCTGCATACGGAGTAGATATCTCCCAATTGATACGATATTCCCGGGTGTGTATTTTCGATCATGTTTGTTTTGATAGAGGATTGCTGCTAACACAGAAGATAAAAACCCAGAGTTCAAAATGGTGAAGTTGAAATCATCCCTTCGTCAATTTTACGGACGCCATCACGAGTTGGTTGACCGTTATGGAATAACAATTTCACAGATAATGTCGGATATGTTCCTTATGTCGTACCTACAGTGCCCTTCCCTTTTCACGAATGTGACCTACCGAATTGGACTAATTGCCGGATTTGTAATGACATAAGCAACACGACGGGTGCCACATGTGGAGCAGGATCTGCTTACTCTCCTGGAGCACCCGAAATCACCTCCATTTTTTGGTGGAGTTTGTGTTGCTTAGTCTGTAGTTTTCTGTGTTTTCTGTACAATTATTTGTCTGGGTTTTTTTATTTTATTTTTAGCCATGGCGTTGCCAGTTTATCATGTTTATCTTCAATCTATGAGTTGTGCTGTACCTCTGGTATCTTTCGTACCTGAGCGCTCACAAACATTTTTTACCCAGCCACATTCTGTGTTTGTCCCAAGTATTTCAGTGGATATACGTTGGTAGTTGTCTATTACATTTTTAATTCATTGATCTTTTTTTCACAATCAAACGTTTGGTTTCCTCTCTTAAATCGTTTTACATTTTGTCATGTCAGCGCTTTTTCTATGTGACAATACGGTATGGGTTATGTCCATTGATGAGGGCCATGCACTGACATATAGTTGCTTACATCCTTGCAATTGTATCTCAAATTAATACTTGTCTCATTGGGAATCACATACCACATCTACTTTTATTATATTGAGAGGAACAATTAAGATATCAATAGTTTGTTTATGCAATTACAAAAGATATAGTTAAAGCAGAATATGAAGAATCATCGAACCTTTCTAGCGCATTTCGTAGCGATTTAAAATCGCAATTTTCAAATAACCTGATTTTTTAAGTAAAGAAAGGTCAAAGTTTACATGTTTGCGACGATTTATATTCGCGTTAATTTCTCAGCGCGAAAGGCGCGATCCTGAATTAGATGGTCATGTTGGATTACAGTATGTTTGATTTGGTTATTTTTTATCCCATCTTGACCATGAAAACGGAAAATGTCGCACAGTGTTTCCTTTTAATTTTCTCGTTATGCTGATCAGCAGATTAATGCTATAAAATGAAGTAAATATGAGGATTTGGAGATTTGGCGATTAAAACAATTAATATTAATGATATGTTGTACCGTAAGGTAACATCAAAGCTATGTCATTAGAAATGGTCATGATTCCTCTGTTTTATGGCGATTTGTGTCAGTTGGTATGTATCCGAGTACTTTATAAGCTCTATATTTGTACCATGTATACGTGCAAACAGAATGTAATAATGTTGTAATAATTTGGTTTGATATCAGTAAACTTTTTTATTTCTAATGAAATATTTATGTTTTTATCATTTTAGTAATGTTCTTGCTTTGAATCTAAAATTGGATGCATAGACATCCGTTTTCATTATCTTTTCAAAAGATACTTTGGGAGATTGTATGTAGAAATATTTAATTGATACAGTTTTTGTCTATATTCTAAAATGTAAGAATTCAAAAAAATCATTTTTGTTATGCAGTACCAATGTTCAAGACACCATCAACTACTTGTATTCAAAAAAAGTCCAGAGAAATAAAAACATTTTTGTAATGCAGTATTATTGTCTACGACACCATTAGTTACTTGTATTCAAAAAAGTCCAGACGACTCAAAAGTGGCCATCAAAACACAAAAGTGGAAGCAAAAGATCATCATGAACGAACGAAAAGCAGACAAAGACAGACAGCAGTCATCAAAAACGCCACAAAGAAAAGACGTAGCAACAGAAAACGACAAGGAAAAGACGAAGCAACAGAAAACGATAAAGAAATGACGTAGCAACAGAAAACCACAAAGAAAAGACGTAGCAACAGAAAACCAAAATGAAATGACGTAGCAACAGAAAACGACAAAGAAAAGACGTAGCAACAGAAAACGATAAAGAAAAGACGTAGCAACAGAAAACCACAAAGAAATGACGTAGCAACAGAAAACGACAAAGAAAAGACGAAGCAACAGAAAACCACATAGAAAAGACGTAGCAACAGAAAACGATAAAGAAATGACGTAGCAACAAAAAACCACCAAGAAAAGATGTACCAACAGAAAACCAAAAACAAAAGACGTGATAACAGAAAACCACATAGAAAAGACGTAGCAACAGAAAACGATAAAGAAATGACGTAGCAACAGACAACCACAAAGAAAAGATGTAGCAGCAGAAAATCACATAGAAATGACGTAGCAACAGAAAACGATAAAGAATTGACGTAGCAACAGAAAACCACATAGAAATGACATAGCAACAGAAAACGATAAAGAAAAGACGTAGCAACAGAAAACAACAAAGAAATGACTAACAACAGAAAACTAAAAGGAAAGACGTAGCAACAGAAAACCACACAGAAAAGACGTAGCAACAGAAAACGAAAAAAAAATGACGTAGCAACAGAAAACCACCAAGAAAAGATGTACCAACAGAAAACCACAAAAAAAAGACGTAGCAACAGAAAACCACATAGAAAAGACGTAGCAACAGAAAACGATAAAGAAATGACGTAGCAACAGAAAACCACATAGAAATGACGTAGCAACAGCAAACCGCAAAAAAATGACGAAGCAGCAGAAAACCACAAAAAAATGACGTAGCAGCAGAAAACCACATAGAAATGACGTAGCAACAGAAAACCACAAAGAAATGACGTAGAAACAGAAAACCACAAAGAAAAGATGTACCAACAGAAAACCACAAAGAAAAGATGAACCAACAGAAAACCACATAGAACTGACGTAGCAACAGAAAACCACAAAGAAAAGACTTAGCAGCAGAAAAACACAAAGAGAATACGTATCAACAGAAAACCACATGGAAATGATGTAGCAACAGAAAACGATAAAGAAAAGACGTAGCAACAGAAAACGACAAAGAAATGACGTAGCAACAGAAAACCACAAAGAAAAGACGTAGCAACAGATAACCAAAAAGAAAAGACGTAGCAACAGAAAACCACATAGAAATGACGGAGCATCAGAAAACGATAAAGAAAAGACGTAGCAACAGAAAACCACATAGAAATGACGTAGCAACAGAAAACCACATAGAAATGACATAGCAACAGAAAACGATAAAGAAAAGACGTAGCAACAGAAAACAACAAAGAAATGACTAACAACAGAAAACTAAAAGGAAAGACGTAGCAACAGAAAACCACACAGAAAAGACGTAGCAACAGAAAACGAAAAAAAAATGACGTAGCAACAGAAAACCACCAAGAAAAGATGTACCAACAGAAAACCACAAAAAAAAGACGTAGCAACAGAAAACCACATAGAAAAGACGTAGCAACAGAAAACGATAAAGAAATGACGTAGCAACAGAAAACCACATAGAAATGACGTAGCAACAGCAAACCGCAAAAAAATGACGAAGCAGCAGAAAACCACAAAAAAATGACGTAGCAGCAGAAAACCACATAGAAATGACGTAGCAACAGAAAACCACAAAGAAATGACGTAGAAACAGAAAACCACAAAGAAAAGATGTACCAACAGAAAACCACAAAGAAAAGATGAACCAACAGAAAACCACATAGAACTGACGTAGCAACAGAAAACCACAAAGAAAAGACTTAGCAGCAGAAAAACACAAAGAGAATACGTATCAACAGAAAACCACATGGAAATGATGTAGCAACAGAAAACGATAAAGAAAAGACGTAGCAACAGAAAACGACAAAGAAATGACGTAGCAACAGAAAACCACAAAGAAAAGACGTAGCAACAGATAACCAAAAAGAAAAGACGTAGCAACAGAAAACCACATAGAAATGACGGAGCATCAGAAAACGATAAAGAAAAGACGTAGCAACAGAAAACCACATAGAAATGACGTAGCAACAGAAAACGATAAAGAAAAGACGAAGCAACAGAAAACCACATAGAAATGACGTAGCAACAGAAAACCACAAAGAAAAGACGTATAAATGGAGAGTTGTCGTGTTGGCACTCATACTATATACTATAATACTAAAATAATGAGGTCCAATTTGTCAGCCGGCATGGGGTAAAAAACGACAAATCAAAGAATTCAACTTTATATATAGCTTATATAGGATACTGGCGTAGATTTAAAATTTCACCACTCCAGACCCTTTTGTTTTCCACATAATTAATATTGCCAATAACTATAAAGTTCCGGGTCGAATCCAATACCTATACCAATAGTATATTCACCTGTAACCTATTACCTTATCTGTACGTTCCGCATCTGACAGGCGGACCACCAAACGGTGTTTTCAGGATTTTGCTATATACACGGGTCATAATCACAGGGTTTGCACTGCTAAATTCAATCATTGTCAAATTGTTCTCTATTGTAGTATTTTAATCAGTAAGACTTTCTAAGATAACAATACGAGTACTAAAAATATGGACTTAAAATAAGGCGTATAGGTACAGTTTTCAATTTGTTAGCGGGCATGACGTAAAACAGCGAATAAAAGAATTCAACTTTATTTATAACTAATATAGAACAATGCTGTTGATTAAAAAATACTCCATTCCAGGACGTTTTGTTTTCCAAATAATTAATATTACCAATAATTGATAAGTTCCAGGTCGACGGGTTCAAACAGAAAGATTTTTAAAGCAGAGAAAACTGTGTATCTTATAATCGGCATGACTTTATGACTTTATCAGATGACAATACCATTACTAAAATAAGGCTTACGTATAGTAATATACTTTAATTCAGTCACGGACCCGCGATATCACGGGTGTGTTCTAGTATCTTCTTATATCTTAGAATAATTTTACAGCATACAATCATTTCGATAACTGATACGAAATATCTTCCTGTTTCTCTCTTTTGTCATATCGCTAAAATGCCCAGTAAATCATTAATTGTGATTGATCAATATAAAAGGTCAAAATTTGTGGGCTTTTATTCAATACTTTATACATTTTTGTCCATGATAAATACATATGAACTACTTGTACAAATAAATTCCAATAACTTAAAAAAGTTCATAGCTATAGCTTTTATATTTCTCTGTACATTTTTAAGCTTAACCTTACAGCTATGGAGAATTCGATGGGAAGCAGTTGATTATACGCTTTTATTTGATGTTATGTTTATCGAATATTTTGCTTAAGTTTTACGAAGTTATGTGATACTACCTGGGAAAAAGTTGACGTCGCAACAAAGCTGTTTCCAACACTCTCACGTAGTTCACATCCACCAATCCCGGGTTCAGCATCATTTATCTGGCAAGTTTTATTCCATGATATAAAGTTTATAGATTCACATACTTTTACCCTCGAACAGTACTGCGCACATACAGACCGCGTTGGCATTGATACTTGAAATAGCACATGATTTGTATATCTTTTTTTTCTTTTTGTTTCTTGATAACTACTATTTCACATAAAGTCCAAGCAGTTAGGATAAATAGTAAGAATATCAAGCGGCACATCTGTATCAATTGAATAATCACAAAGTGTTGTTATGTGTATGTATTTTCCAAAAAGCAATTTAAATCATTTAATCTTGTAAACAGTGTTCATAGTATAGAACTAACAGAATATGTTCTATTTTGTAAACAAGCACTTTAAATGGTTTATCTACCCAACAATTTTTGGTTGTTTGTGCCATTAAAATCCAATAGATCTCATTTCATGATAAAAACTTAATGTTTCCTTTTGAGAATTTTCAGAGGTAATGTTCCAATCGGACAACTTCTAAACCTGCATACGGGGTATATATCCCTATTGGTACGGTATTACCGTGTTTGTATTTCTATCATGATTTTATTGGTAGGGGGTCTCACTGGGGGGTTTTGATCCCGGATTCCGCTTACTGTTTTGTTAGATTCCCGTATCCAGCTTACACTATGTACGTAAGCAATTCTCATTTTTTTGGTAAATTCCCGTGTCCCGCTAGACTTCATTTCCCGTATTCACGGCACAATAATTTGACTTTCACGTGTCACACTTACTTAATATCGGCAATCCCATGTCACGCTTAGACACCAATGAGACCCACTTGGTAGAGGGTTGCTGCTCACAAGGAAGCTATTAACCGAAGAGTTCTAAATTGTGAAGCACGAAAAAATATATATCTGAACTAAAACTTAAAACATTTTTAATAGTAAAAATTTGTATACTGTAAAACGCGGGGTTGGGAGGTGACATACACAATATAACAAAATAGTTATTACCGTTTAATATATGTACCCAGTTCACTTTCATTGATAACCAAACGGCCATTCATGATATACAACTTAAGTGTAAAAGTCACGTGATAACCGAGATAGTTGGATATTCCAGGGTTGGACCCCCCTTTTTTATCCTGGGTTGGGAACACCCCTTTTGAAAATGACTGGGTCTGTCCCTCGGTGCACATGAGCGTCCACAAATTAGTGACAGTGTATGGAAATTTAATAACTTCAAGACTTTATTTATCCAACATGGTAGCTTGTTCTTTGATAAATAATATCAGTGATGTGATGTGGGTGCTCAGTCTTTTGTTTTGAATGCACACAGTGTAATCATGAAGATAAGGATTTATATTTGAGGTACCAAGAGACATTGAAAATTGTCTAGTCTTGTATGATGAAGTTCCATTACTCTGGAATGATTTATCACATGATTACATATAAACATTGTTAACATTAAATTCACAAACCACAAAAACACTAAGGGTAAACGCATGTGTTTCAGAAGACTAATCACCTTTTTAATTCGTCTACTTCTTCTACCATATAATTTAAATTCTGGATAATTGATTAGAAATGTATGATGAAAACTAATCCAACTCATAGGGTTCGCCATGCGTGCATGGCTAAGGTTAATTTAACTTTCACTTTCTTTTCACTATGAACTTATACCCCCCCCCCCCCCCCCCCCGCAGTCATGCGCGATGGCTTACCCTATTAAGTTAGGTGTTTTCATCATAAACTTCTCATTAATTTTCCAGAATTCAAAATTATTCCAGATTCAAATAATTCCTTGTTTTAAGTATATATATTTATGATAAACATTTCCTTATTCAAATAATTATTGATATATCATTCTATGAAAAAGTACTTACACACAAAAAATTATCAAATATCAAACAAGGAAAAGTTGTTTGTAATGATTCTACAACAGTTTAACTTCATTAAATCTATGTAAATGTTATATAACTGTAGAGTTATTTCCCTTACTATACATGTACATCCAAACATTATACATTACACCATGTACACACTTTACTGATGTAATCTCATTGCAATTAATACCATAAATCTTACTATAATACATAATATTAATACAATAAACAAATATATATTTGCCGACTGCCCAACGTAATCTAGAGATCACAAAGAAAGGGATGAAAAGAGCCCAAATTATAAACCAAGTTTTTTAGATACTGATAATCTCATATCTAAAGAATCAGCAATGTAACCACTTTTGCAAATATCTGATTTCCATCTTCCATGACGTTTAATACATCTCTCGTTTACTTCTGACCTGGCTGCTGCAGATGCACACCAGAACGTTAAGAATGCAAACCTAGGTTCAAGTCAGGAGCTACAGTTTTTAATCTACGTACAATATTCTCTTTTGTGGCTGTATAGCTTATCTTCTTATTCTGATATATCAACTTAGCTAACCCCTTAGACCTAAATATCGGTCGAAATATGAAATGATCCAAATTAACATCCAAACAAGCAAGTGAAATGTATCGCTTATACATAACAACTGGACATGCCAAAGTGTCACCACTAGAAATGAGTATCTTGTCTGTATTGATCGGTCTTGGACCGGGGCAGAAAAATGGAAATATGATCAACAAAAATCTTAACATTCCTACATGTAATAGAACTTAATTCGTCATGGCGCAAAAATCATGCATAGCCTATCAAAATCATAGTCAAATCTCTAACAATAAGCAAGTCTTTTTCATAAATCTTACATAGTTCAAGTATTATATCCGAGGTAACAGGGTCCTTCTTTACGACTGCTTTTCCGTTTAATCTTTTACATGATTGAACTAACGAATGAATGTAAGAGATATTAGTAGGATCAACGTAACAATGAAGCTCATGTAACCACTTTTAAGCATAAATTATCGAATCTAAAGTACACGGTGATGACTTCTTGTCAATTAATAATGTTAAAAACAATGAAACATGAATCGGATCTGATGGTAATTCGATAAAACCATATCCTTGAGCAAATGATCTCCAACGATTATAACTAGCAAAGTACTTTTTTGTAGTATTGTCACTTTTAGACTGAATAAGATAAACCGACATCTTTTCTGCTAATTTCCCAAGTTCACCCGAACATCCTTCGCCACTCTTTCTCTACAATCTTCACAACATGTTGCCTCAGTCCTAAGCCTGACTTGAAATCGCAAATATGGATCATTAGAACATAATATTTAAAGCGATCAATCTTAATTTAAGTGGCCATTTCCCGAAAATACCGTTTTTACCGGCACCCTTTACTATAACTTTGTCATTTGTAAGATAAATAGCGTCTGAAACAAAACTCTTGAAAATTTCTTGTGCACAAAGTAAAGGCCAAAATGCCGCCGATTTCCATTCTGGTATAACCAAAATACCATTAGCACGCTCATTGCACATTTTGTTTACTGTTTTTGCAATCAAAGAAGGTGAAGGTACAATGTACCAACCATTTTTTGTCATTTCCCAAATATTGACTAAAACTGTCAACTGCTTCAGTTCATGGGTACCATACAACTGAATTGAAACGCGAACACTGTGTATTGTAATGAGTGGCAAATCTGTCTATGCGACACGAACCCTAAATATTGTTTAAGAAACTGAATGTATCATCGTTTAAAGACCAGTCATCGTGATCTGTATAACGACTAAGTTTATCTACATACACATTCTGAGCCCGAGGGACCCAGCGGGTCTGAATATTCATGTTTTTCTGTTCACAAGATTCGAAAATATTAATCGCAGTTTTTTGTAGTGACAAATTTTTGCTCCCCACCGTCAAAATACATGCGACATTTTGATTGTCACTGTTGACTCGAACTAATTTGTTCTCCAACAACGAATCTTGAGTATACAAAACTCTCTTGATGCATTCAAGTTCACGCCAAGTTGAACTCTCAAAAGGTTCATTACCTTCCAAGTTACCGATTACCTCGGTATGATCATATGTGGAACAAAAACCACCAAAGCCTACATCTGAGGCATCACAAAACAAATCGACATCAAAATTGTCGTGAAAATCAACTGTGCTTATATTCACACTTTTACTATTCCTTGCTCTGCAAGAAACTCTCCAAAATTCTAACTCATCAGTAGTTTCTGATGTGATATTTACAGATGCATTCCAGCTTGCTCTACCGTTAACACAAGCATATACAAATCTTGTTCTCAATCTCACGAGATCACCAAATACTATTTGCATTGATATGAGTTGACCGACTATGCCCGCTAAAATTCGAGCCTTTAACAAAACTTTACCTTTTCCAATCTCCGAAAGCATATAGTTTACAGTTTGCTCTGCTTTATCTATTCTCTCAGAACTAGCGAATGTTCTACCAGTTTCAGTATTCCAAATAAAACCTAACCATTTCAAATGTTTTCATGGATCCCAAACACATATTTCATGTGCAATTAAAAAACCTAGCTTTTGAAGTTGAAATTTTACAAACTGACTACTTTTTTGACAAGATTCAAAATCTTTGCCACCTCCCAAACCATTATCTAAAACATAATAATTTGTGTGCCTTTAGATCTGAAATACTTTACAACTTCTCTGAGAACTTTGGTAAATATGTAACCAGCTGTAGCCAATCCAAATGGCAAGACATTTAAAACAAAATATCTATTTGCACCATATATCTCCCATGCAAAACTTGAATATTGTCTGTGCAATTCAACAATCTCAATATGGTAATAAGCACTCTTTAAATCATAGCCATATAAAAAATCATGTTGGTGAAAAATTTCCCTTGCTAACTTTGTGTCTTCATATTTAAATCTAAATTTAAATAAATGAGGATTTATATGTCTACAATCCAATACCAGCCTGGGTTTGCTCGATTTGTTAAAAGCAACGGTCAAATGATTAACTACACAAGGTATCTCATTTACTTCTGATATACAACCTTTTGACAGCAAAGTTTCAATTTCTGTCTAAACAAAACTTGCGTTATCAAGAGATGATCTGTTATTTCTTATAATTTTATGATCTGGCTGAGTTTTGAAAGTTATCTTATACCCATTCTGTTTTACATCAATCATATGTTTATTACCTGTGACTATTCTCCATTCATCAATAGCATTTTTCAATCTACCTACTGGACTAATCGGTTTTTCAAAAGATCAAAAGATCAAAAGTTGGTAAACAATCAATTGTTATCACAACCTTCTCATTGGCGTTACTTATTTTAGAAATGTTGCAATAAAAATTAGCACATGAGCTACAAAATAAGCTTGAACTATCTAAGTTTGATAAATATAAAGAATTACTTATCTTTTGTTGTCTATCAGGCCAATTATGTACCCAGTGCCGCCTTTTTCCACAATTGAAACACTTTCCAGGCTTGAAGGAATCATCTTTATCTGCATTCCTGGCATAAGGAACTTGTCTAGGTTTGATGCTTTTCTTGGTTTTCTCTGATTTACTTTGGCGCTCTGCTCTAGACTAATCTCTTAACATTTTTCTCTCATCTTCGGAGTCTTCTGCTATTGGGTTGGCAACATACTCATTTACCACTTTCCAATCGAGTTAAGAAGAATCTGCAAGTTAAATTAACTTTTTTCTCTCTTGCACAATGTCAATACCTTCTGAAATCCTGGATTTAGCGTTTTGTACGGTCGCTCTAGTCAAATCATGAACTTCTAAGCTTGACTTTGCCTCTTTCAGCTTTGTAAGAACCTTCACACCATACTTGAATTGGTTTTCATTGCCTTTCCTCTGAAAAGTGTAGTTATCGGTCCGAGTTTCTTCCATCTTGGCCTTTTGAGTCTGCAAAATTTCTTGTTGACTTTCTTGTAAGGTGGTCTGCAAATTTGTCAGTTTACTGTCCATTATACTGTTTATACTGTTCAATAAACCATGTTGAGATGTTGATATGGCATTAGAAATTTCTCTCGAAATAGCATGGCTTAAAGGGCTGCTCAACACATCGGTGTGCATTTTGATTTTATCAGTGTTGGGTAGAGAGTTATTACTCCACGGGATTATTTCCCGCTCATTTATTACATGTACACATGTAAACATGTGATAATTACATGATTAATCAGCCCCAATAGATGAAGATGTTGATAGGCTTTATACAAGAGAGAGATAATAATGGATAATAAACAGCGGCGCCATGAGTGCATGATACGCCCGTCGTCTTGAAAAAAATAATAAATGTTTTTGGAATAACACGGGGGTTGTACAGGAAGTCATGCCAAGTATATCCTGACTCATTCATTATTCCTGTTCAATAGAAATTCTAATAATAGAGAGAGAGAAAAAAGAAAATAAAGTATCATCACGAAAGAGTATCTAGATCCTAAGATAAAATAACTAACAAGTATGTGAAGTTTTATGCAATAATCATAAATAGTTTCTGAGAAACGGCTCGACATGTGAAAAAAAATAATTTTTTTTTACCAAAAACTCAATTACTCTAAAACAAAATTTTGAATCATCACCAAAAAGTATGCAGATCTTTTGGTTAATATAACTAAGAAGTTTGTAAAGTTTTAAGCAATATCAAAAATCGGGCGCGACATGTAAAAAAAATCAACAACCCCCTGTTGTAGTTAAAAAGTGCCATAAAAAGTTTTAATCTTATTTTCACCAAAAAGTATATAGACGGAAGGACGGACATTCGGACATTTGTATACCATAATACGTCCCGTCAAAATTTTGACTGCGTATAAAAAAGAAAAATCATCTTTTATACTGAAAAAAAAAGCCCTCGCCAGACCAAGGTTGTCTCTACATATTCTAGAATTTTACCAAAACTTGAAACAATGTAAAAATCATCACTTCAGGGCAATAACTCATATAACTTATCTGACAAATTTAGCAATATAAAACTAAAGAGATATGATAAGATGCCAAAGATACAACTCTCAACCAGTCACCAAATGGCATAGAAATTAAAAATTTATGTTGATTTATTTGTTGATCTTGTTTTGTTGATCAATTTTTTTTATTTATTTTTTTTGCTGTTAACAATTTTTCAATGGATGACAAAAGACAGAGGCAAAGTGTTCTTGTGTCTTAGCCAGGTGACCTTCGGCCCAGGTTAATTTAGCTAAAAAGGTAGTTTTATCCGACCAACTTCATTTTCTAGTCCAATAAAGTCTAAAAACTTAATGTCAGTGGTTATCAAATTATTATAATTATAGTAACCGTTATAACTAATTGAGACAGCAAATCAACAACAAAACTAATCAAATGACAATTATGTCGATTACTGTTCTGATATGTTAAATGCTCAAATGAAAGATTTAATGAGGTATAACGGTATATCTCATTTCATTCATTGTCAATTATGATTATGATATGTTAAGTTCTCAAATGGATTATATATATTTCTTGCTATATTAGATATAATAATATATATATTTATCATCTGTTCATCAATCTGACACTTAATTACTTGGAAATTTTGTTTTTATGTCTATATATAGTAAATCATTATCTCTTACAAGTGATATTTTCTACGTGAGAGTTGGAAAGATACTGAAGTTTATTCACTAAGAACAAATGATTACATGACTGAAGTTAGATTAGGGGGTAGGTAAAGTAAATATGTTATGAGTAAAGATAGCAAATATATTTAAGAGATACTTTGCATGCTTTGACTCAGTTAAAATTATGCAAACTATGACCTCACTCGGTTTGTTTTGATATATGAATATGCAGAAATACTGTGAATTGAAAACTACATGCATTTATGGAACACCAATTTAAAACCTCGCATTTTCCCGTTTCTAAGCCTCAACCAAAAATTGTCATTTTACCAGGAAACCCGTTTTTCCTACTTTTTTGGCCCCATTCCTAAACGGTTTGAGCAATAACTCCCCAAACCCCATCCTAACTATCCCTTTGTGGTCTGGAAATTTATGGTATAATTTCAGAGAGATACATTCACTTTAATACAACTTATTGTCTGGAAATGAAAAATATGCTTATCTTGGCCATTGTTTGGCCCCTAATTACTAAAATACTGGAACCATAACCCCCTAAATCAATAACAACCAAAATTTTGTGGTAATGAACCTTGTGTTTGAAATTCAAAGATTTTTATTCACATACACTAAGGATATTTTCTGGAAACCAAATGTCTTCGGACAGCGTCTTCAGCGGACAACGACGGCGGGATACCAATATTCGACCGCATAATATATATTTTGCAATCGTATAAAAATTTAAACTTAAGTATGTAGAATAACCAATCGGGAAATCAAAAACAAATAATCAATGTAAGACAAAGTTCATAAAAAGAAGATAAAAACAACTTAGAGCAAACCAAAAAATAAAAGACAGGTGCACATTGGCGGAAGTGGCGGATCCAGGGGTGGGTTCGGTGGGTTGGAACCAGGGTTCGAAGTTAGAGCTAGCCCGGTAGTCCGGGACTAGTAAAATTTGAGTCGGACCAGTAGATTTTGTCAGCTGGTGGTCCGGCGGACCAGTAGAAATTTGTCGATAAAAATCACTGATTGCATCGCAATCTCCGTTTGTTTACAAAACAATTTACCTTTGAAATCAATTACACGGTACTGGGGGTATTATAATTGAGCAAGTTAATTAATATCTCGGGTGAGCGTCCACAACAATATAAAATGTGGAAATTTTTGGAAGGAGTTAAATCGCCGGGAAAAAAAATAAGATAACTGAAAATCAAAAGGAAGATCGAAATAAAGTATACGAAAGTGACAAAAGGAAACGCAAATACCAAAAATCATGAGAAAAATATCATGAATGGTTGCATTATATAGTAGATCGGAATTTAATGAACTGTACAATATGTGAAAATTTTGCAGTGACCGACACAGGCACTTGTTTCTATCCATACGAAGGTCACTGACTATCCATATAAATAGAAGCTTCTATTTATATAGATAGTCGACCTTCGTATGGATAGAAACAAGTGCCTGTGGTGACAGACCTAGATAGAAAATGTATTTTCTTAACTGGATCGTCAAATTTCAGATTGGATTCTGTACTTGCTCATGAGCAATCAGAACAGCACATGTCAAATTAATGTCATTTAGAGGAGATAATTTGGCTCCGCCCCCTTAGTCATGGTCTATTGACTTTGAACTTTTTTCTTAGTTATCATGTATTAGTTTGTGATTAGGTCAGTTCAGGGGAACCATTAGTGGTAGGCCAATGTTAATTTGTATTCATTTTGGCACATCTCATTTCCATGGGGAATATTTTGCCTCGTCCCTAAGTCACAGTCTAATGACGTTGAAACTGATCTTAGTTTACATGTATTAGTTTGTGATTAGATCAATTTAAGATGAACTGTTAATGTTATGTCATTGATATTTGGTATGCAAATTTATTGGCATTTGCTAGTATCGTTTCCCTGGGATTAAATAGCCCCATCCCTTCGTCATGGTTCATTGACTTTGAAACTTTTAAAAAGTTTACAAATTAATGTTTGTATTTAGGGTTGGGAACGACTTATAATTAGTCAAAGTCATTTGTTATGCAGTTGTATTAGCATTGGCACATCTCATTTACATGGAGATTGTTTAGCCATGTAACTCAGTCATGATGGTTCATTGACGTTGAATATTTGCATAACTTGTGTAAGATGTTAAAGTATTGCTATTTTGATTTCAACATTTGCATAATCAAAATGACAAATAGGTGAGACATATCTCTGTGATAACAGTTTATAAATATTTATAATAGATAAATATTGAAAATGTACAATAAATTCTTGTTGAATAGCTGAATTTAATATTGATGTTTTGAGTTTGATGATTTGAAAGATTCTACTGACAATGACTGATGTGCGATTTTAAGGATGTTATAATGTTATCATTTTAATTATTTTTTTTTAAAAGGATTTCTACATATTTAATACAAAATTTCTAATTATAAGACAATTAAAATTTGTCCTGTTAAATGAACAATCATCATGATCATGACAATAACGTGTATAGTTTAGATGTGTTACTAAATCAACATTATCTTCCTGTTTCAGTAACAAGAAATATTTATAAGTTCATACTTCAGTGAGAGGAAATTTCATCACTACACTTGTACTACTACTTAATGACAAAATTTGGGAAATCCCTGTAAGTATAACGCCTTTCACATCAACGTATTAAGAATATATATTTATGATAAATATTTCCTTATTCAAATAATTATAAATATATTATTCTATGAAAAAGTACTAATATACAAAAATTTATCAAATATCAAACAAGGAAAAGTTGTTTGTTATGATTCTAAAACAGATTCCCTTCATTAAATCTATGTAAATGTTCTATAATTTTAGAGTAATTTCCCTTACTATACATGTACATCCAAACATTATACATTACACCATAAACCTTTCATTGATCTGGTAGATATATTGACAATAAAAACAAATTGTCAACCTCTAATGTTTGATAATACGATTTTTTTTTTAAATTATGCCAGCCCCAATAGATGAGGATCTTGATAGGCTTTATACAAGATAGATAATATCCTGACTCATTCCTTATTCCTGTTCAATAGGAATTCTAATAAGAGAGAGAAAAAAAATTACATGGTTTTTTTTTACCAAAAAGCTCAATAAAAATTCAATAACTCAAAAAGAAAATAAGGTATCATCCCGAAAGAGTATACAGATCCTAAGTATTTGAAGGTTTATGCATTAAACATAAATAGTTTCTGAGAAACGGATCGACATGTGAAAAAAAAACAATAACTCTTAAACAAAATTTTGAATCATCACCAAAAAGTACTAGTATACAAATCTTTAGATTAATAAAAATAAGAAGATTGTAAAATTTTAATTAATATAAAAAATCTTTTGAGATATGGCGCGACATGTGAAAAAAAACACCGCCCTGTTTTAGTTACAAAGTAACTCAAAACGTTTTAATCTAATTTTCAACAAAAAGTATACATAATACAGATCGTTTAACCATCATAAGAAACAACAGTGTTAAGTTTCATGAAAGCAGGGTAAGTCGTGCGACATGTGGACGCCGGACAGACACTAAGACCCTCAGACGGACCGACTGACAGACAGACGGACGCCGGACATTTGTATACCATAATATGCCCCGTCAAAATTTTGACAGGAGTATAAAATTAAGTGAAGAATAAGAACACTCAGGCAAAGCAAATTAGAAATGAAGAATAACAGGATGTTAAAATATAAGGAATAGGGAATAATGGGATAAATGGATAAAAGAAACTAGAGAATATTGGAATGAAAGAATACAAATAAAGAAATGAAGGACCTCTCTACCCAGACCGTATAGACATGATAGATATGTTTAAAATAAGTGAGAAAAAAAATGTGTTTCCGCTTACCTTACCTACTCTAATTTTGAGTGCCTACTCTAACACTTTTTATGCGATTTTGTTAACGTCAGACTGATTTCCTAATAGTAACCAGCTAAAAATGTGTGTGACGTAAAATGATGTTGCCTACATACTTTCCCATTTTTTTCAACACGTTAGCGGAAACACGTGTATTATTTCTTTTTGGCCTTATGTCAAAATGTATCAAGACCTCATTAATACAAGGCTGTGTCAGCTACATCATATATGATTATTATAAGAAATCGTATCTAATTAAGGCTCCATTAAATAATTTAATAATAGAAAACTGCCATCACAAGTTTAGCTACATAATTTCCTCTTCTTTTATACACGTAACTGTCTTAACTTCAATATATAAGTCATGTAACATGTGCAAGTAAAGTAAACATTTTTTTTAATTTTTTTTTTAAGGGAAATAAAAATAAAATCATCACATACCATTAAAAGAATAAAAGCTATATACCTGATAATACAGTACCATCCAGAAACCACTGGAAGAATTAAAGACTATCTACCTGATAATACAGTACCATCTAAAAAGCACTGCAAGAATTAACGACTATCTAAAATATACTACTGTACCATCTAGACAATAATACAGTACCATCGAGAGACCATTACAAAGCTAGAAGGACTAATCTAGACAATAGAACAGTACCATATAGAAACCACTGCAAAAAAAGACCACCTTATAATACAGTACCATCTAGAAACAACTGCAATAATAAAAGACTATCCAAACAATACTACAGTACCATCTAGAAACCATCACAAAGATAAAAGACTATCAAGACAACAATACAGTACCATCTAGTAACCATTACAAGAATACAAGACTATCTAAACAACAATAAAGTACCATCCAGAAACCATTACAAGGGTAAAAGACAATCATATAGTATCATCCAGATACCAGAGACAATCTACACATATCAGTTTCATCTAGAAATAGTTTCAAGGATAAACAGAGAAGACTAGTATCTTGATAGTTTAGAATCCCTATTAAATTAAAGACAAGTATGTCTCACAGTAACAAAGAGTCCTTGCATTTTTATAAATATCTAAATCAGAAGATTGGATCAGTGGAAGTAGTAAGAGCTAGACGACTGTCATTTATATTTAGTGACCTTGCATGTTCCGAAAAAGAAACGTATATAATGACTATTGGAAGTAGGGGAGAAGGTCTTGATGTTAAAGGTAGTGATCTTGATTTAATGTATATCAGTTCTCTTTTTGTAGTATATGAACCAGGAAAGAATGATGTCAAGGATCAGAGGTTACAATTTTTCATGGACATTGAGGACACATCTCCATGTTTTACACATCTACGATTAAATACTATGTTTGATAATCTATCATATTTCGTTCAACAAATGATACAACAACACAGAGGAGAGAACTTTATTTCGAGTGAGCTTTACAAATCACAGCTATTAAAAGAAAACATTGATTTTCTTTCGATGCTTAATAATATTCATGGTCCTTGCTTAACAGACTGTTCTGGTAAGGGTGATTTGGCATTTTGTCTAAAATGTGATCAGTGGGTCACTCAAGCAAAATCATGGATCTCTCGGCCACGTTCAACATGGCCTCCACCTGGACTTATTTCCAAAATAACTTCATATGGTGTCCTATTTGTTCCAATTGGCAATAAGGGATCTATAACTGAACATCTTCAGTGGCGAATTTCATTTTCTGTAGCAGAAAAAATACTTATCTATTCTTTCAGTCATACACAGTTGCTATGTTATGCTTTATTAAAAATATTAGTAAAAGAAATAATAGATAAAAACCAAGTTGTTAAAGGTTTGCTATGTTCATACTTTCTGAAAACCCTTTTGTTTTGGATTTCAGAAGAAACTGAAACATCAGTTTGGAGACCAGACAATTTCATTCCCTGTTTCATGGCCTGTTTACAAAGGTTAATATACTGTATAGAATATTCAACATTATTACATTATTTCATTCCTGATAACAATTTGTTCTATTTAAGGTTTAATAGTAAAAACCAGAACACATTAATCAACATCCTTAAGAATTCATATCAAACAGGAATTCAGATTTTTTCTGCATCAGAGACTATTCATGATTACAGAAGGTTCCCATGTGAAACTACAAGATCAGTGTGTGGAAATATGACAGTAATGAAAACGGTAATGAACCAGCAAGATTTATATTCACCAGTGTCTTTTATGCCCACTACAAATTTCATCATTTCATGCATGTTATACACTTTGCTGCATCATTGTAAAACAGAATTATCTAGATGTATCTTAACACTTCTTATTTCATATGAATATCAAAGAATACCTCTTAAACTAACGCATATAGATAACCCAAACAATAAACAACGATACAAAATCTACAAACATAACCTAAGTCAGTTGCTGGTTGGTGTAAATTCGGATGCTGTATCTGGGTGGGCTATATTGGCCTTTTTCTTCTACTGTCACAAACATTATTTAAAATCAAAAGATATAATAAATTACACTTTGACCAAATTTACAATTGAATCAACATTGTCAAAGATTACATTAAGACATACACAGAAACTGAAGCGTATGTCATTGTCGAAAACAATAACAAATTCCAATGTCTTGTTTGCACAAAACTCGTTATTAAGCCCAGCAGAGCTCAATACTGATGTCATGAAATATCCTATCATCCTTCAATCTCTAACATTTACACATTTCATACATTTTCTATGTAGTTATCATCTCGAAGACTTGGAATCATGTATTCATTGTGCAAAACAGTTGAATGCAATAGTTTTTGATAACCAGCAACTAGATCATACAAAATATGCAGGAGAATTATTTGTGTTTGACTATATTTTATTTGGAATAGTTTTACAAATGTTACGTGTGTTAGGTTATGGTTGTGATTTATTACCAAGTGCACTGTTTCGTCAAGCTGCAGACATAGATAAATTCAACATAACAAGTGCAGCATTCAGACTGCATCATTCTACATAAGCTGACTTGTTTCTAGTTTCGATGAAGAAGTAACAGTCCCAATCCTCTTTTGTTTTTTTATTCAGGAAATAAGATGACACTGTCAAAGTAGCATTTAATGCTTTCTAGTAAAGTTATGTAAACTAGAATTAAAGTAATCATATGGATACTAAAGTTTTCCTTGAAATCACCAAGTAAAAAACTTAAGCTTGAAATTTCTATTTATACTCACTTGGTCATCCCCTTGATTTCAGTCTTAACAAAGAATAACCTAAACAATTAATTGTTCAAGTCAAATTAGTCTTGAACTCATTTTTATGATAATTTTTTTACATCATTTTTTATGTAGTACTCATTCATGTATATAAATTCACCGATGTACCGCTGCTCACAGATATCAATAGGATCAACTTGTAGCATACGTTTTTTGTTTGCATTCCTGTAGCACCCCTAAATGAAGTTCATGCCATTGAACATGTTAAATACAATGTAAATGCATAAATATATGTATGGATTTTTTTAGTGAATTTACCTTTCAATGTATTTCAACAGTAATCATAGTTTTCTCTATTTTTTAATGTTTTATATATAATATTGTCAATCATTGTTAGAATTTCATAATCATGCAAATGTATATTGTTGTTTAGTTTTTTAGGTGATAAATCATTTCACTTCACAGCATTTTCACTTCACCTAAAATTACTCAACTATTTTAACTACTAAATGAGTTAATTGATGTGTATCAGAGAGAAGTTAACATGTATGAAATATGCACATCAGACAATATATTAACACACTTTATCTCTGAACTCATTGAATAATTTAAATGAAAAGTTATCATGAGGATCTTATCTATCTTCAGAAACGAAAAAGAGAATATCATATGCACAATAAATTGTGCCTTCATTAAGCTTTATTGATGCTGACAAGATCATCATCAACACCATCAACAACAAATTATTTTATTTTTCAAACTTTTTATGCTTATTTTTTCTCTCCCTTTTATTTTTTGATGATATATAATCTTATATTCTATAAACTATTGGTTTTACTTGTATGTTCATTATATTATACTATTATTATAATTATATATTGTATTATGGAGAAGACTTAATAAAAAATATGATTTACTTGTTTCTAATCCATTTTGCTTTAATTCAGCAAATAAAATATGTTTAAACTAATAAGATGTGGTATGATTGCAAATGAGACCAAAACATAATTAATTTTACCAACTACATTGCACTCTTAGATATATATGCATTTCGACAATAATTATCACTTAAGTGATGCACAATATCAAAATATTTAAAAGCCTAATAGCATTTACAAATGTTCAAGAGCAAAAAAACCCATAAAGGATCAAAAGTTAAAAAAACGATGCTGAGGTAGATGCAGGTAACAATAGATCATCTACTTCAACAATAAGCAAACTCTATACCACAAAGAAGGCAATAACAGACATGCTTGAACAGAACAAAATGTATAACTATATGAACCAGAACACCAACGGCCTAATACAGTCTAAACAACAAAAGGACAATCGATTATGATAGTCAAAGGATAACAAAAACATGGCTCTTGACTTGTTCTTCCTCCTATTTTGCCGTGCACATAGACTTGACGTTCATAGTCTTATGAACATTTTAGTACCAGATTGACAATTACTTTCTCTATGTGAACTTTTTATTTTTATATTCAAATATTTCAGCAGCTTAAAATACATATATCTCAAACAATATTCAAGTGCTTGTGTTTTATGTCGGTGTCTTCTCAATAAAGAAGAGAACCCATCAAATATAGTTTGTTTATGTTTTGATCAGGTATGGTTCATTCTCCAAAACAAAAACCCACCTTTTACTATTGATAACTTTGATAGCAAATAATGTGACTTTTAAGTGACACAATGACAAGTGCATTTCGAACCTTTAGTAGCTTCAGATGTCTTCCCAGGTTTGAGACTGGATATGTTCTGCTTGATCTGTTATACGTCAAAATATTATAAGTTATCTACGTTCATATCCGTAGATATGGGTATTTTAACACCCTAAAGTACCCCTAGTACACCATGATGCGTAGCCGAAGGGTGTACAGGGTACTGAAGGGTGTTAAAATACCCATATCTACGGATATGAACGTAGATAACGAATTTATCCCCGGTCTTAGTCCGAATCGGGCGAGTTTTATGGAAATTCGGGTACAAAGTGTAATGTGAAAATAACGTTTTTGTCATTATCTAAAAAAGTTTTATTGAAATTTGAAAATTTTACATACTTTTTACGGGGTGTAGGGTACTACCTTTGGTAGAACCCTACAGGTTTTCAAATATAAGACTTTTTTAATACGGAGACAGAGAAACTGGATTGAGTAAAATTCGGAGCTCAATGTTGTGAGAGTTACGTCATAGATGGTGTGACGTCAACGATGGTTATTTGCATAGCTAGGTCAGTAGTCCCATTCTTTGAAAATGTGGCAGTCATGTAATGCATTTAATGAAATGAGTGTAAATGATCGGCATAATAGTACAAAATCGTTAATGAATTATATATTTAATTACAAACATCATGGATAATCTACAGAATTCAATATTCCACAAGGAGCAATCATGGAACTAAGGAAAACTTGCGTGATGTTCCCCGGGATAATGGTTAGCAACGTCCGGGGATATGGGTTAGCAACATCCAGGGGCTATGGGTTTTGTAAGGACGTGCGTTAACCAATCAAAATCCTAGATATATACTAAGCCGGGGATAATCTTCTTTTGCAATGGTGTTTGACTTTGTCTCAGTTACCTACTATTTTGTGAATGCTGAATATTCACATTGAGTTCGAATTCTTTTGTTCTATTTAAACCGCATACCAGACTGAATATTTCAGCAGCATTTGGATTTAAAGTAAATATTCTAGTGTTGTGTTTTCTGTCAGTGTCTTTTGTCACTGATAAGTCTTATGTAGACGAAACGTGCGTCTGGTGTACTAAATTATAATCCTGGTACCACAGGTGGAGCAGAATTTGCTTATCCTTCCAGATCACCTGAATTTCCCCCAGTTTTTAGTGGGGTTTCGTTTTGCTAAGTCTTTAGTTTTCTATGTTGTGTCATCTGTGCTATTATTTGTCGGTTTGTCTTTCATTTTTAGCCATGGTGTTTTCAGTTTATTTTTAATCTATGAGATCACGGTACTTTTCTATCTCAAATTCATGTATTTGGTTTTGATGTTATATTTGTTATTCTCATCGGATTTTGTCTAATGCTTAGTCCGTTTCTGTGTGTGTTACATTTTAACGTTGTGTCGTTGTTCTCCTCTTATATTTAATGCGTTTCCCTCAGTTTTAGTTTGTTACCCCGATTTTGTGTTTTGTCCATAGATTTACGAATTTTGAACAGTGGTATACTACTGTTGCCTTTATTTGACTATCCCCCTGGTATCTTTCGTCCATTTTTTAGGCTGAGGGCTGATAATACATGTAATCATGGTTTAAAGTAGTGAAATGCAGCTTATTGAGATGAGTTTTTGTTTCTAAAACTGATCGGTGGCATGTTTTACCCTACAATATTCTGTATGTGTCTGCCCAAAGTCAGAAGCCAGTAATTCAGTCTTTGTCCTATGTTACTGTTTATCATATCATTTTTTGTATGGACATAAATTAGGCAGTTGGCTTTTGCGTTTGCATTGTTTTAAGTTTTCATTTCTTGGCCTTATATAGCTTGCGTTGTGGGTTAAACTCATTGTTAATGGCCACAAGTTGACCTATAGTTGCTGAACTTCTAGGTTATTTGGTCCTTGGTGGAGAGTTGTCTCATTGGCAATAATAACACATCTTATAACTCAGAGAGAGGATGCATGGATGATTGTTAAAACCAAGAAATCAATTTTAATGAAAATTGTTCTTCAACTCACAAAAATATGTATAATTATTTTGATCATAAAGTTTGATTTACAGAAATAACCCTTTACAGTGGGACGAAAGATACCAGAGGGAGAGTCAAACTCATAAATCAAAAATAACTGACAATGCCATGGCTAAAAATGAAAAAGAACAAGAATGTGTTCTAAGTACACGGATGCCCCACTCGCACTATCATTTTCCATGTTCAATGGACCGTGAAATTGGGTAAAAAATCTAATTTGGCATTAAAATTAGAAAGATCATGGAACATGTGTACTAAGTTTCAAGTTGTTTGGTCTTCAACTTCATCAAAAACTACCTTTACCAAAAACTTTAACCTGAAGCTCACACTTTCATTTTCTATGTTCAGTGGACCGTGAAATTGGGGTCAAAAGTCTAATTTGGCTTTAAAATTAGAACGATCATATCATAAGCAACAAGTGTACTAAGTTTCCAGTTGATTCGACTCCAGCTTCATCCAAAACTACCTTGACCAAAAACTTTAACCTGAAACTCCCACTTTCATTTTCTATGTTCAGTGGACCGTGAAATTGGGGTCAGAAGTCTAATTTGGCTTTAAAATTAGAAAGATCATATCATAAGCAACAAGTGTACTAAGTTTCAAGTTGATTGGACTTCAGCTTCATCAATAACTACCTTGACCAAAAACTTTAATGAAGCGGGACCAACGAACGGACGAACAGACGAACCAACGGAGGCACAGACCAGAAAACATAATGCTCCTCTAATATCGTAGGTGGGGCATAAAAACAGATAAACAATATATAGTACACATGAATGATACAACATAGAAAACTAAAGAATAAGCAACACGAACCCTACTAAAAACTAGGGGAGATCTCAGGTGCTCCGGTAGGGTAATATTTAACAGATAAAAATGTACTAAGTTCCAAACTTGCCATTGAAAAACTACATATTCTCTTCTTGACTTTAATAATCCTTTATTAAAGAATTAGTTAAATAATATAATCTTTATTATCATTCTCTTTTAAATAGTCATTATATAAAACATTATGCTTTGGCAAGATCTGTTTTGGTTCTTCTGGTTTTGTTGATGATTTGTTGATTGGTTGGTCATAAGATGTATCCTCACATGCCAGTGCTGCCAGGTGATTGATCATTAAGCTGAAATGTTAAAATATGAAAAAAATCTCAATATATTACTAAGTTACTAAGTTTGCATGGTTTAGGATGTTGCATGAATGTATAAATGTATATATTCTGATGTTAAACTGTATATTCAGAAATTATTATGTGCATAATTGAACAATCAATACAAATGCAAGTTAACTTAATGCTGTTTCTGGAAATGCTACATACAAATAATGTAAGTTTGTTACAGTTAATTCAAAATTTATTGCATTTTTTTAATTTAAATTGACATTGGACAGTGGACCCCTATGAAAGTTATTGGTGACTGGTTGACTTTTGCAATAACAAGAATTCACACTCTTTTATTTCATACAAAAGTATGTACGCAGATGTTCCTGAAATTGCAATAATTAGTCTTGCATTTTAATCAATTTTTAAAAAGATCCGAATGATAAAGCACACAATCATTTCTCAATTTGCAATAATGCTATCAAGTTTTTATTTTTGTGACACCTATCTGGTTACAATGTTTTGCTATTATAAAAGCATGGCAAATATTACTGAGGAATCAATATGAAATTTTGCTATTTTGTATTTTAGCCGGAAAAAAATGTACAGTGACCATATCTTTTCTTTTGATATTCTCAAAGCATTTTCTTAAAACTATCTGCTCATATTTTATGTTACAATTCTATCATTGAATTAAGCTTCTAATCACATAACGATGTTTTTGGCATATCATTTTGTCACAACCTGTAGATTGGGAAAACACCAGGTGACCTATCATTTGTATTCTATTTATTGAATATTTATCAATATATCTACGTTTTGGCAAAGTATGAACAAATTCAATCATTTTTAATTTATATACTTATTCCACCCTAAATTGTTTTGTTTATTCTATAATAGATCAGAAGGCAAAGTCTTGTAAAATCATCTCTTTATTTACTAATTCAAGAAGATTTAGGGTAAATCCTTATGAGACAGCAACCTAATAATACATAAAGACCATATGACATCTAATTAAAAAGTCCACATAACTATGACATTATTAGTTCCTGCAAAATCTGCAAACCAGGGGAAAAGTATTTTTTCAAGTGGAATAACTTTTATAGAGGTCCACTTTTCACTGTCAATTTACATTGTATGTTTTGCCTTTACAAACTTCACTTTTTTTTTTACATATACATGTAAGCCAAAAAATGTTAAGTTATTTAAAAATTCTATTTTTAGCAACAACGGCCATGTTATTTGGTTGATCAATATCTAAGCAAAGAATTTAACCAAAGAGCTGAAAGCTCTGAAGAAAAATGGCGCCACTGTCTCTAATATTGGGATAGTTTTTATGCAAGTCTTGATTTTCACATACCTTAATTAGTTTAACAATGCAACATGCCTCGTAAGCATATAATTGATATTCGTATATGTGTGTGTGTGAAGTGAAGGTGACAACTGGCTGTTTTTTTTTAAGACAAATGAATAGGTCAAAACTACCTGAATTGTACAAATAAATACCGTAGAAAGGCTTGTATAAATAAAGGCAACAGTAGTATACCGCTGTTCAAAACTCATAAATCCATGGACAAAAAACAAAATCGGGGTAACAAACTTAAACCGAGGGAAACGCATTAAATATAAGAGGAGAACAACGACACAACACCGAAACGCAACACACATATTTCTCACTAGTACATAGTCTGAATCGGGGTCTGTTCGCCCCTTTCACTTTCACACCCTACATGTTTGCCCCCTTTCACTTTCACACCCTACATGTTCGCACCCAATCTTAATTGGTTTTGTGTTTAATAACTCTGTAAGCAAGTGTTTTCTTATAAGTATAATTGTTGTCATTGTTTCAAAATAAAGTGAGACAGAATTTTTTTTTGTGTTGAATAAATCTTAATCATGTTTTGGATAGCGTATTGTTAAAAATAATAATAATCCTTTCTAAATAAAGTGGTATTTTGTCAACGTTTTATTTTGTGTTGAATAACTCTTAATCATGTTTTGGTTAGTGTATTGCTATAACTTTGTTTCATTGACTTGTTTCAAAATGGAGTGAGATTCTGCTTATGTTTTTTTCTGTGTGTTAAATAAATGTTATCATGTTTTGGTTATAATAGTGGATTGCTATATTTTGGTTCCTATATTTTATTGTTTCGTTGTTTCAGATCGAAGGGACCAAGCTGTTAAAAACAATTATCTTTTGTGTTTTTCCTTTAAAATTTTTTACTCATACCAAGCTATACATACATTCAGTATTTACACCAAAGCAATTTAAAACAATAATCAAGATTTTCCAATTATTCAACTTGTATTTGAATTAAAATTGGGCGCGAATGCTTAGATTGCGAACGGACCTTGGGTGCGAACGTGCGAGGTGCGAACGTGTAGGGTGAGAAAGTGTATTAGGCGCGAACAGACCTGATACCACATAGTCTGAACCCCCTTCTCCCACAAAATATTAAGTAACTGAGGTTACTTCAAACATTTGTCAAAGAATTCTAGTCAAACTGGCACCTGGTTAAATTGGCACCTGGACAAATCAGCACCTGGTTGAATCGACACCTGATATAGTCAATTTGTCACCCATGTTAAATATATTTTTTTAACAGAATTTACAGCAAAAAGAGTAAAAATAAGAAAGGGGTTGCCAGAATTTTTTCAGTATTTAAGCAAAAAGAGTTAAATACTATTAAACTTTCACATTTTTGGGTGTTTATGTACAATTTTTCTCAACTAAATGACTTTTTTGGTGTTTTTTTAATGATATATATATATGAGTAGTCCAAATAATAATTACGTCTGGCAAGATTTTTAAAAAAAAATTCTGGGACACCTTCCTATGACCGCAAGGCTATGTTAATTATTTTCTGGGACGCCTTCCTACAAAGCCTTTCTACGAACGTCGTAGGAAGGCGTCCCAGAAAAAAAAATAGCCTTGCCAGACATCATAATTATTTGGACTAATACATGAGATATTGGATATTTTTATGCATTATTTTAACCAGTTGGGCATTTTACAGGATTGTTGGTTTAATGCTGTTAAAACTTTACTGAAAAAAAACCACCTTAAATGTGCTAATTATTTGGCCTGAAAGTTTGATTTATTGAAAGGGACTCATAGTTTTCCATTTTATTTTAATAATTGTCTAATTGTTAAAACAACAGCTTGGGTAAGGGCTTCATTGTTTACTGTTATACACAATAACATATTCACTTTGGTTTCGTTGTTTACCTAAATACACAACAACATATTCACTATGTAGGTAAGGGCTTCGTTGTTTACCTTTATACACAACAACATATTCACTTTGGTTTCGTTGTTTACCTTAATACACAACAACATATTCACTATGTACTTGGTAACAGTTATTAATTAATTGAATAGAAAATATTATAACAAATATTATTGGATGCCGAATTGACGTCAAATAGGTGCCGATTTGACTAGATGCCAATTTAACCAGATGCCAACTTGTCGACTTGTACGTTGCAATTCCTCTGTGATCGTTTGCGGTATTTCTTGAGAAAACCTATTTTCCATTATCAAAGAGAAGAAGAAACTGCTTGAAAATGATTCTGGAACGCTTCATGATTGTTAAAATAAGTTTAATTCACTCAAAAAACAATTTTAAAACTTGCGATGTTTAAACAGGAAGTTTCAAAAGCACGTGTAAAAGAAGAAATTAACTGGTGGAGTGGAAATCTGTACATGACATATATCACTATAGTACGACTTTGAAAGCAAAACAGTTCCATCCTTTTGTAAAACAGACTTTAATATACCTATCACATTAATGTTTGAAGGGTCTTAAGCTTATTGAAACCATATAAATCGGAATGAAACACCAAAACGGAATGAACAATAACCGATTACGTTTTGTAGTTTACAAATTCTAAACTGGTTCCCGCCAAACTACAACACTTTGTTTGAGTGTAGTGGAATACAAGCAGAAACCAGTTAGTTTGTAAAATAGTAAATATGAAACCAAGGGCGGTAGGCAGAGAAATGTAATGCAGTTCAGGTCGCCAGTAAAGGAACAATGACTGCGTCATTTTCCAAAAACTATATTCCCTAAGCAATATTCAGGTTTAAGTCTGGTAACAATTGGCCCAATAGTTTCAAATGAGAAGATTGGTTTTAATGATTACAACATTGGACACCTAGTGGTGGGTAAAAAGGCCAAGTAAACTTGTAAAGAAATATAAAACTTGTAAAACTTTTACATACCATGCTGCATGTTCTGCTGTAAGGATGTCATTAAATAGAGAAAGAGATATCACACTTGTTATTATCTGTAAAATAAAGTTTAAAATTATTTAATAATCAGTTTAGACTCCCAATAGATGATATACTGGTTGCTCATTACAAATGGTTTCGGAATCCACTTATAAATTCAAAAGATGTTCATCTAGTTATTTTAGCCTGTAAACACTGAAATTGAGAGTTTTATCCCTGTTTGTGCCCCAATTGACTAGGATTGCCAATGTTCCTCCATAAGATTGGTAAATTTTTTGTGAGCACTACAGCTTCCTTGGCCTATAAAATTGGCCACAATGATATAGTCAATTAGAGTCCAGAAAGTGGCAATCAACACCAACAATCAATCAATTCAAACTTTAAAGACATGAAGATTTATATATAACTTACAGACAGCTGTTGTCATAAGATTTTTTCCAAAAAGAGCTACCAAATAACACTGTAAGTGCTGATACATCATACATTCTTGTCCATGGATTTTTTTATTCTTTTCCAATTTTTAATGTTTCTTAAGTGGCCTATTTTGAGTACAGAAAAGTACATCAAATTAACTTATTTCTTATGAAGCTATTATTCTTCTCTACATGTACAACCTTACTTACTAAAGGACTTGTTTTTCAATTAAAATAGTCTCCACTACTTTCTCCAAGAAAAATATCATTAGAAAATACTTATAACTATAAATAACAACTACCTTAACTAGGCCATGTATTCTGGAGAATTCCATCACTCCCTCTGATACTTTTTCTTGTAGACGTATTGTATAGAGATTCAACAGTACTCCAAACACTCCACTGAAATAGATTATACAATTGTCAAGATAACAGTAAGGCGTCATTTAATAGCATGTTCTGCGGTCTTTTAACAAGCTTAAACATATTGTATGTGTGTTATCACATAGTTTCATATTATATATTACATTGATCCTACTACTAAGAAACCCATGTGTGGCTGAAACATGGTCAAATTGGACTTGCAACGCCTGTGACATGTGACCATTACAAATGTTCAAAACTTTACCTTTAAGACTAACTTAAATTTACTAAATAATGACCTAGTGACCTGACATAATTCTTTTTAAAATACTATCATTTAGTTTTCTTTCTATTACTTTTCATTTATAATCTATACAAAATCTGACAATTTTGCACAGCCTTTAGCTTGAAAAAAGCTCAGTGACCCATCATTTTTATTTTATTTTTGACAAAAACATGATTTAAACTACAATTTGGCCAAGTATTAAAAAAATTCTATCAATTCAATTTTGACCTAGGTATGATCTATCTAAATTTCTGTGGATTCATCTATTTTCATAGGTATAAATTTTTGTGGATTGAGAAAAATTAGCATTTTCATGGATATTTGATTTCATGCTTTTGCCAATCTCTGCATACAAAGCCTAAAGAAACATTAGTAATTTGTTGAACATTTGAATAGATGTTTAACTGTACCCATGAAACCTAGGAAAATTGGTATCCACTGAATAATAATGAATCCACAGTAAATAAATTTAAATTCTAATGCAATTAGTTTGTAACGATAATTTTCATTGGACGTTGACAAATATTTTGAGGGGTTAGATTCCACGTTCTACCAGTCTGTAACTAAGAAAGCCACCATAATTGTGTTGAACTTCTTACCTTACACAGCATCCAACATAGAACTTAGAAAAATACAGGTATGGATACTTGACAGCTTCTAATGCATCTCCTGCAAGAAAATAAGTATTGGAAAACAGGAAGTATATGTCAGACAAATCTGAAAAGTGCACAAACATTACAATTCATCACTATTGATTTGTGAACTGAATATGACGTAATGTATTCATTAGTTTCAGAGACAAGTGTGACAAAAATATTTTAAGTTCATTCACCATATTGAAAAATTCAAAATATTGAATAATAAGTAGGATGTAGGTATTTGACAGATCGAAAAAGTGCTCACACATGATGGCCAGATGGACAAGGTGATTGCAATATAATGCCCTGCTTTTAGAATGGTGATACAATATGATTTATTTTCTTCATCCTTATCAATTAACATTGATGCCTTGACTGCACTGGAAAAGTGTGATTTGATGAAACAAATTGCATTTGGTTTAGAATTTGGAATGAACTGCAATAGGTGGAGAGAAAAACTTACAATCAATCACTGTAACATAGTGATTTATTTTTCCTAGAAGCTAAATCGGCTATTTAAAATTACCCAAGTTGAGGTAGACTTATTCCCCTTTTAGACAAACAACTAGTGACAACAATTCAAAGAACTTTTAAAATCCTCAAATTAGACATGAAATATTAATTAGCAAAAATCTGTTAAGTCTTTTATAGTCCTGCATTACTCTTTTTTTCAATTACAGTAATAGAATCTTTCTTTTTTTTAAATGAATTAAAACAAGAGTTTTGCAGGAGACAAAAGTTAAAACTTTGACACTTAACTATGAATAATTCTAAAAATAACTTCAAGGTCTCTCCAGATCACAATAAAGGGCTGTGCTTTAGTGCATGATACGCCCGTTGCTCTTTTAACTTGTCTTTTATGCTTTAAATGAATTTATATGATCAACTAGAAATAGTGTGAGCCCTGTCAAATACCCCCCCCCCCCCAAATAATAAATAAAAATGCACAAAAAAAATAGCACTATTAAGGTCAATAGATATAAACAATTTATCAAAGTTGCATAAAATTTTGTGAAAGTGTTAGTTATTGTCCAAAAATTGGAGAAATCCCCCCTTTTTTAAGCATAAAAATTCATAACACGGAACTGTAAAATCTGAAATATATAAAAATTGAGAGGGAGCTTACATAAATAGATATAAACAATTCACCAAAGTTTCATGGACATTGGTGAAAGCCTTTTTGAGTTATTGTCCGAAGTGTTGAAAATCCCCCCTTTTTTATGAATAAAGCCCCATAAATCCAAAACTTAAAATCTGAAATTAAAAAAAAACGAATGGGAGCTTACGTCAATAGATATAAACAATTCACTAAAGTTTCATGGAAATTGGTGAAAGTGTTTTTGAGTTATTGTCCAAAGTGTGGACGACGGACGAACAGACGGACGGAAGGACAGACGGACAACGGTATACCATAATATGTCCCGTCTAAAAGATGACGGGCGTATAAAAACCATCTTCATATACTTGACACAAATTAAATTGTACTGTAAGTTCAGAAATTATTGTTAGGTTTTTATTAATGTGAATAATGCGACTGGGTGAGTCTTGCAATAATAAGAACTCACATTCTAATATCTGATACATCTATCTATATGCAGATTTATCTGAACTTGCAATAATAAGTCTTGCATTTTTGTCCATTCTTAAAAAAATGCAATAATAAATGCACGCAATAATTTCTGAATTTACACTTACTAGTTCTTCAATGATTAAGTGTGAATGTTCCAAGGCCATAATTTCACTGTTAGACAGCTAATGATTAGTTCACTCATGTCTTCTTAAACTAAATCTGTCTTCTTTCACCCACAAATCTAAACTGCTACCCTGAGCTTCAGACTTTGGGCAGGAGTCTAGTGTTTGGATCATAGAAAAATTGTGCCATCAAATTTCAATTACTATATACAGCACTACAAACTGCTTTGTAACGTTGCTTTACAAAATATGAGTTACATACCTAATAAATAGCTTGATGGAGTCAATATGACTATGCTGAAAACAGAAGAATATTTGTCACTGAAAGTCATGTTAATTGGAACTCTTATATATCTCCTTAATTTTACCATGCCCATTTTATATAAATTTTATTGTTTATCTGAGTATTTAATAGTATAGTTTTCTATGCATTGCAATATTTTAAAAGTCTGTTTGTTTTAGGATTTTATAACATGGGCTTTCATATTTTATTGTTAATACTTATATATGTGAATGGATATATGTTGTAAGGCACTTAGGGTCATTTTGATATTATATAATGCGCTCTTATAAATACTGTATACTAATAATATTAACTCTCTATAAGTTACTTATTTAAACTAGTGAGTGCTGCACTTATATTGAACACCCCCTCCCCCCTTTTTCTTCATTATTTCTTATAACTATAGGTTATTACAATTTTTATAGAACAATAAAATGTTTGACAAAAGCTGATAAGACTTTTATCCAAAGGTATCACATGTTGAGCAGGATCTGCTTCAGTACAGTAATTTTCAGCTTGATACCACCTTATTTTCCATACTTTCACAAGCAGAAAAACAAAAACATGTTTTGTCCTATCAAGCATATCACAATTCATATAAATTATAGGTATTGGCAAAAATAAAAGTGGTTTCTGAAAGATCAAAAAGTACTTGAATATTACAATTCATTACTGTCACAATGCTGACTAAATATAAAGTCATACATTTTAATAGTAGGTGAGAAAAATGGGACAATCATATTTAATGGACAAAGAAAAAGATGAACAAAAAGGTGGGTAGAAGAACAGAAAAGGTGAATGCAAACATTTTATTTCAGGGTTATTTCTTTTTCAATTGCATTTTTTGGGTATAAAATTAAAAATAAAAGCAAAAAAGTTTGCACATAATTTTTAAAAAAATAACTAAAAGACTGTTCAACTGACCTGTATATGTAACTACAATAGAGTTTCTCCACAGCACTGGAAATAGAACAACAAATAAATATATTAATTCAATACTGCATTAATACTGTATATCCCCCCTTTTCCTTATCAATTCTTATACCTATGCTGTTATTACTATTTCGACAAAACATTCAAATGTTTGACCAAAAGCTGATAAGGCTTTAATCAACAGGTGCCACATGTGGAGCAGGAACTTCTTACCCTTCCAGAGCACCTGAGATCACCCATTGGTTTTCGGTGGGGATTGTGTTGCTCAGACTTTAGTTTTCTATGTTGTGTTTTGTATACTGTTATTTGTGTTTTGATTGTTTTTTTGGTTTTTTTTTACATGGAATTGTCAGTTTGTTTTCAACATATGAGTAAATATTTGGTATCTTTCGCCTCTCTTTACCTTCTTTGCATGGATTATATTCATTATAAAGGACAAAGTTTAACAAGACGAAGCCTGAGCCCCTGTTTCCAATACTTTCTAATCTGCTTTAATATGGCAATAGTTTATCAACAAACACTGATCTTGAAAACACGAAACAGTTCATTGAAAAACTATAAACTTCATCAAAATAAAGTAAAAAAATAGATAATGTTTAAATTAAATAAATATTGACGGCCTCAACTTGTCACACATTATGTTTTAAAAGTAGCAACATGACATGCCTTGATTAACAATAAAATGTAAACATGTACCTCAGTTGATGCATTGTATCTAAATGACACTAGTAAGGGCTGTTCCATTTTAATAAACATGGTAGTCACATTCAAAATGGGGTAACCACCTATAGATGCAAAATTAATGTAGAATGTCCCTTAAATTTTCACTGTACTAGGAAACCCACCCATAGTTTAGTTTCAAAGTCCCTTCAATTCTATGGGTCCTATGTATGATTTATAGAACAGCCTTAATAATAAATCAGTTAGTAATATATTGTAGTAGCACATCCTTTTAAATAAGAAAACATCTAACCATGTGATTTACCTTATTTTCAATCTTCCCTTTGTCATATTTGTATAAACCATCAATAAACCTAAAAATAAGAAAAAGATATATATCTTATATACAAGAAAAATTTCATCCCTTCCAGTAATTGATCCCTCCAACTTGTAAGGACCTGAAATTTTTATACCTTAGAAAGTGTCCTTGGATTTTGATTGATGTCCATTGTGGGAGAGGGCCAATCATCTGCCAATTCAATTTTATTGAGATAGGTAAATCCCGAATTGATTGATTGGTTGTTTTCATTGAATAATCATTTGGGCAATAATGTAAACATTCAGATTGCTGTTTTGTTATGTTTTTTGACTTTACTGTATCATAGATGTAAATCTTATACATGATATTTTACACACTGTTTCCAGGCATTATTGATGTGTAAACTGGATCAATTCAATTAAATTTTATTTTTCAACAACTATTGATTGTAAATAAATGTACTGTACACCTTTTCATGTGAAAGATAAATAGATCAGCAATTTTCATGTCCATTACAAAAGTAGTCTAGTGACCATAGTATATCATACAGATTAAAAAATCAATAAGGTGAAGGTTTCCTTATTATGCAATTCATATAAGCTGAACTAGTTATATTGATGAAAAATTGTCTTGAACATGCATGAAATATTTGCCACTGGCCATAAAGCAAACAACAATCAATCAAGCATATTAATATTTATGAAACTTACCTGTAGATAGAATATGAACACAGATCCAGAAGTATCCACCATGGTGAAACTGAAATTAAATTTATATACAGTAAACAAAAATATATCAATAGGAGACTTTATCATTCTTCAATAATTTAATTTTGGATGTAACACGTTTATTGATTGACTGAAAGTTTTTTGTCTATCAGCACATAAAACATATTTTTGTTATGTGACTGTGACGTCATCAACGTATTTTCATGATTTACTCCTTAAAGAAAGGATTTTATAATAAAATTATAAGGAATGACTGTAATATTTTTTCCGTCTTCAAAATATCCTCAAAAATGTGGTACACACTTTTAAATAACACGCTACATGAGTTATTCAGTTCCGCACCACATTTTTGATGTAATTTCTTCATAGACAGAAAAATATTACAGTCATTCCTTAAATAACTTATCCAATCAACAGTGTAGACCTGGCTTGGATGAAATAACTCTTAAATAGAAAAATCCAACTTAATTCCATACATTTCATGTATATGTTAGAATAATATATATGTATTTTGTAAACAGTAAGTGGATCAGTAATGAATCTTAAACCGCATCACAGGGTGAAGCATGCTGATATGAAGCCTGATTAACAAATTTCCTGATGCTATGATTTCTAGTTCCCCAGATAAATGCGACGAAAACTTGGTTGAAATAACTCTTAAATCAATAAATGTTTGTAATAGTCAGTCATCATTGCTTCTTCAGCATTTATGTGAAACAGAATTAAAACAAGTATTTCTCACTAATGATATCCCTGCTTTGAGTTTTCAGTAATCATAAAGTTGAAGAGAAAAGAATATGAAAACACATCACACAGTAAAGCATGTTCACAAAAAGCTTGCAAACAAATATGATCAAATATCAGGAAGCTCTAATTTGTAGTTTCAAATAAAATGTTAATATTTCATACATGGCATGAATGTACTGCACTGGTTACTGGAATTTTGGATACACCAAACCAGGCACTTCATATCTGAGAAACAGGCTATATATGCCTTCAATTTTAGAATTCATTCAGACATTTGTGTATTATTCAGAATTATCAGTGAATTGGGTATTCTACAAGGATCACCAGTCCTTTGCCTTTCATCTGATACCTTAATTACTAAAATGTATGCTACATGGTTGAAGGTTTACACCTGTACGTAGGAACTACTTTGTTTTAAATATGTACTACTTTCCTGTATGTTCTTTTTTGATCGGGCCCTGATTAGGTGGTGTTGCATCTTACAAATTCTATCCAAATTATTTTTGCAAAGAATTCCCCTCAGTTGATGCTAGGGGCCACCTTAAACTTGCAGTGAGGTGAGAGTTTTATCACTCCGTGTTGAAGGCCTTACTGTGACTTTGAGTTGAAGAACAGCAATAAAAGCACTGTTCCTTTGCTTTTTGTGTGTTTCTTCTGTTGTGCATGTACTGATTTTGTGTCATGGATAGATATCCCATATCCTTTGTTTTGTTTTTCTATTATGTTGTAAGAATATATATGTATTCTGTAAACAGGAAGTAGATAAGTAATGAATCTGAAACATGCGTCACAAGGTAAACATTCTGGCATGAAGCCATTTAAAAAATTTTAGGAAGCTATTTTTAGTTAGATGAATGTATTGAAATTTTGGACATGGTCATAATTTTGTGTTTAGAATATGTAAGCATTTGGTAAACAAAAAGTTGATGAGGGATGAATCTGAAATCTTATGCCAAATAAGTACCGATTATCAGGTTGTCTGCATACTGATATCTTAAAATATCAGCTGTTAGTCATAATATGAAGCTTTTAGTCAAGTGAGTGCAGTGAACGAGTTCAAAAAGACTTCATATTGTGTCGAGCATCTGATATTTTACAATATCAATATGCAGACAACCAGATAATCGATTTATCGGGTTGTATTTGCATATTTTGCATGATAGAAACAAGTGTTTTCTTTGTTTCACCAGCAAACCAGAAGATGTCTTGATAAGTCTGGGTCACAGTAAGTTAGGCGGGGTCACCATATTTGACGTCACAAAGCCGTGATATGCACTTTTATTGAGAGGTGAGCAGATTGATATAGACAGTGGGACGACCAATACTGAAAATAATCAAGTACCATGAAGCTCTGATTTGTTATTCCTGAGAAAAATGTTATAATTTGTCATATCAAACTTTAATAATCTTTTTTTAAATTTTTAATCAATCAAAGTGTTGGACAACAAGCTTAAGCCTACCTGTGGGTCTGTTAATACTATTCCTAAAGATGAGATAGCTATCACCATACACATAAGGTAATTTATTGCACTTGTAAGCTGTAAAAATTAAAAATAAATCATACAATCAATTACATGTAGTACATTTTGACTTTGCAAATATCTCCTTCTAAGAAAATACTTTACTTTTTTTGATGAAATGGTTTTTAACATAACTGATTATTCTTATATATTCTTAATTACTCATTGCACCCTTCATTTGATTTGCAATTTATTTTTCTAGAACTGTAAATTGAGAAATTTGTCCAAGTATTATTGTAAATAATGCAACTGGGTGATAAATGAAATAATAACTTGCACTCTAATATTTGATGCAAATTAGTGTATGCAGATTTTCCTGAAATTTCAAAAACAAATCTAGCATTTTTTGTCCTTAAAAAATCACAATGTTATATGCACATCATTGTATGATCTGTAGAGGTAAATAGGCAATCTGCCTTTCTCATTGGTTTAAACGTTTTTTCGCAAGCAACTAAATGTAGAACTGCATATGTATTTTGAAAAAGATATAAAAGTAACGATTATTCTTTTGAAGATTATAACATATTAAATATCCAATAGAGAGAAGTGCAAATCTGAAGGATGCATGCAAATATCGCAAAATTTATTGTAGAATTTAAATTAACATTACATTTGTCTCAGAAACTGGATAATATGAATGTATAGATATAATTATGAACATGCGGAAAATATACACTAATGATAACCCACTAATTTAGTAATCTGCAAACAGGAAGTTGATGAGTGATGGATTATATTAGAAAATGCATCACAAAGTAAAACATGCTCACATGAAGCTAGATTCTAATTTTTAAAAAGTCTTGATTTGCATTTCCTGAGAAATTTCACCAACATTTAATTGGATGGACAACCTGAGACCTTTTGGAAACACAGATTGAAAGACAGATTAGGGGTATAATTAATTGTGACATTTGTTTATGTAACACAGAACCTCATCACACTATTTAGACCTACCTTTCTATACATGATCATTTGAGATAAATAATCAAACACCACTGTAATGTTCTGTATAGCTAAAAACACTGGTATAGACTGAAAAATATAGAATTAAGCATTGTTTAAACACAGGTATAAATTTATGCAATGCACATATGGCCCCCTTTTAAACAAGTTTGACTGAAGAATTCATTTTCAGTCATTTAAATTTTATGAAATGATGCAAATAATGTTATTAAAATCAAAAAGCTAGTGTGACGGATGGGTTAACTAAAAGTCTGGACAGGCAGTAAAACAACTTCTGGTTCGTTTGATCGTATAATCTCAACTCAATATAGTAACATGATACATAAAAATAGCACAACGTTAACAGAAGATATGATGACGTTAACAATGTGAATGGAAAAGGCGTTCAAAGTAGTGTTAACGCGTAAGTTAAACTGTCTCTAAAGCACTGACAGCTAGAACTCTATCAAAAACAAATTTTGGGACAGCTATTTTCTTCACAATTTTTACAAAAATAAAAACACAATTATTTTTAATTCACTGTATTAAATTCTGTTTTAATACCACATGAATACAGCATCAATACCCATAAGTTTTAAGTCCGGCATTAATCCACTAAAATTGTCAATTTCTACTTACCAACTCTGCCAAACCTTTTGATCCTGAGTATATAGAAATCACAAAGAACACCATTGAGGGTATCCATCTTATTAGGTCACTTCTGTAAAAAAAAAAATATGGGGATTTATTCTTGCGATTTTCTAAATATTGGTGATGTATTCATATATAAGAAAAGATCTAAGTTACATACTTTTCAACAATTTATAATCATGTTATAAAAACAAGGAAAAATAAGGAGAGGCTTATGAAACAACTATCCACCAAAGTTCAAATGAAATGGATGTGAAACAATTATAGACAACCCTACAGCCTTCAACAATGTTACAAAACTAGCAATAATTGCTTGTAATTACATTTAGTTTAAGGTAGTTTATTTACCTTTTTTCACTATCTGTGATCTGCATCGGTTTTAGATAGCGTGTTGCGACCAACATCTTCATTACCAAAAATCCTACTAATGTCTGCCATCTACAAGTTATAGATAAATCAGTATTAACATAGAATATATAACAAGAATGTGTCCATAGTACATGGATGCCCCACTCACACTATCATTTTCTTTGTTCAGTGGACCCTGAAATTGGGGTCAAAAATCTAATGTGGCATTAAAATTAAAAAGATCATATCATAGGGAACATATGTACTAAGTTTCAAGTTGATTGGACTTCAACTTCAACCTAAACTACCATGACCAAAAACTTTAACCAAAAACTTTAACCTGAAGCGGGACAGACGGACAAACAGATGAAAGGACGCACAGACCAGAAAACATAATGACGATAAATGGGGCATAAAAATACAGAGAGTTGGTCATGGTAGTATGATTGATATAATGAATTTTGTGTTTGAATCCACTTTCAGCACTATTGGCTACATCATGGCAGTAATTTTTTCTTGGAAGAGGCAGCCAGAGTTTCTAAGACCAACCATGTTTTTTTTGGGGTTTTTTTTTTGGGGGGGGGGGGGTTCAGGCTGAGAGGTGGTTGAGGTTTTTAGTATTTTTCTTTAATGTATAAAATGTTATTTACAAAATAAATTTAAAAAAAACATTCAGTAAATTAACATGACTGGTGATAAAAACAGACCTATTAAAAACATATTGATTATTTTGTGTTTGTGTTGATCTGTTTTTTTGTTCATTTTTGGGGGGTGAGGGGTTGATGTTTTTATTTTTTTTATTTCTATTTTATCTGTAAAAGATTAATTAAACACGAAAAAAATGTACTAGAAAAAGTTTTTTAAATTTATTCAACTCTGTATACCTATCAAGTATAAAAATGCCAGTTACTTCCCTTTGACCAGTTTTCTCGTTTGAATTGTTTTACATTTGTGATTTCAGGGCCTTTTATAGCTGACTATGTGGTATGGGATTTGCTCATTGTTGAAGGCTGTATGGTGACCTATAGCTGTTAATTTCTGTGTCATTTGGTCTCTTGTGGAGAGTTGTCCCATTGGCAATCATACCACATCTTCTTTTTATATATATATGGATTTATTTCTGTCATATTCTAAGAAATTGTTTAAAAAAGAGCCAGGTGCTTATGTAAGATGCAGTTATATGTATACTTATAAGACAATTTCTGCTTTTTGTATTACAAAAAGTAATTAACCTACCCTTGGAAGATAGTTGGATATTTGAATTCTAAGATGGAAAGCACATACTGAAAAATAAAGTTCATGAATTAATGCAAACAAAATTAATTATCATGATTTAGATTATGGTGAAAGATAAAAGTACAAATATAAACAAATTACAGTTAATTTTCAAGAATGATAAGACATTACAAAAAATCAATGAAAGACATTTATTGGTATTACAAAAAATTAGCTACTTTAAGTATAAGTTGTACTAATACACATCATTTTACATAGCTGCATGTTTGCAAAAAAACTGGATGACTCCATGTTAATTGACTAGGATTGTCAGTTTTCCTAACGAAGGATGGTGGTTTTCTCCAGTCCAGGCACAATAAAAACTGGCTGCAACGAAAAAGCCCAAAGTGGCGCTTAAAAGTGGCATTAAAACACCAACAATCAATCAATCAACTGGATGAATGACTGATTGGTTATGATAGTTCATGCGTAATGTTTTTCAAGTATCCCACATTTAATATAGTGAATGATATATGCATTATGAAAACAAAACATAATTTTACAGTTAGGGTTTTTTTGCTTGTGAGAGAGCTGTCTCCTTATTCTATTGGTCTCTTGTGGACAGTTGTCTCATTGGCAATCATACCACATCTTCTTTTTTATATGAGAAGTCCATTTGCAGTATGAATGATGTTGAAAATTGTATGTGTATATTGTTATGGAAATCTGGTCGTTGCCCTACAATTCCCTAGAAAATATAATGTAAATAAACTAGACAATAATATGCATAATAATGGTAATCACAACAAACCTTATTTACAAATGTAGTGATTACAAACAAAACTGCATAAAGACGTAGCTGTGAAAATGTCGTCCAACAGGAAGAAGCTGTCATGCTGGGTTCTATCTGTTATGTAGAATTCTGGCCATTATCTTGGGATTCAAGCATAAAGATGTGCTACCAAAGGATTCATTGGTGCAATTTTTTTATGGAACTATTTTTTCTATATATAGTATATGCCCCAAATCCTTTATCAGCAGCTATATAGTAGAGCTTTATAATCTGAAATAAAAATTAGAAAATATTTCAAGAATTATTATTACATAATTTAGATTTTGTTTTAACATAGTTGGTTTTCTGGTTAGTCTGTCTTAACTTTCTCATACCAACCGAACCAGGTATCCTATATGATGTCCACATAGGGACCATTCTAAATTCATGTACCACCCTGGGTATCCTATATGATGTCCACAGAGGGACCAGTCTAAATTCATGTACAACACAAGGTATCCTATTTGATGTCCACAGAGGGACCATTTTAAATTTGAATACCACCCGTGGTATCCTATATGATGTCCACACAGGGACCAGTCTAAATTCATGTACCACACAAGGTATCCTATATGATGTCCACATAGGGACCAGTCTAAATTCATGTACCACCCTGGGTATCCTATATGATGTCCACAGAGGGACCAGTCTAAATTCATGTACAACACAAGGTATCCTATTTGATGTCCACAGAGGGACCATTTTAAATTTGAATACCACCCGTGGTATCCTATATGATGTCCACACAGGGACCAGTCTAAATACATGTACCACATAGGGTATTATATATGTCCACAGAGGGACCAGTATAAATACATGTACCACATAGGGTATTCTATATGATGTCCACAGAGTGCAGTCTAAAGTTACACTTAAAAACATCACCCGACTCTGTTCCTCTATTTCTTCAAAAGTTTCTGACCAAAACTTGCATAAGGTAAAAATCATCATCTTAGGGCAATATATAAGTTATCTGACAATTTCAGCTATAACCAGAAACCAAATAACATAGAAATTAATAAATTCATTTTGATTAACTTATTTTGTTGATCCTTTTAATTTTTTTTGCTGTTTACAATTTTTCAAAGGATGACAGAAAACAAAGGCAAAGTGTTTGCAAAAGGTAACACTAGCCCTTAGGTCCATTGTTCATTTGTATGTTCAATAAAGTCAGAAACCTCATGTTAGTGATTATTTAATAGTAGGATTTTTTTTTTTTTTTTTTAAAGTAGGACATATATCTTTACCTTTTTATTATTTCCACATTGTCTATTCCTTAATTATGTCATGTATGTGTGAAGCTATTTAAAATTGTTTTCATTAGTTGTCATATCTTTGATAGTACAATGTACTTTTAAACTGTTTGATTATATATATAAACATGATAAATATTCAGAACTTTCTATGCTTGTGGCAATGTTACAAAGATTATACACAATTTATATATAAGGAGAAGTGGTATGATTACCAACGAGACAACTTATAATCCCTGACAGTTCAAATGATGAAAATAAAAGTAATTAAATGTCACTGTATCCCCTTCAACAATGAGATAAAAACTGTACTGTAGATACATTTAGTCAATTAATAAAAGGCCCTGACATGAAAAATATGAAACAAGAACACTAACGGTTAAATTATAATGATAATTTTAGCCAAAAACAATTTGTCTGCACAGTTAGATGCTCAGTTGATAATAATACATTTAACAATTAAAAATCAAAGATTAAACTTCATTTAAAACTTTCCTAGTAAATTTAATTCATTGAAATTATAATTCTATTGTTGGAATTGATGCTGTTGAACTTCAAAGAAAAGTATTACTCACACAGATAAGTTGGGACTAAATCAATATTATGGCTTTTCTTAAAACACAATCCTTCAACAATGAATAAATGGATGTAGAGATCCTTGTAATATCTGTACATCAATCTCAATGTTTTTTTTCTTCTTTATAATGGTATGGATGGGGGACTTCAATTCTGTAGTCTTGAATTTTTTATGTCATTTTTCTCTATTCTTTTTTTATTTTGTCCGTTATTCTCTATTCTTTTAAATTCTAGCACCCCATTATTCTCTATTCTTTATTTTTATGGCCTATTTTTCTCTATTCTTTATATTTTGCACTTAATTCTACATATTTTACCCATAATTCTCTATTCTGTAAACCCCGTCCACATCCTCCTTTATCATCTGATCATCAATCTAACACCTAATTACTTGGAAACTCAGTTTGTCTACCCATATATAAATAATGATTTCATCTTATAAGTGCCATTTTCTAACTGAGAGTTAGAAAGATACTGAAGTTTATTCACTTAGAACAAATGAGTAAATGACTGAAGTTAGATTAGAAAATTTATTAAGAAGGTAGGTAAAGTGAATATATTATGAGTAAAGATAGCAAATAAATTTTAGAGATTCTTTTCATGTTTTGGTTCAGGTCAAAATTATGCAATTTGACCTCTTTTGGTTTGTTTTAATATATTATATGCAGAAATTCTGAGAATTGAAAACTACATGTATTTAGGAAACACCAATTAAATTATGAGGAGGGGAGAGGGGATTATGTTCTAACTACAAAAAAATTCTAAACTTAGAATAAAAAAATAGTTTGATCAAGGAGGAGATAAATTTCTGATTAAGAGTTTTGGCAAAAACAATCATGACAATGAATGTTACTAATAATAAGATTTTCAAAAAATAAATCTGTAATTAAAAACGATCTGATGCTTTCTTAATAAAACATTTCAGAATGAAAAAATCATAACCCCTCCCTCAATACGATACAGTTACAGGGGAGGTAATGACGTTGCTAACGTAAAATGTTATTTTCGCAACGTCAAACTATGACATATTGGGAAAAGATGCATTTTTCGACTATTTTTTATCCTTAAAACTGATTTAATTTGAAAACAAGTGCATGGACCCCTATTTTTTAAAACAACATTTTGTTTCATTTTGCAGGGAGATTATATGGACCAAATTTCATAAAACTGTAAATAGAGGATTTTTTTTAATTTTGATAAATATACAGCAAAAAAATACGATTTTTTCTTAATTCATGACCATTTGATAAATATGAGTTATTTCTGAATAAAAAATGCATAATTTTTTAGGATACTTATAAAATACAAAAATTACAAATTATCTAACAGAAAACAATTTGTGTTTATCTTTTAAAACAAAAAAGTTATGGCTTTCTTTCCAAAGGGAAAATACGGCCACAAATCAGAATTTTGAACAAATATACAAAATTTCGACTTCATTTAACTCAAAAAGTAGCACCTGAAGATATATTTTTTATTACATAATTATTTGATTTAAGCAGGCAAAAACTAGCCTATATGGAAATTTTCATCAAACTGTAAATACAGGATCAAAACTGTAGTGTATGCCCTTAAATGGTTGTTCCCTTAACATGCATTAGTGAATGACTATAATTGAAAAATCAAAACTTTAGTATGAAGCTACCAACATGACCAATGGGGAATTCAAAAACCATTATAGTCAACGAAAGACAATGTCCATAGCAAAAGAAAAAAGATAAAACAGCAAACCACAAAAACTACAGAATTAAGACAACAGCTGCACAACCATCTACAAATCAGTGGAAGTGTACGTACATACATGTACACATACATTAGTTGTTTGTAGATTAAATGACTTTACAGAATCCAAATTATCATTAATATGTTTGGATTGATCTAACATGGTAACATGCTCTATAATAGATTATATCAGTGATATATTGAGGTGATGTGGGTGCCCAGTTATTTGTTTTGTTTTGGATGCACAAATGTTGTGTCTTTCCATATAAAAAAGAAGATGTGGTATGATTGCCAATGAGACAACTCATTGAACTGTCCACAAGAATGACACAGACATTAACAACTATAGGTCACTGTACAGCCTTCAACATACATACTTAACTCACGTGATGTGAACAGCCTTTACTTCGGTGGGAGACATTATAATTGGATAGATACATCCAAATGGTACTAATTACCTGTGTGGATTCCTACATACAGTATTAAAATACATGTAAATCAATGAAGAAAACATTTTGTAAAAATGTTGAAAAGGATTTGTGGAAGCATATACCATGTATACCTGATATACATGAGATAGATTAGACCGTTGGTTTTCCCATTTGAATGGTTTTTCACTAGTCATTTTTGGGGCTCTTAATTCATAGCTTGCTGTTCTGTGTCAGCCAAGGCTCTGTGTTGAAGGCCTTACTTTGACCTATAATGGTTTACATCTACAAATTGTGACTAGGATTGAGAGTTGTCTCATTGGCACTCATATCACATCTTCTTATATATCTAATAATTAAGTTTGAGGTAAACAGCTGAATTTAATATTTAACTAGAAATATTTACCAATAACTGATTTAGGAAACGAATGAAATGAATTGATCTGATGAATAGTTTTCACATCATTGGCATCCCCTTATCTTTTGAGAGGGGGCAGGTCCTTTTTTGGGACATTATGGACATCAGGATCGGGTGTTTTTAAGCTCAGGATTTCGGGATTGACCCTTTCGGGATCCGGTATTTCTTTTTTTTAAATTTCGGAATGTGGGGATTTATTTTTTTTTAATTCAGGATCTCGGGATTTCATGTTTTAACCCCGGGATTTCGGGATCAGGACCCCTCCGACCCCCCTTTTAAATATGAATGGTTCATTTTACTAAACATGCTAAAAATGCTAGATGTACATTGAACCATGACAATTACATATAATCATTTAGATGTGTTACTAAATCAATGTTATCTTCCTGTTTCAGCACCAAGAAATATTTCCGAGTTCATACTTTTGTGAGAGGAAATCACTTCACTACACTTGTATTTAATAACAATGTTTGGAAAATCCTTGTAAGTAGAACGACTTTCACTTAACTTACATTACTTAATTATAGCTATGATAAATATTTCCTGATTTCAAACAATTCTAAATATATCATTCTATGAATGCATTACATATATCATGTACAAGATTTTTATATATACAAAAATTAATCAGATATCCAACAAGGAAAAGTTGTTTGTAATGATTCTACAACAGATTAACTTAATCATTTTCATTAAATCTATGTAAATATTCTATAATTGTTGAGTTATTTCCCTTTATCCAATATACATGTACAGTGAAAGCCAACTAAACCGAATCATGCATAAACTGAAAACCTGTATAAACCAAACAGTACGCATGCACCGTCATATCTAATTAGGCATTTTATGTGCGTTGTGAATTTGATAAAACCGAACATCAGCCGAAACCAAACAAAATCTTAAGTCCCGAAGAGGTTTGATTTCAACAGGTTTCACTCTACAATCATGACAATGATACACCATTAAATTTTGAATATGAAAGTGATTGATATTGATAATATTAAAAAAATGGTCACCCTCACATACATGACATATTGATGATACAACTTAATTAAAAGCTGCACATGCCAGACCTTATGGATGAAAGTATGTATGGGATTTACAGAGAATAGAAAAATGGACAAAAAGTGCAGAATAAAGGACATAAAAAAAAAAGAATAGAAAAACATATGAAAAACAAGAAAAGAGGGAAAAATATTAAAAAATAATAAAACAGAATAATGAACCAAATAAATAAAGCATACTAGAGAAAATAGTCTAAATAATGAAAGAAAGAAAAACTAAGAACCCCAATCTGGTACTTCGTCATGTTAATATGTGATACACTACATGTAGATATGTTAAAAACATTCATGATACATGTATTACAATGTATCTTGATCATCAAATCAGACAGCAAAATATGCACCAACTACATCAGATATGATAATTATTAGGGACTATAAAACAAGTAGAAGGCTCCATTAAATAAGTTTATGAAACAAAACTGACATCTCAAGTTAGACCACACTATTTCCACTTGTTTTATACAGATAACTATCAGTATCTGAGTCAATAAGTAAATCAAACATTTATTTTAAAGGAAAATAAAAGACGATCAACTCTCACTATTACAAGGATAAAAGACAATCTAGACAATCATAGAGTACCATCCAGAAACCATTACTAAGATAAACGACTCAAAACAAGCAAACGATACCGTCCAGAAACCATTCCAAGGATAAAAGAATATCTAAACAATCATAGAGTACCATCTAGACACCTACAAAGATAAAAGACTATAATAGACAACCATACTGTACCATCTAGAAACCATTCCAAGGATAGAGAGAACACATACAAAATAAAACAGCACATTCCAGAAACCATTACAAAGATAGAGAGAATTTCTAGACAACAATACAGGTAACCATCTAGAAAACATTACAGTACCATCTAGAAACATCACAAGGATAGAGAGAATATCTAGACAACAATACCGTACTATCTAGAAACCATTACAAGGATAGAGAGAATACAAAGACAACAATACAGTACAATCTAGAAACTATTACAAGGATAGAGAGAATACATAGACAACAATACAGCACCATCTAGAAACCATTACAATGATAGAGAGAATACATAGACAACAATACAGCACCATCTAGAAACCATTACCAGGATAGAGAGAACACATAGACAACAATACAGTACCATCTAGAAACCATTACAAGGGTAGAGAGAATATCTAGACAACAATACCGTACCATCTAGAAACCATTACAAGGATAGAGAGAATATCTAGACAACAATACCGTACCATCTAGAAACCATTACAAGGATAGAGAGAACACATAGACAACAATACAGTACCATCTAGAAACCATTACAAGGGTAGAGAGAATATCTAGACAACAATACCGTACCATCTAGAAACCATTACAAGGATAGAGAGAATATCTAGACAACAATACCGTACCATCTAGAAACCATTACAAGGATAGAGAGAACACATAGACAACAATACAGTACCATCTAGAAACCATTACAAGGATAGAGAGAATACATAGACAACAATACAGTACCATCTAGAAACCATTACAAGGATAGAGAGAATACATAGACAACAATACCGTACCATCTAGAAACCATTACAAGGATAGAGAGAATATCTAGACAACAATACCGTACCATCTAGAAACCATTACAAGGATAGAGAGAACACATAGACAACAATACAGTACCATCTAGAAACCATTACCAGGATAGAGAGAACACATAGACAACAATACAGTACCATCTAGAAACCATTACAAGGATAGAGAGAATACAAAGACAACAATACAGTACCATCTAGAAACCATTACAAGGATAGAGAGAATATCTAGACAACAATACCGTACCATCTAGAAACCATTACAAGGATAGAGAGAATATCTACACAACAATACAGCACCATCTAGAAACCATTACCAGGATAGAGAGAACACATAGACAACAATACAGTACCATCTAGAAACCATTACAAGGATAGAGAGAATACATAGACAACAATACAGTACCATCTAGAAACCATTACAAGGATAGAGAGAATATCTAGACAACAATACAGTACCATCTAGAAACCATTACCAGGATAGAGAGAACACATAGACAACAATACAGTACCATCTAGAAACCATTACCAGGATAGAGAGAACACATAGACAACAATACAGTACCATCTAGAAACCATTACCAGGATAGAGAGAACACATAGACAACAATACAGTACCATCTAGAAACCATTACAAGGATAGAGAGAATATCTAGACAACAATACAGCACCATCTAGAAACCATTACAAGGATAAAGAGAATATCTAGACAACAATACAGTACCATCTAGAAACCATTACAAGGATAGAGAGAATATCTATTGAGTAACCATCCAAAACTCATTCCAAAAATTAAACATAATTATGTCTCACCAAAAGTCTGAATCATTGCATTTTTATGAATATTTGTGTCAGAAGATTGGATCAGAGAAAGAAGTAACAGCAAGACGACTGGCATTTATATGTAGTGATTTACAGGTATCCAACAAATTATTTCTTAATATAAGCAGTGGAAGTAAGGGAGAAGGACTAGATCTTAAAGGTAGTGATATTGATATCATGACCAGTTTTCCTTTCTTCAAAGTATTTGAATCAGATAAAGATATCAAGCCTGTAAATGATTACTGTATAATGACATTAGTCATGAATACTGAGGACACACAGCCATGTTTTACAAATCTACAATTATATTCTAATTATAACACTGTACCAAATGAATTTAAACAAACTCTACTTCAACATAGAGGAATGAATGTACTTTCAAGTGACCTTTACAAATCATATTTCTTATCATTATGTAAAACCAATTTACATCCTCACTATAAAATTAATGGTCCGTGCATTACAGACAATTACGATTATTTAGATTCTGCATTCTCCATTAAATGTGATCAGTGGCTATCTACAGCACAACCATGGATCACTAGACCTCGTTCAGCATGGCCTTCACCTGAACTTATTTCCAAAATTACTTCATGCGGCGTCTTATTTGTTCCTATCGGCTACAAGGGATCTATAAATGAGCATGTTCAGTGGCGAATATCCTTTTCTATTGCAGAAAAAATACTGATATATTCTTTTAATCATACCCAGTTGCTATGCTATGCTCTGCTTAAAATTTTATTGAAAGAAATTGTAGATAGAAATGAAGATATCAAAGGTTTACTGTGTTCATATTTTCTGAAAACCCTTTTGTTTTGGATTTCAGAGGAAACTGAAACATCAGTCTGGAGATCAGACAATATCATATCATGTTTCTTGGCCTGTTTGAAAAGGTTATTGTACTGCATTGAATATTCAACATTGCTTCATTATTTCATTCCTGACAATAACTTGTTTTATACAAAGTTTTTGAACAGTAAAAACCAGAACACATTAATCAACATCCTTAAGAATGCATATCAAACAGGAATTCAGATATTCTCATCAACTAAGACCTTGCATGATTACAAAAGATTACCTTGTGTGATTGTGAAATCAGTGTGTGAAACTACTACATTAATCAAAACAATAGTAAAGCACTTTTCCTATCCAACAGAGCAACCTAGTATCGGTAGAATCAACAACACATTCACCAATTTGCTGCATCAGTCATATCTTTGTAGGAGAGAATTATCTAGATATATCTTAACACTATTAATAGCAAATACATATCAAAGATTACCTTCTGAATTACCACATATAAATAACCCAAACAATAAACAGCAATACAGAATCTACAAACATGAGCTCAGTCAGTTGTTGGTTGGCTTACATTCAGATGCAGTATCTGGGTGGCTTAAATTGGCCTCTTTCTTTTACTGTCATAAACATTATTATATCTCAATAGATATCATAAATTACACTTTGTCAAAATGTACATATGAATCAATATTGTCAATGATCCCATTGAAACAGATAGAGAAACAGAAGCTTATATCACTGTTGAAGACATATCCAAATCCACTTGTATCATTTGTATCATTTCCAATTTACTCATCAATCCTACCAATGGAATTAAGAAGTGATTCCTTTGAACCTAAGATAACTGTTGACTACATACCATTTGCATATTTTCTACTATTCCTGTGTTATTACCATCTCGAGGACACTAAAGCATGTCAATGGTACAATGGTATATATCCGATGATGAGGACAATCTTGACAATGGCTAACAATTATGATAATGGCTTATCAAAGAAAAGAGTGTGTAATCAAGATTTTATTTTACTTGGAATAGCCAATCAGATGTTTGGTAGTAGTAGATCAGCAAAAGACTGGTTCGGAGTTGCTGCAAGCATGGATCTGTGTAAAATTACAAGTGCTGCATTTAGACTGCAACAAATCAGCTAATGCCAAACTTATGAATAAAACAGATTTATTTTAACACATGCTGTCATTTAGGATTTTTTTTTTTTAAACATGTTAAATAAGAACACATTGTCAATGTTGTCAATGCAGCTTTTTATGGTTTTTAGTAAATTCCTGTACTAAAATAGCTAAAAATTATGTTAACTAGAATAAAAGTCATCACATAGATATTTTAAAAAATCACGAGAACAAGAAATAAATAGCTTAAGTTGCATATAGTTTGTTTAATCCACTGCAGAACCCCTAATTGAAGTACACAGTGATGATGTACATCATTTGTACATGCCATTGGATATTAATAAACGTATAAATTTTTTAATGAATTAACCATTCAATGTAATTCAGTTTTAATCACATTTTTTTAATGTTTGTATATTTATTATTGTGCAAATTTTAATCATTATGTACATAGCTGTATAGTTTTAGAGTTAATAAATCATTTCACTTCAAAACATTTTCACTTTGTCTAAAACTACTGAAATAACTGAACTACTGACAATGACTGAATGAGTTAGTTAAGGTGTGTGTTGAAGAGACATTAAAGCGGAAAATATGCATAGCTAGCAGACATTAAATTAACACACTTAATCACCTAACTCATTGGACCCTAAGAGAATTCTAAATAAAGGTGTTTTTCAAAACTGGAATACATAAAAAGTAAAAAAACAAAAATACGGAACTCCAAGGAAAATTCCAAACAGAAAGTCCTTTTAAGCATGTTAGGCATTAAAGGCAAAATCAGAAGACCAAACACAACAAACGAATGGAAAACAACTGTCATATTCCTGACTTCATGGACTTGGTACATGTGGTACAGGCATTTTCTCCCCTGCTGTTTTTATACTTCAATGTAACCCTGCAATATCAATTTTTTTGTAAGTTTGTTCTTGTGTCTTTCTAATGGCATATAATGGTACCTTGGCAATTCAGTTACATCAGCAGCCCTTCCATTTGAAAATAAGGACATGTAGTTATAATGTGTGCCAATGAGACAACTCTACACCAGAGACAAAATGACGTAGAAGGTTAGAAATGATTTTGGATTTGATCTACCTAAATTATGTTTTGGAGTCATCATACAATATTACAGAGTAGGGGAATAGCTCTGGTAGCATGGATGGAGGCGAATTCATACGGACACATACAAACACATCAGCTTCCATTTCTACATTTAAATCAGACAAAGATGACGTCACAAACAAAAATACAAATTACTGACAAATTGACAACTTAAAACCACATGGTAATATAAACCTGGATGACGTAACAAGGGGAGGCAAATCTACCACACAGCGTTATCAATTAGGTACAATGAGCAAATGAGAGTTGCCTCCCATTGTACGCAAAGGGGAACAACTCTCTCTTAGTCTTACAGAAACATAATCCGACCATACATACTGATATAAAACAACATATATAAATTATATTTAGAATATTAAAGTATCTGAACATCTAAATTTTGTCTTATTTGCCAGAGCTCAGTTCCAGTGGAACTAACCTTAGTCCGGATGACACGCTCATTCAACTCGAAGTCAGCGGGAATTAGTCAAATGCTTATAGAACAGGATTATAGATTTATATTTAACTCAGATTCATTGTGAGGGGATTAGTGAGATCCTCACTACCAGTTATAACCCCCCTTTTTAATAAGTGATTACAAATATTGAAGTGAAGAATAATGGGTATTTTACACAGATGTGATTGAGTGGTCTGTACATTTTGCAGCTCATCTGATATTATTTAATGAGTGAATACCTTTTAAATCAACAATATTTCATTCAAGATGCATGTCAAAAATTGTCATCAATGTTGATGTGTCGATGTCCGTTTTCTTTTATCCGTCATTGTTTTTGTCTTATAGTATATCGACAGTTTCCGGTGTCAGTTTCGTCCCATCATCAACAAATTAACTTTCACTGATTTCTCTTCAATAAGTTCTAAGGCTGGCAAGTTTACGATTTGAAATTTTTAGAATACCGTGAATGATACAGTCAACAGGTTGGACACCTATTACCCAAATCTTTATTGTGCGAATAAAAAAAATGGAAAATAATAAAACTGCAAAATTTTTTGGTCAACAACTTTCCTGGGAAACTGATTGTTAATGATTTTGACCCCTTAAAAGATGGTCTGCAAATTGTTCAAAAATATTATAATAATCTTATGGTTAGAGCTTCCAACAGTTCCAATCTGCAGCTTGAGTAATGGGTGACTCACAGGGGTGTGTGTCACTACAAACACAAAGTATAGCGCATACCATTACCAGTCGACTGGCAAATTTTTTCGCTCCATATCCTCTATGACCCACAGTGGGCAAAGAGTCTCTTTCACCTACATTAGGCATTACTTCTCTTTTTCTCAACTACCATAAGTCTCCTTGCCCCACAGGACACAATTACGAACGATTTCCAATGTTTGCCCTCTGAGATCATATTTATTTATATTTATCAATAAATGTTTTTATAAATAAAAACCCTATTAAAATTCCCTTGTTTTCATGATAATACAGTTTATGTGCACTTGGTGAATGTTGATGACGATGACAAAATCATTCTGAAAATGTTATAAGAACAACAATCTGGCCTGCAAGTTATATAAAAAAAAACATAAAGGTAAATGCATATTGCCTTCTTTTGTTAATATGTAGAAAGAAAAATATCTCCAGATTCTGTTCATTTGCGTAATGCCTTTTATCATGTTTATCTCGCCCAAATAACCCACAATTGACGTTTTTTAGACTCTTGTGACCCTATTTATGATTATTTATGGTCAAAAGAAAATATGTTAATTTTATTGAAAAGTCCAGAGAACTCCTAAAGAAATGTTGACCTATAGAAAAAAAAATTCTTAGATGAATGATAAGGTCATCACTGAAATGGATAAACTTGAATTTAGTGCTCCTTAAAAGGAGGAACTTAAACAAAAACAAACAAAATCAGAAATCTTTCCTTTACACATGACAGACATTTCGTCTGCAACCACTGTGGAAGTAATTGAAGTAAAATACAAACTTGCGCATCTTATTTTCCTATGAAAATGTGTTTGAGATTAAGATTAATGTACATGTATGCTTTATCAATCTAGACTGCAAGATATATCAATATAGTGCTGTTCCGAATTGCATCCATATGTGGCTCTCTTGACCTGTAAAACGAGGTCATGCAAAACTAAATTATCCTAACGTGAATAAAAATGATGTGGGATATGATGCAAAATGGAAAGCTTTCATACATCTTAAATTCTATGGTATAAACAATTCAAGAAAAGTAGTCTACCTAAAAAAATATAAATCACAGTTCAAAAATCATTCGTAATTGTGTCCGGTGAGGCTAGGTGGTCACAGTTGTTGCTTTTATCATGTTTATGTTCAGAAGTTTTTTACCAAGATGATTAAACTTGTGTAAGCAGTTAACACAAATTTTTAATCTATATTCTAAATTAGTATCTTTATTTTCTAACTTCAGCCAATCTATGCACACCTCAATAATCAGAGTAATATTTACAAGTATAATCATGATAATAAAACTATATCTAAAACAAACAAAAAAATCATAAAGATATTTACAGCCTCCACGTGACAATAAGACCAATTGGTCAAGGTTTATTTACCATGTTTACAGTACCTTGTACATGTACATTAAAATGTTTGTATCTGCTATAAAAGTTAATGTCAACTAACAGACTAAGCAGAATATCTCTATTATACGATGATCTACTCCAAAAAATCAGAATGGCAGGTATTTAGAAATAGTTGAGAGCTTGAGATGATTTATATAAAGAAAAAAATATATCATGTATATACATACATATAAAAAAAAGAAAAATCACAAAAATACTGAACTCTGAGGAAAAATCAAAAGCTCAAACACATCAATCAAGTGTAAAACAACTGTCATATTCCTGAATTGGTACAGCATGTACAGACATTTCATTATGTTGAAAATGGTGAATTAAACCTGGTTTTAAAGCCAGCTAAACCTCTCAATTGTTTGACAGCTGCATTAAATTCTATTAAACATGTTGCATTGACAACGATGTGTGCTTGTAAACAAAACAAACAGGTAAAAATGCCGCAAATAGGGGTACATGTACATCAGTTAACATTGTGCAATAATCCTAATCACTATAAAAACAAACAAAATGTAACATAGAAGCAAAAAAGGGCATATAGTCAAAGTAATTGTACATTGAAAAAAATGAAAGACGAAGAAATACAAAATTTCAATAGCACAATTATGGGATGTAAAAATACAGAACCAAGTCATACATGAATGTATCAAAGAAATACAACAAGGCATATATATAGACACAGCATATTAGCAAAAATGAAAAACAAGAATACAAAAATTAGCATAGAACAATAACACTATGACGGGATATATAAGTACAGAGCCATGCCAAATGGATATGAACATCAATATCAAATACAGACTAGACAGTAAAAGGTATATATTCATCAAGACAAATAAGAAAATAACATGTTATTAAGATGATAAACAGCGTCACTACCCAAAGTCCATTGAAGTCTATACTTCAACATGTTCAAGACCATAATTTATGGAAACAGGATAGTACCAAGATCACAAAGATATATGATAAGTCCATACCAAGGAATGTTATTTTTCGGTTCTTGGCTTCTTTGTGATATCTAGCAGCTGGTATATTCTTTCATGCAGCTCAAAGCACAAGCTTCTACATATACGTGACATAGTGGTTCTGTTTTAGTATAAGTAAGGAGTTTTGGAATTCAGCTGTGTGTAGTAGAATCATTGGCAATTAAATGATGGATTGACTAGAATTGTTGCAATATCAAATTCAGCATCTAGCTTTAGATATAATTATATTCAGCTAACACATGCTTATTATTTCTTAAACCCACCTGCATTTTCATTTTCAAAGTTTTACAAGATTGAAGAACATGAGATATGATTTGATTCTTTGAAAAAAAAACAAGCATTAATTGAGCAGTGTTGAGTCATGTGAGTGTAACTAGACATGCTAGAAGATAAAATCACTTGTATATTAAATCTTCAACCTGTTCAATGTTCATGATGTTTAAATTTGGTATAATTTCAGATAATACAAATCAGTTAAAGAATGGGATTAGCAGCATCCCGCCAAGAAGCATTCTGGGAGGCATGTGGGTTTGGACATATCCTGCGAGTTAAGAAATTTTTAGAAGCTGGAGACATTGATGTGAATTGGGTATCTTATACAGTAAGTTAGTGCTGAAAAAAATTACCTTAAAAATGTATAGACTATTTGATTGATATATATAGACTGAACATGTGGATTCATTTATTTTCATGGATACCATTTTTTTGGTGGATTGAGGAAAACTTGCCTTTTCATGGATATTTAATTTGGTGGATTTGCCAAAGTCTGTATCCAATTCTTTGGAAAATGTGTTCTGTTGGATCGTTTACTTGTTACCAATTACCACGAATTCCATGAAAATTGGTATCCCATGAATAATAATGAATTCACACAAATTACTATCTTCAGGATTCAGTTTGAGAATTGCTTTAATATTGTTAAATAAAAGTATCTTAAACAAAGTATCTTAAACAGTATGATATATGTCAGATATAACTTAATAATCATGATAATTATTTAGTCTTGGTAGTGACATTATATATAGTTATAATTGTGCCAAAGTGGAAAACATATGTATAATCATGAAAATGATACTGGATAAAACCGATCAATATTTTTTTGTAAAATCTTAGTCTTATGTATCAAATTCTTGTACTTATAACATCAGCCCATAAAATATATACTTTTAAATTTTTGAAAGTGTATATTGATATCATTAGCATGATTATGACTAAATCAATGGATCCTTTAGGATGTATTCTTCTGACGTTTCAGTCTCGTTGAAATCTCGTTCTTTAACATGTTTAATTATTTCAAGAACATGTGATACAAGTGGAAAATATCAATGAATTTTCAATATATTATAATCAAACATAACTCTGTGAAAAGTATGTTCCTGACTGATGAACAATGTCTTTATTTCTTATTTTTCAGCATGACTGTTGCCCGATACATGTTGCTTCACAGGGTAAAACAGAGATAGTAAGACTTTTGATAGAGGCCAAATGTAATGTTAATGTACAAGATATTGTGAGTATGAATATAGTACTGGCAAATCACTGGTATCATTGATTGATTGTTGTTTGCTTAACATCCAGTGGCAAATATTTCAGGCACCTTCAGGAGTAACTGATATCATTGATTGATTGTTGTTTACTTAATGTCCAGTGGCAAATATTTCAGGCACCTTCAGGAGTAACTGGTATCATTGATTGATTGTTGTTTACTTAATGTCCAGTGGCAAATATTTCATGCAACTTCAGGAGTAACTGGTATCATTGATTGATTGTTGTTTACTTAATGTCCAGTGGCAAATATTGCATGCAACTTCAGGAGTAACTGGTATCCTTGATTAATTGTTGTTTGCCAAATCTAGTGGCAAATATTTCATGCATCATCTGGAGGAGCTAGTGGTACAATGTATTATTGATTGATTGTTGTTTACTTAATGTTCAGTGGCAAATACTTCATTTATCTTTAGGAGGGGTTACTGATAAGATTGATTGGTTGTTATTTGCTTAACATCCAGTGGCAAATATTTCATGCAACTTCAGGAGGAGGTACTGGTATGACTGATTGTCTTATTTGCTTATTGTCCAGTAGCAAATATGTCATTCATCTTCAGGGGGAGATAAGGATATGTTTGCTTATTGTCCAGTGGCAAGTATTTCATGCAACTTGCATATACTTCTTTGGATTATGTTTATTAGTTTGATACCAGTTTTCATGAATTTCATGGTTACAGTTGAAACACATTTTACCAATGAAAAAAACAAAAACAGTCTTAGTATAATTCGAAGTTTATTATGACGTCCATTATCACTGAACTAGTATACATATTTGTTTAGGGGCCAGCTGAAGGACGCCTCCGGGTGGGGGAGTTTCTCGCTACATTGAAGACCCATTGGTGGCCTTTGGCTGTTCTCTGCTGTATGGTCAGGTTGTTGTAGCTTTGACACAATCCCCATTTCCATTCTCAATTTTATTTTATTATAATAACAATCGAAAAACAGATACGATAGAAAGCAACAATGACAAGCAATTAATTACAGTAATACCTACATGATGATGCACTCTTGAGAGGTTGTTAAAAGGCAGTATACCAGTTTTGTCTTCTTTTTTTTGTCTGCTGTCTCATTGTGTGCAACAGTATTCCCACAACTTTCAAATATCATCCTTGTTAAAAGGGAAGTTTCAAATACAATCTTTTTTCTAGAAATCATAGAATTACATCTATAACACAATCTTTAAAATCATTTTAGATAGCATCTCATCCTTGCAATAGAGTGTCACATTATCAGATTATCAAGATGCTAAAAGGCAGTGAGGATTACACTAAAATTGATACGTTTTATTTTTATTTTTTTCTGATGTACATGTAGCTTGATCTCGTGAATATGCTAAGGTAGCACTCCACAGTTAGGTGTGTAGTTTCCCATTTTGGCCCCTGTGGATTTTTTAAATATGAGAGCTAGTGTGCAATAAAATTCATTTTTGGATAGCTGAGTATTAAAATAGCCTTTGTATTGGGTTTATATGAACATCAAGGTTATGTAATGTATGTAATATAGGCTGTTTTCTGTATGACAGTCCATATTTGCATGTCCATACCATACATTGGTCCGGCAATTATTGTAATGTTTTTTTTCCAACTTTTTATCGCACGAACTTTGTGATTGGATTCTACGAAAAAATGAGGCGAAAGACACCCATTTTTTATTTGATCATTAGGAAGATTTAAGAAAACAGTTTCTAAAAAGGTATCACTCAAAGGCATTGAAATTCTAGTTTGATCCAAATTTTGGGGAGATATATGACATGTTCACACCCCTTTTTGCAATATTTTATGGTAAATAAATGCTGAATGTTGCCATGGATACACATAAAAGGAATTAATTTTCACCCTTTTAACTTTGGAAAATTGAATCTATGGAAGATACTGATTACATACATATGAACATGTACAACACAAACAGTTAGGTTAATGTATTAGAAATCCAGGAATAGGAGATGATAAAACATTTTGGGGCTCATTTTTAATTTTATTTTCTAACTGTGGAGTGCTACCTAAAGGATATTGATTTTTTTCTCATTTTCAGAGAGGAAATACACCACTCCATCATGCAGCTATGAAGGGCCATGGGGATATTATAAAGATATTGGTGGAGGCTGGAGCTGAGGTCAATGTACAAGATAAGGTATCAGCATTTTATCTTGACAATTCTTTTCAACTTAATGGGGTTACATAACACCAAAAGAATTTAACTTTCTAAAAATCAGATGATAGTTTTAATCCGGATTATTGGTTAATGGAAATCGAACTTCTCAATGATCAACATTAGTATTTTTCTGCTATATAATATCATGTATACCCAATGAAATTAATTGTGTGGTTCAAATTTCTTGAATTTTTGTAAACAGATCAAAGTAAATATTTTGTCAAAGATATGTACTTGGGAGACAAAAGTCAGTAATATGAAAAAATTTGTAAGGGTTCCGCGGAACCCAGTGTCTCGCCTATTTTTGCTGTAAATCGTAGGCTCAACAACAATAAGGAATAAAATCAATAAAAATATTCCTCTTGTTACTATTTTATGATTGTAAGAAAATCTAAGTCCATTTAAAAGTAAATTACAGGAAAAACTGAGTAATTTTTTTACAAACTTTACTTCTGGATACAATCTAATGATCATAAATTAGCTTCTGTCCATGTTTGGTACAAACCCAGGATAGTTTAAGAAAGTTATTAAAATTTTAAAAACTTTAACCACAGAGTGAATGTAATGGTTCCCCGCAGAAAAACTAAGTCCATTTAAAAGTAAAATATAGAAAAAATGGATTTATTAATTTACAAAATTTTCTTCTGGATACTATCTTATGATCATAAACAAGCTTCTGTCCAACTTTGGTACAAACCCAGGATAGTTTAAGAAAGTTATTAAAATTCTAAAAAATTTAACCACAGAGTGAATGTTTTGGTTCCCCGCAGAAAAAACTAAGTCCATTTATAGTATAATACGGAAAAATGGAATTTTATTTTTACAAAATTTACTTCTGGATACTATCTTATGATCATAAACAAGCTTCTGTCTAAGTTTGGTACAAACCCAGGATAGTTGGAGAAAGTTATTAAAATTTTAAAAACTTTAACCACAGAGTGATTGTTTTGTTTCCCCGCAGAAAAAACTAAGTCCATTTATAGTAAAATACGGAAAAAATGGAATTTTATTTTTACAAAATTTACTTCTGGATACTATCTTATGATCATAAAGAAGCTTCTGTCAATGTTTGGTAGAAATCCAGAATAGTTTAAGAAAGTTATTAAAATTTCAAAAACTTTAACCACAGAGTGAATATTTGTTGATGCCGCCGACAACGCTGACGCCGACGGAATGTAGGATCGCTTAGTCTCGCTTTTTCGACTAAAGTCGAAGGCTCGACAAATATATAGATATAAGAAGATGTGGTATGAGTGCCAATGAGACAACTCTCCATCCAAATGATGATTTGTCTATAATCTCTGTTGTTGTATTTTATAGAATGATTGGACTGCATTACACTGTGCTTGTTATTGGAATCATAGTAAGGCTGTAAGAGTTCTACTCAATCTTGGTGCAGATATCACATTACAGAATAAAGTAGGTACAAATCAAATGTTAGACTGCATGTAGCTGAAAATAATTATACTATTTAGTAAATGATCAATAATATTAGGGAACGACCATTTAATTTCGAAAAAGGGGTATGTAAATCTGATCCCCAATTTGATGAAAAAAAATATTCTGGTCAAGCAGATGACAAAAGAAGAAAGATATTCCCCATACCTTATAGTGTTAAATTTTGAAAAAAAAATTGATTGCGTTGAAAACTGAATAAAATTGATCGGTCAAATTTTTTACTAAACATAACCCCCCCTCCCCCTCCCCCTTTTGAAGTTAAATGGTTACTCTCTTATATAATATTCATTGGTTAGAGGATTTGGAGATAACAAAAGAATTAAATAAGCCATTCATTTCCTGTTTTGAATAGGTTCACATTTTTTGGTCAAAATCTGGTTTAATTTGTTTATAAAATATGTCAGTAAAGATTATAATGTTATTAATTTATGTATTTAATGGGAGATAACTCTACTTCATTCATGATATATTTTTTTTAAACTATTAGATTTTTTCACAGAAACTGATAAATAGGTCAACATATTTTTTTTAAGCCGTCTGTGTCCAGGGGTTGCACATTTTGCATTTCATTTTCTTTTTAAAATAAAATAATTTGTTCCAGGAACATAGTAAGCAAACTGCATGATGCATCAATAAACATCAAATCATGTTTACATCACAAGGGAGATAACTCAATGTGTACACAACTCTGAATTTGTCTTTGTGACACCACATTTATTTTCTGAAATGTAAAGCTTTTTTAAGTTAGGTTAAGAACAACTGTTACAGTGTAAAAGCTTATGAAGTAGAATGAAAGCATCAAGTGCTATAAAATGAGACAAATGTGATGACACTTTATAGGGTTGATTTCCAAGAAAATCAAACAAAAAATACATTACTGTCACAATGATGTTGAAGAACATCTTGGCCTCACCTTTAGCAATTAATGAAATCATTTCACATCAATATTTGTTTCATTTTTCATAAAAAAAACATTTTTGAAAGTCAACTTACATGTATTCCAGAAGCATGAAGATCAGGTGTACAGTCATAAAACTTTACTCTGTAAGTGGGGTACAAAATTTGTCCTCAAAACACAAATACATTATTTTGATTGGTTGAACTTTGAGTCTGATCACATTTCAAATTTTTATGACTGGATGACCAGTTCTCCAATGATATGTAGTAACTGTTCTTTCAGAGTACCACTTATATTTAGCGGAAGGCCTATTTTTTTCATTTTAGGATAAAAGAACAGCCCTTCTTGAAACAGCAAGGTCACAGGAAAAGGATGATGAGTCGTTAGGGGAGATAACTCATATGCTAATTGCAGCAGGAAGTGATTTGAATTGTAAAGGTTGTAGCGACCTTGGAGATTTAGAGGTGAATAAATTAAACAATTGGAAATCTTGAACTTAATCATTAATTTTGTTTTGGCATAATATTCGTACAGACCTATCAAGGGATAATTGTTTAAGATAGTATTGCCCTAAACAAAATTTGCCATTAGACTCTTTTCATATTACATGTACCAACTTTTGATTCCGCTTTATATTATTTTTTGACAGGTTACCTACGACATCCTGGTACTCGGTCAATTAAGAATAGTCATAATAAGTAAAATCAAACATTTAATCAGTGTAATTTGAGGGGAAATTTACTTCTTTCCGATGAGTTTGTCATGTAAAGAAAATATGAAGCAGTTTATTTTCCCAATGAATTGTTCAGATGAAAAGCTTGATGTTACTTATTTACGTTGCTCTTACTTAACTTGGTACCAGGATATCCTAGGTAACCTGTCGAAAATATAAACTTCAGAATCAAAAGTCGGTAATAGGACAATAGTCTATTGGAATGAGACTCAAATTTTTGACATTTCGATCTTAATTGTAAGGAATTTTTTTTTTAATTTCTGGCCAATTCATCCCCATTCTGTTACAACTATCCTCACTCTGTTCCTTAGACAATAAAAAATAATTTAAACAGTGTCTGATATATGATGTAATTTAGAAAGATAAATGAGGACTTGCAGAAGGCCAGTCGTCATAATATCTTGTGTATTGTTTATACACTACAACAATATTAGATATGTTGTCTCTTTTCTACAAAGAATTTACGTTAAAGAGAAAAGAAATAAGGGTGGAAATATCCTTGAGTTGGTAAAGGCCACTTTGCTATCAGCAAATTTTTCTATTGCCTTCTTAAGTTTTTCCCATCATCCATGGTTTTTCTGTGGCTTTCTCTCTATTAAATTATTATATCTGTCTCTAATTACTGTGAATTCAGAAATTATTGTGATGTTTTTATTATCGCAAAATATGCAACAGAGTTATAATCACAATAACTTAAACTCGCATTTTGAAATTTTTTATATGAATTTGATAAGATTTTTCTCAATATCGCATAAATTAAAGTTGCATTTTAGTCAAAGATGTCATAATTGCATGAATAAATGCTCACAATAATTTCTGAATTTACAGTAATTGTATGTGTATGTTTACAGGCAGATTTTACTGGTTTAATGTATGCAGCTTACCATAATCATCCTGATGTAGCCAGTGCACTTATTGAAGGAGGCTGTCAGATTAATGCATATGGATCTGTAAGTTCAATCTCATGAATATTCATAGCATAGTATCATGAATATTTATAGCATTGTATCATGAATATTCATAGCATTGTGTATTGAATTTTTATTTTCATTGGCAGATTTTTGTGCAATGAGAAAACATTTGATGGATTCTTTATTTTGTGGTTTATAACAAATTTTGCTTACAAATTATAGGACACTGGTATCAAGTCTGACAAAAAAAATTGTGGTTTACTTATATCAACCATATTTACCGAAATCAGATTTGCCATTTAAGGTGGTACCCAACACCTTGACTAAAAGTAATTTGGCTCTTTTAATTTCATAATTATTTTTTTTGACCCTTTGAAAAAAATATAAAGATTTTTAAAAAAACTTGAACCAATCACTTTCTGGGAAAAAAATATAGCAGTTTGACAAACACTTATTTTGATCATTGAGAAGCTTAATATTTTCTTAACAATACAATGTGATTAAAAGTCTTTTGTCATAAACCCTCTTTTGTTGAGGAGTTTTCACATACACCAAATTGAAATGACCCATGTCCACAAAAAAAATCAGTCCTTAAAGTACACCACTTTACCAAGAAAAAAAAATGGAACTTGGATCTTCTTTTAAATGAATTCATAGAAGTGGTAGAAAACAGTGCTAAATGAATAGCCAAAGAGCCATCAAGAAAGGTCTAAAAGTTTAAATTTTGAGTGTCCACAAAATAAGTCTGAAATGGATGCCAATGTTATATTTATTTTTGTGTGAACTTGTTTGGCTGTATTAAGGAAATAATGTACTCAGATAGCTACTTATCCAATAAATTGTTATTAGTTCTGAAGTTATTTAGCCAATTAATTATTATTAGTTGTGAATTTGTTAAAGTAAAAAATCAGAGAGAGTAAAATATCTAAATAAGAATGCAGTTAATAATCTTAAATATTTTCAAAAAAATAATTTATTGTAATAAAGAAAAGCACAAAAAGCTTAAAGTTATGGCTGTAAAGTAAAGAATGATCTAATGTATACAAGATTGTAAAGATTTGCATTGCAATTTGATAACAACTAATGTGTCAATTTCTTTTTAAGTCATATTAAAGTTACCGCCCAAAAATCAATATATTTTTTTTTCTACACTAGAAATCGTAATCACTGGATTGACAACAACACTTAAGTAATCAGCAATTTTATTACATCGACATGTTTCACCGATTAGATCGGCGTCATCAGGAAGAAACGTGTTGACATAATAAAATTTTCAGATTACTCAAGTGTTTTTGTCAATCCAGTGGCCAGATTTTTTCTTTCTTTTGACAACCCTGCATACAGTTGGTATCCACTTATGGAATCTCTACCTTCAAGAAACCTTAGAGGTGTTGGTTTAGCAGTCTTTCATCTACAAAAAGTAAAGAAAACTTTACACTAATTATCTCCCTTTAATCAGGTACAAGTAATACCTCTACTTTATGTTAATCTATAAGTCACCATCTGCATATTAAATCATCTGCACATGCAGTTAATTACTGAAGATGTGCAAAGCTTAGACAGCTGATTGCCATTTGTTTAACGAATTATTACAATTAGTTTTTTCATCCAGTACATTTTATTTTATTTTAATTTTACAGAATTTATGGACAGCCCTTCACTGGGCAGCAGATAGGGGACATGAAGAAATGGTGTATCTTCTACTAGGGTCAGGGGCTGACCCTACAAAAAGGGGACAGGTGTGTATTTTCATGAGGGGTAAAATGATGTTTTGATTAAAGATTTCATGAAATTTAGTCAAAACACTTATGTTACAGGTTTGATTTCTATATGTTTTAAGGGGGCCTAAGTGGCCAGAGTGGTCATAGTAGTTACTACTGTTATCACTAGCCAGACAATTCTGAGATAATGAGTTCAAACCACACTCATGAGGATGCACTAGACTCAAATCATAATTGACTTAGAGGATTAGTTTTCCTATCGAAGATTGTGATTTTCTCCAGGCACTCCAGCTTGCTCCACCAATAGAAACTGGCCACCACAAAATAGCCTAAAAGAAAAGCGACGTTCAAACACAAAATACAAAAATCATTATATATCTTCTATATAGATACAGGGAGATGTGGTATGAAAGCCAATGAGATAACTCTCCATCCAAATAACAATTTATAAAAGTAAACCATTATAGGTCAATGTATGGCCTTCAACACGGAGCCTTGGCTCATACCGAACAACAAGCTATTAAAGGCCCCAAAATTACTAGTCTAAAACCATTCAAACGGGAACACCAAGGGTCTAATCTATATAAAAAAACAAAACGAGAAACAAGCCTATATGAATACCTTTGATACTTAAAACCACATTAAGCAGTGAGATAAACAGTCTATACTTTTCTACCAAGCAAATGTCATGTAATTTATTTTAAACTACAAATTATACTCCGATATATTTAAGTCAAGACTCTCGATTTGAAATACAGAGACACATCTAAAAGGATAAAAACTCAACCAATGATTAAAAAAAACAACCGATATAGGCAAGGTTATTCTGTATTTTCAACACTTAATTTTTTGCATTACACAGACAGTTTTTATCGTTGTTTGTATAATATTAACAAGCTTTCTATTTGGTGTAAGCCAAGGCTGCTTGTTAAAGTCAATATTTTTTATTAAATGGTTAACTTTTTACAAATTGTGAATTTGTGACTTGGACTGAGAGTTTTCTCATTGGCACTTATTCCACACCTTCTTATATCTGGTTGATAGATAAACTCATCTATAATATACCATGCAGATGCATTTCAGATGATTTGAAAATTTGTTGTATGAATATAGATACTGCTGATATTTTATTAGTGGCGGATCCAGGGGGAGGGTTCCGGGGGTTTGAAACACCCCACGTTTTCCTTGACTACCAATGCATTTGAATGGGGACATATAGTTGGAACCCCCCCCCCCCCCCCCCCCCCCTTTCTTCTGGGTTGGGACCCCCCTTTTTAAGATGGCTGGATCGGCCCCTGTTTATGTAACTCAAAAAGTATAGCATCATTTAAACTAATGTGGATTCTTTATTATTCATTGAATACCAATGTTCGTAGGTTTTGTGGGTAAAGTTGAACCACAAATGCAAATGTTCAAAAAAAGAAGTACATATTTTCTAAAGGCATTGTACGTAGAGTATGGCAAAACCATGAAATTCAAAATCAAAAATGTAATAGTTTTACTAAATCCATGAAAATTGATACTCACGAAAATAGATAAATCAACAGTAGTAAATAACAGGCTGATAACACAAACAAAGTTGAAAATAGCCAACAGTTTATAAAAAAAGATGAAATATTAAACTTTTGGAAAAATATGAATTTATCAATGATCTAAGAATGTTTATTTTCTTTTTATGCCCCACCTACGATAGTCCAGGGGCATTATGTTTTCTGGTCTGTGGCTCCGTTCGTTTGTCTGTGCGTCTGTTCGTTCAGGTTAAAGTTTTTGATGAAGCTGAAATCCAATCAACTTGAAACTTAGTACACTTGTTGCTTATGATATGATCTTTCTAATTTTAAAGCCAAATTAGACTTTTGACTTCAATTTCACGGTCCACTGAACATAGAAAATGAAAGTGGAAGTTTCAGGTTAAAGTTTTTGGTCAAGGTAGTTTTTGATGAAATTGAAGTCCAATCAACTTGAAACTTAGTACATATGTTCCCTATAGTATAATCTTTCTAATTTTAATGCCAAATTAGATTATTACCCAATTTTTTATTATCATTTTAATCAAGTTAATCGATTTTGTTACAGAGGAATGAATTAGCAGCTGATCGAGCAGAAAGTCCTGAACTGAAAGAGATGTTACATAATGCTGTTAATATGTTTAATGAATTAGCTACATTGAATCCAGGTTCTAATGTAAGTACTGGAACATTTGTACAGTGTAACCTGCCTTATCTGACACTTGAGTTTTCCATCATCCTGCTTTAACCAATACATTTTTATTGTCCCAAAATATGCCTATCCTTGTAGAAAAAACCTTAGTATTACCATGATTACAACACCTTTTGATTCCTCAATTAATCCCATATCAATCGAGACTAGTGTTATGGAAATCTATTTATTTTGAAACTGAGCAGCGAACTTCCTTAATCCAACATTTTTTCCAGGTCCCCCAGTGTGTCAGATTACACAGGTTTCACTGTAATTACATGATAAGTTAGATTTTTAGGAAGAATGCTAGCTCATTGAAAACATATGTGACAAAAAGATTACCATGCATCTACAGAGTAATGAAATGCTAATAGAAGTATAACTAGTTATAGGAAAATATAATTTACTCACTTGCAATGGAGGAAAATTATACAGGAAGTAGTTTGAATGAACATATAAACATGATAAACAAACTAACAAACAAATAAATGAATTAAAACAAATGAAAGAATAGATCATGTTGTTCAATTAATCTCAGTTCTTCATTGGTCAAAGTTCAATAATGACGTCAATTTTTCTTGCTTTCTTCTAAATTTCCTATTGTGATGTTCCAAATAATGTCTTCACATAGAAAGAACCTGGGTGTTTTTGTCAATCATTGAAAAATAAATTGAAGTATGTTTACATATTGCCTATAGCTAATGATCATTATATCTTATAGAAACAGATGCTATTTCGAATAGACAGATAAAATATTACAGTCATTTCTTATAATTTAATTCTAAATTCCATTTTAAACCGTAGAAAACCATGAAAAAACGTTGATGACGTCACGGTCACATGACTAAATTATGTCTATGGGCTGATAACAAAATAATGTCAGCCAATCAGAAGACGTGTTACCATGGTTACATCCAAAATTAAATTATTTTAAAATATTTCTCCATATGAGCCTCATCTTTAGTGAGGGGCGTAAAGGGGGTGTATCTGCATGGTAGAAAGCGAAATAAAATTGCCATTTCACGATGATCGAACAATTAAAAATTTCTTGCAAGTGGATCATTTTACTGATATCACAAAACACGGTGAATAAGAAACCCTTTTCACGGCTGCACGTGAAATAAAAATGGCAAAACACGTTGCACAAAAATAACCCTTTACCACCCTCTTTAGTCAAAATAGTTGTATTTCAGAACTGCTGAATATTCCAGGACCTCAATAATTGGATTTCAGTTTATCCTTAAATACTTCACGGCCCCCATAACTTAATTTCAGGATAACCTTAAATTGTATTGCGTGGCTCCTGAAAAAAATGTGGACCTCTATGAATAGCTTTATAGTTGTAGATATTCTGAAATTGAATAGTAGAGGTCCTGGAATATGTAAAATTTTACTGATAATTTATGGAGATCCTGAAATGTTTTGTGCTGTAAAACCTAAATATTTCAACCTAAATATTTCTTTTAATAAATCATTACCAGTATGTAAATTTTTTATTTTATTCCAGGCAAAAAGTTCTAGTGAACAAAAACCAAAATTAGAGACAGAATCAAATTATCATGAACAATCACCTGTAAAAAAAGACATTTTAAGCTCAGAAACTGTGAAACAAAAAGATACAGATGTAACGAACAATAAAGAAAGCATACAAGGTCAAGATCCTGGAACAGATATCTGTGATCAAGTATCCAATCTAAATATAGACTCTCAAGAAACTACTTCAATTGAAACAGAAAGTAGAAAATCTGTTGAAACAAACACTATGTTAACTGAAGAATCAAGTAACCTTGACCTTGCTCAAAAAACAGAAGAAAGTGATCACAAGGAAAAAGATATTTCAGAGGACAAAATAGGACAGACAGAAGTATTATCTACATAATAAACTGTCAGGAAAGAATATGTATTAAATGGTTGTATAATTTAAGTGATGGATTGTGTTCTAAATAATTATCTTAATGGAACCAGGAAGAAAAATTTCACTTAAACACATACATGTGTTGATGTGTTTCCCATTAGATCTGCTTTTCTTATATTTCAGGTCATTTTCTAAACACTTACAATGTATGCACATGAAACAATATTTTTTTATCACTTTAAAGTCCAGTCCTTCACTCAGCTGTGACTAGTCCAAATCTTAAGATGCAATGTTATGTTTGTATGTGAAACATTTGAATAATAATGTAGTTGAGAATTTGGGGTGGGTTTTTTTTAATTAATTTTTCACATTTGAATTTTAAGGTTTTCTTGCAATAGAATACTCTTAACTTCTATAACGCAGAGTCCATCTATTGTAGCTTCCTGTGCCTTTTGATATAAAATGCATGTGGTGATATTTTTTATTTGTATTTCAATTATACTTGCCATATTTATATGCTTCCACCATACTTGTATTTTAAAGATGTAACCATTAGAATAAATATTATTGATGCACACTAATCAGTGCCATAGCAGAGGGGGGCAGGACTGTTTTCATGACATCGGGATCAGGTGTTTTTAAGCTCGGAATTTCGGGATTGATCCTTTTGTCATTTGTTAGTGATCCTGGAATTCTTTTTTCAAATTTCAGGATGTTGGGATTGAAATTTCTCTAAATTTGGGACCTCAGAATTTCATGTTTTTTAGCCTGGGATTTTTGAACCCTTCCTATCCCCCTCATAGCAAGGAAAGTAAAACAACAATTTAGTACATTTGTTGTACTGTACTTTTAATTATACACCCACAAAATGGAAACATAACAAACAGAGAAGACTTTCTTTGTATTTTAAGGTGGTACCTAACACTACAGGGAGATAACTCTAAAATCAGCCAAACGTTTTATTATGTTGTGTTGTTATAAATGTGATTACTAAGCTTCTAAATGATCAAAATTAAAGTTTGTCAAACTGCTAAATGACCAGTGTAACTTTTAAAATGGTTGGTTAAATTTTTTGGGGGGATTAGTATTTTTTTGTCAAAGGGTCAAAGTAAATACTTTGTCAAAATTTTATGAAAATTAAACAAGCCAAATAAATTTTCGTGAAGGTGTTGGGTACCACCTTAAGTTTATTAACTTTCTATGTTAGTTATCCCCCTCCCTTTACCACTTTAACTTCCTACCACTTTTCAAAGATACACTGTGTTCTAAAATATATGTTTATTCCATTTAGAAAAGATTCTATGCCGTATATATTTCAAGAAGTAAATATTTACCCCCTTTATCCCTCAACCCCTCTTCAATACATGTTGAAGGGTTTTTTTGCATTTTATGTAAGAATTCTATTGTTTTTGTTATTTAATTTTTTTCTAATCCTTTTATTAACATTTGGACTCTAAATGCTGTAGTTTTGTATTTCATTTCTACTCTTTGCATTTATTTATTATATGCTATGTACATTAACTAGTAATTTTAATGCTCTTTTCAAAAAAGACCTTAGATCTACTCCGAATAACCTTTTGACGTCAAGCAAATAAGGTCACTCCCTCAGGTCACTATCATTTTACAATTGAAAAGTATGGAACTTTATTGTTATCATTTCTATGGGGAAATTAAATGTCTGAGAACTAAAATATTACTTATGTTTATCAACTTCATAGAATGTAGTTCCTTCCCTATATTAGAAAGTTTATATATTATGTATTTTGAGTGCAATGAATTAAATTGAATTTAGAAATTTGTGCAATGTTTTATATTATATTATGTGACAAGATTTGTTTTGTATTTATTAGAATTCACATATTTTATTGCTTTATTTATATTGGGCATTTCTTAAAATTGCATTATTTAGTCATAGATTGATATAAATTTGTTTTTCATAGATAAATGTACTTTCATTTTGTGCTTGTAACAAATCCTGCATGCATTCTTAAAGAAGATTTGTATATTTTTGCTGTCATGGATACCCATTTAATCTTTACCAATACCAGTACTTGTTATATAATTTGTGGCGTGCACGTTGAATTATACCTATAAGTACCTATAAGTAAATATTGACAAAAATGCATTTGTAAAGAGGGATTGAACTTTATTCAAATTTGATTATCTCCCTTGTGCCATTGTAAATCTCATTTAATAAAGATACCACAGTGTATTCTGCAGCTAGAACTTTTTCTATTAAATAATTACATTTAATACATGTATGTTTTATTTTGATTAGCCTACAGCAGACTGGCCTCAATCTGAAATAAACCTTCATTTTAAAATGAAATGAAACATTCATGATGTGCACAGGTAAACAAGTGAAAATCTTGATAGAAATCTGTGTTTTCATGATCCCAGCAAAAAGATGTAATTATAAGTATTAAAAGTTTCTTTCTTTTTACCTTCGTAAAAGTTTTTGCAACCAAAATAATTTACAAGAAGAAACATTCAATTCTTAAATATTGTAACAATGTCGATTTCATGTCACAATACTCTTCGTCACAATTTGGGGCTCTATTTGGGACAGTTTCTATTTTTGCTTTACATTTTCCTACCTTTAGCTTTTTTTTTAAAAAGTCTATTCAAAGCTGCAGTATAAAAATGATATGAGGTCAACTTCAGAAAAATATGGACCCTTTTGTATTTGGCACACATCTGTTGAAAAGCTACATTTTTTAATCCATGTACCAAAATTTTTATAAATTTTCTGAGTTTGACATAATTCTTAATAAATAAATATGTGAAATAAAGTATAAGTTATCCTGCAAGTCTTGAATGCTCTAGAATGACATAAGTCATGAATAAGGATGAATATACAGCAGTCATGAACATCATTAATGAATCAAATAGTAGTCATGAACATCATTAATGAATCAAATAGTAGTCATGAACATCATTAATGAATCAAATAGTAGTCATGAACATCATTAATGAATCAAATAGTAGTCATGAACATCATCAATGAATCAAATAGTAGTCATGAACATCATTAATGAATCAAATAGTAGTCATGAACATCATCAATGAATCAAATAGTAGTCATGAACATCATTAATGAATCAAATAGTAGTCGTTAGCATGGTCCAAATTTTAATGGAATTATAGGTTATTGTTGATCATCTCGACGAGATTGATTTTCTTGCTTGAGCTAGGATGGTGACAGAGAGAAAGGCAATCAAGTTGAGATGACGAATAATAATCTATTTATCGCTATTTTACCTATTACGATGTTGTCAATTTCATGTCAATTTTATTAGTAAAGCCACATGCCTGCTTAGTTTCTAGCGATAATTTTCCATCTCAAACTAGAAGCATGATATGAAAAATTATCACAAAAAAAGATCAAAGAAAAAAATGCACAAAATAGCTATAATGACATTTACAAGATACCTGTACAAATAAACCAATATTAGCCAGTTATACACCTTATCACTAATCCCAGCTGAACCGGCTGCTTGAACTTTTGACGCATACAACAATCACTTTGTATTGTGGCGTCAGATATTCTGTTTTAAGACGTCAAAATTTTAGGGGAACCTGTGTGATTTTCAGTAATGGGGGATAAATAGCGATAATGTGTATTGCCTTCTTTGTTGTGTTCCTGAGATATAAACATGATTGATTTAGCCATATAAGGTCTATGTGATCACTCTGGATATAAATATTATTGATCTAGCCATATTGGGTCTATGTGATCACTCTGGATATAAATAGGATTGATCTAGCCATATTAGGTCTATGTGATCACTGGATATAAATATGACTGATCTAGCCATATTAGATCTATGTGATCACTCTGGATATAGATATGATTGGTCTAGCCATATTAGGTCTATGTGATCACTCTGGATATAAATATGATTGATCTAGCCATATTAGGTCTATGTGATCACTGGATATAAATATGACTGATCTAGCCATATTAGGTCTATGTGATCACTCTGGATATAAACATGATTGATTTAGCCATATAAGGTCTATGTGATCACTCTGGATATAAATATGATTGATCTAGCCATATTAGGTCTATGTGATCACTCTGGATATAAATAGGATTGATCTAGCCATATTAGGTCTATGTGATCACTGGATATAAATATGACTGATCTAGCCATATTAGATCTATGTGATCACTCTGGATATAGATATGATTGGTCTAGCCATATTAGGTCTATGTGATCACTCTGGATATAAATATGATTGATCTAGCCATATTAGGTCTATGTGATCACTGGATATAAATATGACTGATCTAGCCATATTAGGTCTATGTGATCACTCTGGATATAAACATGATTGATTTAGCCATATAAGGTCTATGTGATCACTCTGGATATAAATATGATTGATCTAGCCATATTAGGTCTATGTGATCACTCTGGATATAAATATGATTGATCTAGCCATATTAGGTCTATGTGATCACTGGATATAAATATAATTGATCTAGCCATATTAGGTCTATGTGATCACTGGATATAAATATGATTGATCTAGCCATATTAGGTCTATGTGATCACTCTGGATATAAATATGATTGATCTAGCCATATTAGATCTATGTGATCACTGGATATAAATATAATTGATCTAGCCATATTAGGTCTATGTGATCACTCTGGATATAAATATGATTGATCTAGCCATATTAGGTCTATGTGATCACTCTGGATATAAATATGATTGATCTAGCCATATTAGGTCTATGTGATCACTCGGGATATAAATATGATTGATCTAGCCATATTAGGTCTATATGCTCACTCAGGATATAAATATGATTGATCTAGCCATATTAGGTCTATGTGATCACTCTGGATATAAATATGATTGATCTAGCCATATTAGGTCTATGTGATCACTGGATATAAATATGATTGATCTAGCCATATTAGGTCTATGTGATCACTCTGGATATAAATATGATTGATCTAGCCATATTAGGTCTATGTGATCACTCTGGATATAAATATGATTGGTCTAGCCATATTAGATCTATATGATCATTGAGGATATAAAGATGATTGAAAATTCTGAGCTGAAGATATATTATGAATCTAATAATATTATGACTCTATAGTAGCTAGATATAAGAAGATGTGGTATGAGTGCCAATGAGAAACCCTCCATCCAAGTAACAATAAGTAAAGATAAACTATTAAATGTAAAGGTTAAGCCTTCAACCCATTCCCTCGGCTCAGACTGAATAGCAAGCTAATGTAAGACAATTTCAACTCCTAATCTTTATTAAAAAAACAAGACATGAGAAATACCTTTAAGAAAAAATTAAATTACAAAAACTCGAGAGGAAAATCAAATGGAAAAGTCCATAAACACATGGCAAAATCAAAGGACAAACACATCAAAAACGAATGGACAAGAACTGTTATATTCCTGACTTGGTAAAGGCATTTTCAAATGTAGAAAAATTGGATTAAACCTGGTTTTATAGAGCTAAACCTCTCCATTTGTTGACAGTCTCATCAAATTCCGCTATATTTACTATGATGCATGAACTTTTAAGAACCACACCAGCAAACAACAACCACTGAACATCAGGTTTTGTCATAGAACAGATTCAAACAAATGCAGTTAGTTTAAACATTGTAATAGGTGCCCACCTTCACCCTTACCCGAACCAATAGTGTTATATCACAACATAGAAAGACTCACTATAAAATTTGAAATGGCTTACCTCAATCAAAAGACATATTAACAAAAACAAGTGAGCATAAATTGAAGGTATAAATTAGATCTATATATGACACAATATTATATATACAAAATTAGTTCAAGACCCTTGTGAGCACACTCACATACCCCATGCCCCCACATTGTCACTCGACAAAGAAATTCTCAATTTTTTTCTAGGAGTTTTGCCCCTTTGAACTTAGAATGGTGGCCTAAATATACTACTGCAACAGTTTGTAATCACAACTCTTATGAAACAACACAACACAATTTCAACTAGTCATCTACTATTACCAACATATGAGGCACTTTTTGGATGATAAATCAGCATCTTACGTAGTGGTGCAAAACTTGATACACTTATACTAAGTAGTGCATTTTTCTACTATCACAAATGTTAAAGGATACAAGAGTCGTATTAACAATTTATAAAGAAGGGGCTTTTAGAAAAAAATTTAACATGATTTCTAGCTTCAATTAAATCAATATTTACTCTTTTTAAATTATTTATCATCATGTTTAGATTTAATTAGATAAATATTTGTATTGAAGATTTTGTGTCTCTTAATTAACATTTTTTTAATCGTAAATACTTAAACAATTAGTATCAGAATCTTTTCAGTCCGACTTAGACTTAACAATTTTAACCTTGATTTTTTTGTCAGAGATTTCGAGGGCTGATATCGATATCGGCCCCGAGGGTTGATAACTAACCTTGACTTCCGAATATTATTGGCTATGCAAAAACGTACATATCAATATAAAATATGTGATAAATAAGTCTTCATAGTCTTGATATGGATCAACGTTCCACTGAAATACAGGCTCCTGACTTGCGACAGGGGTATATGATGTGACTGGGTTTAACTATAGTGTGAATGCGCCAACCCTCCCCTTTAATGCCTCGTTCACACGGACATTTAATTCGATTTGAATTCGAATCGAATGCGAATCGAATTCGCTAATCGCGTTCACACGCTCTTCTTTTTTAATTCGAATTGATTCGAATTGGCTAATTCGAAATATCCAATTCGCATTAGAAATACGCTTTTGTCAGTGCAAATTAAATGTTAACGTAGTTAGGGCAGTAAAGCGAAGTTAACGCGCATTGTAATTCGAATTAAAATTGACGTTAGGACTTAAAACTTTTCGAATGTGAATTAAACTAGTTCGAATTAGTTAATTTGAATCGAATTCGAATTACGTGTGAACTCAGCATGATAGTACATTTGACTACTTGCTATTCAAATTCAAATTATTTGATTTTGATTCGAGTACTACTTCAGGCTGGTCACATAGAGCATGAAATACATGGAAAGTTTATATATGTATATATATTTAAATGGTATCCGTCTTTTATTTTTTATTTTTTTTTAGTTTAAAAGTTTACCATTGCTTTATTTTGTTATTTAAGTTATTTTAAGGTATATAGGAAATTTTTTTTTGAGACAAGTGCCTGTGAGAAAAACAATCAAAACACGTACATGTTCCCAAGATTTTTAAAATTGAGTTCAACGAAACACTTCAGTTCACATATTCAGTCTTTAAATTCGGAGACTTTGTAACTATTCATATTAAATTACTTTGTTGAAAAATGTCAGTTTAAACACGTTTGTAACAATGTATTAAGGGTCAACCATGGTGCCAAAATCAGCCGTTATATTGTAATTTATACAAACTCGGTCAAGGTCAACTTAAAAGTGCGTCACGCGGCCAACTAAATAAGTGATGTCATGATAATAGTCTATTCAGCGGATCCAGAGCGTTTCAGATTCACTTAATAATTTGAAATCGTACCCCTGCTTTAATTAACCATCACCGATATGATTTATAGAGTATGTGTCAAGATCGACATGATAAATATTTGTTTACACAAAATAAAATTTTGAACTATATAATTCGTATCCATTGTTAGTAAATAGTCACCCTCCCACTTTGTAAGTTGTTTTATAACCGTACTGCCAGTTCTTCAACCCATCAAAATTGTACTACTAGTAGTATTCAACCTATTTGATATTTTTCGATATATTCCTATTTCGTCTTTAAATATATATTAATATATATATATATAAACTACCATTCAACAAGAATAAGAACTTAAATAATTCGTGTCCATTGGTAGAAAATATGTCACCCTCCCTCTTTAATTGCTAGTTGTTTCCTAATCGTGTTGTCAGTTCTGCACCCCAGCAAAATGACACCATGCATCCTACTAGGCAGCACTTTTTATATTTTTCCCTTTGTCGTCGTAAAAGAATTATTCTGGTCCCCAATTTAATGAAAAAAGTGTTGTGTTCAAGCAGATAACAAAATAATGTTTTCTGAATGAAAATCCCCCCCCCCCCCCATACCTTATAGTGTTAAGTTTGAGGACCAAAAACTAATTTAATTGATAGCGTAGATAAAAACTGGGAAAAAAATTAAAGTGTCTGACTTACTCAAAAAACAATACCACCCATCTCCCCCTTTTTGAAGTATTCTTAAGATTTCTTATAACCGAGTATGGTGACACTACTGTTTTCAAGCTTCATTGGAGTAACGGTTGCGGCTTTGACGAGAATATTTATGAATGATCGTTGAGCTGTTCGTCATTTTAATTATGTCATGATTTTACGATATTCCAGAATATCTTTAGAAATATTTTCCGGGCTAGTATTGATGGAAGCCATGATTGGTTTTAATTGATCTCATGGTTTCGAAAGTGTAGACTATAATATTTCTTTTTTTCTTTTACACATTATGACTTGGATGGACGGTTGTCTCATGGGCACTCATACCACATCTTCTTATATATATTGAAGAAAAATAGTGTGACAAGCAATGGACATAAAAGTAATGACAATAGACAATGGATGCGTCCAATATCATAGCCGGTACGTAGGACTATGTAGAGCTGTTTTGGACTTCTGGACGTATGGCTAGCCTTACCGCTCAATATATATATATATAAATGTTCAGTTGTCTAGGTTTTCTAAAAATGACGTCGGATTGATAGGCCCGTCTATTTTTGATGGGTTATAAAGATGTTAGAAGATTTGGTATGAGTGCCAATGAGATAACTCTCACATCCAAGTCACAAAAAGTAACAGTTAACCATTATAGGTCAAAGTACGGCCTTCAACACGGAGTCTAAGTAATGGATCACACCAAACAGCAAGCTATAAAGTACAGCTACGTAGCTGGTCATTCATCAAAAAATAAGAGAGCTGCTACGACATCGAACGCAACTCAAATTATATGAAAAAAGTGCAAATATCTAAAAACGATCTTAAGGATTACTCAAGTTAACTGATTTTCAAACTAATTGTTAAATAACTACTTCATAAATATTATACTTTGTTTTCAGTCAAAATGTTCACAATTTCCATTTTTTTAAGTCTGTATTTAAATAAAAGATTGTGTCTGTTTGATTTCTGTGAGTAAGGCTTTTTTTTTTCAAGTGAATATTAATTTAATACGTTAATAAATACTTGATAACTATCGCTTTGATTTATGTCAAAAGACTTTCACAAAAGAAAAATCAAATAAAATTGAGAATGGAAATGGGGAATGTGTCAAAGAGACAACAACCCGACCAAATAAAAAAAACAACAGCAGAAGGTCACCAACAGGTCTTCAATGTAGCGAGAAATTCCCGCACCCGGAGGCGTCCTACAGCTGGCCCCTAAACAAATATATACTAGTTCAGTGATAATGAACGCCATACTAATTTCCAAATTGTACACAAGAAACTAAAATTAAAATAATACAAGACTAAAAAAGGCCAGAGGCTCCTGACTTGGGCAGGCGCAACAATGCGGCGGGGTTAAACATGTTTGTGAGATCTCAACCCTCCCCCTTTACCTCTAACTAATGTAGAAAAGTAAACGCATAACAATACGCACATTAAAATTCAGTTCAAGAGAAGTCCGAGTCTGATGTCAGAAGATGTAACCAAAGAAAATAAACAAAATGACAATAATACATAAATAACAACAGACTACTAGCAGTTAACTGACATGCCAGCTCCAGACTTCAATTTAACTGACTGAAAGATTATGATTTCATTATATGAACATCAGGCACAATCCTTCCCGTTAGGGGTTTAGTATCATACCATCATAACATATATGAGAAGAACATAACCCGTGTCATGCCAACAACTGTTTTTAGAATAAATGTGTTTAATTCCGACGCAAAGACCTTATCAGTGACTCAATATTAACGCCAAAATATGCAATCTTTAATGACTTGACAACAGTATCGTAATTATATCCCTCCTTAATAAGTCTATTCAAAGGTTTTGTAAGTTTCTGGGGTGAATACTGACACCTTCGTGCTTTTTAAAGAATATTTCCATAAAAAATTGGATGAGAAATACCTGAACGTATAAAAAGTCTGCATGTTGAGCTATATTTACGAATGATGTCTTTATACCGATGATAAAATTTAGTAAATGTTTTGACTAGTTTGTGATATCGAAAACCCTGGTGTTATAATTTTTCAGTAATACATAAATTTCTCTCGTTAAAATCTAAAACATTGTTACATACACGAGCGAATCGTACAAGTTGAGATATATAAACACCGTAAGATGGTGGCAAGGGAACGTCACCATCTAAAAACGGATAATTATCGATAGGAAATGAAAAATAAATTTTAGTATTCAGCTTTCCGTTAGTGATATAGATATCAAGATCGAGGAAAGGGCAGTGGTCATTGTTAGTATTAGCTTTATTTAAAGTAAGTTCAGCAGGATAAATTTCATTAATATACATACTGAAGTCGTCATTATTAAGAGCCAAAATATCATCCAAATATCTAAAAGTATTATTAAATTTGTTTATCAGATGCTGTTTTGATGGGTCTTTGCTTATTTTTGTCATAAACTGTAACTCATAACAATACAAAAAGAGGTCCGCAATAAGTGGTACACAGTTAGTCCCCATTGGAATTCCGATAATCTGACGACATACGGAATCCCCAAAGCGAACACAAATGTTATCTAGTAAAAATTCAAGGACATATATAGTATCAAAGCATGTCCAATTAACATAGTTTTTTGCTTATTGCTACTAAAAAATTTGTAAGGGTTCCGCGGAACCCAGTGTCTCGCCTACTTTTGTTGTAAATCGCAGGCTCAACAACAATGAGGAAAAAAATCAATAAAAATATTCCTCTTGATACTATCTTTTGATTGTAAGAAGCTTCTGTCTAAGTTTGGTAAAAATCTAGGAGAGTTAATTAATCTTATAAATGTTTTGAAAATTTTAACTGCAGACTGTATGTAATATTAACTGGAAGAAAATTATAGACCATTTAAAAGTAAAATACAGAAAAAATGGAGTTATACTTTTACAAAATTTACTTCTGGATACTATCTTATAATAGTCCAAGTTTGGTACAAACCCAGGATAGTTAAAGAAAGTTTAAAAAATTTAACAACTTTAACCACAGAGTGAATGTAATGTTTCCCTGCAGAAAAACTAAGTCCATTTAAAAGTAAAATACGGAAAAAATGGATTTATTTTTTTACAAAATTTACTTCTGGATACTATCTTATGATCATAAACAAGCTTCTGTCCAAGTTTGGTACAAACCAAGGATACTTTAAGAAAGTTATTAAAATTCTAAAAACTTTAACCACAGAGTGAATAAAATTTTTCCCTGCAGAAAAAACTAAGTCCATTTATAAGTAAAATTTGGAAAAAATGGAATTTTATTTTTACAAAAATTTACTTCTGGTTACCATCTTATGATCATACACTAGCTTCTGTCCATGTTTGGTATGAATCCAGTACAGTTTAAGAAAGTTATTAAAATTTCAAAAACTTTAACCACGGAGTGAATATTTGTGGACGCCGCCGACGACGACGCCGACGCCGACGGAAAGTAGGATCGCTTAGTCTCGCTTTTTCGACTAAAGTCGAAGGCTCGACAAAAATGACCTAAAAGAGTTTGAACATATGTATTCACATTCTGATTTTTTGAATGCCCATTTAATTAGGTGTGTGAATTTTTTCTTAATGAGAATGTGAGGCAATGTGGAATACAGGGTAGAAAAATCAAAACCTGCTTCTTTAATTTTACGTGTTAAATATATTTACAAATATTTTGCTGACGCAGTTATTGTTCTCGACCCTAAGACCTTGACCAAACAAAAAATCGTCATACTCAACCGAATAGAATGACGTAATTTGAAATGTATGTCAGTCTTTCCAAATTCTGATGATTTCTAAATACATCTTATAATTACGTCATCAAAATTAAAATATTACTGATTATTACAATACAGATATGAATGAAATAGAGAAACGAAAGATTCAAAGGGACATTCAAACGCATAAGTTGAAAATTAATTAACAACGCCATTGTCAAAAATGAAAAAAGAACAAAAACAAAAACAAAAAAATACAAAATATAACATAGAAAACTAAAGATTGAGTAACACGAGCCCCTACAAAACTGGAGGTAATCTCATGTGCTCCTGGCCTCACGGTCATCGAGCATGATGTTTGTGCTCAGAGTATTGAGCAAAGTTTTATGCCTTCAAGGCCTGATGCCAGTTAATCAAAGCATGATCCACATGTGGCACCCGTCGTGTTGGTTATATATACGTCATCGAAACACTCAACCAACGCCAAAAATTACCAAAAGTCACAAACGTACAAATGCCTTTAACAGACAATCGCGTTAAGCAATAGCAATATTTATCCTGCAATTAGGTGTCCTACTATACAGATACAGCCCTACAGATATCGCCATGCTGTATCTGTATACTATACAGATATTGCTTTAAAGCTCCGCCCACTGCCGGACTAAGTATTGTTTGAACCTGTACGCGTGACCTCAGAATGTGTATTCCCGTTGCATTCCAATGACGTATCAATTGTCGATTTCAAAACTTGAAGTTGTATGATTGTGTTACAAAATCAACCATGTCAATTTCAGAATGCATGTTTAGTGAATGTCAAGTCTCAAGCGTAGGACAACTCGTACACTTCTGTTTCAAATTTGACAATATTTTGTTATTTGGTTTTACTGTTGAAATTAGTTGTTATGTTAAAATAGATAATTATTCACCTTGAGCGGTGTATTATTGGTGACCATTCGAGATTCTTTTTTTTGCGAACCCGTCTTCAGCGTAATGCGTGATTTTGATATTGCTTCGCGGGCCTCAAGGGATTACAAATCGAAAATGAATACTAAATATGCTAGTTTTTGTATCGTTCAAAACACAAACAATATACAGAATAAATTGCAGGATAAAGACAATAACTGTTCAGTGTCTTTAAATATCAACTGTATTATACTCGGCTCGAGATAGGTGTAGTAGCTCGCTAAAAGCTCGCAAACCTCTTGTTTCCTAGCCTCGTACAAATACAGCTGATATTTAAAGACACTAAACAGTTATTGTCTATATATTTTATTGTCAATTTGAGACACCTAATATATATGCAGTATGTCATATTAAATTTTGAACGACCAATAAATATACTGTGAGCCAGGTGGAATTTTTTTTCGGATTGAGTATTCATTTTAATTTATCTGTAGCTACGCATGCTTGTTTTCAGCGGCCTTGCTAAAGGTTCTTAAACTTTTTTCTTCGATTGCTGCTTTAGTTTGATTTAAACATATTTATTTATAGTGGATTGGGAAACAAGTTTTGCAACTTATATTTATCCCTTTCTGCGGGTGCGAGTGCTGGCTTGTAGCGGCATTAGCCTACTCTTTTTCGAAATCTACAAGGGTGTCTTTAACGTGCAAGAGATATGGCTCTCTCTTAACACGGATCAGCCATGTATCGTCCCCTTCCGACGGACTATCATCGTTTACTCAAGACCATACTCGCAAATAGTGTTGAGGGAGAGCCGAAAATTGAGTTCCTGAACCTTTGTGTTAGTAGTCCGATGCACTAACCACTACACCTCGGCTCTCTTCTTGCTTTTTGTGTTGTGGAATATTACTTTTTTATTGTGCACATTGAATGTTTTTTATCAGGCCAAGATACTAGTATTCATTAAGTTCAAACACGATACTCTTGCTTTAATTCTCCTCTCTGGAAAATCAAATCGTTCTTTCCAATGTGGTACAATTCGACGAGCTCTAAAGTTTACGAAAAATGAAATGTAAACAAGTCCATCAATACAGAATTAGAACCATACAAACAAGTTTAAATCAGCAGCACAAAACATTCTCTCAAAAGAACATCATGCCCACCATAAATTGGTCATTTCTTACGACCAGCAGCACTTTGTTTACCAAAATCTACCAATTAAATCAATTGTCAATTTTTGGCAGATAAATAATATGAATCTTGTCAGAAATACAAAATACATTTGTTAGCGTACAGTAATCCAGATTGAATTATAATAATAAAAGTATAACGAAAAACAAAGCATGCTTTTAGAAATAACTTTACATGAGGTGGAGTCAATGTTTGGGAAAATAACACTTTTTTTCAATCTTAATTCACTTGATTGACAGTATTCTAAACAAGTTTACACTTCTTCACAGGTATTTGTGTAAAGTTGAGAATGGGAATGGGGAGTGTGTCAAAGCGACGACAACCCGACCATAGAGCAGAAAACAGTCACCAATGGGTCTTCAATGTAGAAAGAAACTCCCGCACCCGGAGGCGTCCTTTAGCTGGCCCCTTAACAAATATCTACACTAGTTCAATGATAATGGACGTCATACTAAACTCCGAATTATACACAAGAATCTAAAACAAGTGAACATAAACTGAAGGAATAAATTAGGTCTATGACACAAAATTACATGTATATATTCAAAATTATTTAAAGAACCATTGTAAGAACACTCACATACCCCATGCCCCCACATTGTCACTGGACAAACAAAATCTCAATTTTTTACTACTAGTTATGCCCCTTTAAACTAAGAATGTTGGCCTAAATATACTACTGCAACAGATTGTAATCACACAACTATGAAACAACACAACAGAATTTCAACTAGAAATCAACTATTACCAACATTTGAGGCACTTTTTGGATGATAAATCATCATTCTAATATGACGTCCTTATTACGCTTTGTAAACAAAGCCGTGTTCTAATGAGCATAAAAAATATGTTTGGCACATGCGCACGAACTTACTATGTACATTAACGTTATTTTCATCGTTGTCCTTTACAATGTATTCATTTAAGCAGCTAGCATAAACTTTTATTATATATTTATATAAAACAACATATATTTACCCTTCTCGTAGTTTTTAAACATAACAAATTATGAAATGTAATGCACAGACTCCTCGGGGAGGAAACGAGAAAAGCCAAACATTTTTACGGTATTTTTGTACGCTTCGACCTATAAAAGTATTGTATTTGTCCTATTAGAATCGAAATAATTCCTTCATGTCATGCTCTCTGCTCATTTTAACATGGGTAGGCATTATATTTGACCACATTTTAAACCTCCCTAACGCTCAGTGTAAAATATCGACAAATATAATGCCTACCCATGTTAAAATGAGCATAGAGCATGACATGAAGGAATTATTTCTTAATTTGACGTAGTGGTGCAAAACTTGATACACTTATACATAGTTATAGTGCTATTTTTCACAAATGTTAAAGGATACAAAAATCGTATTTACAAATTATAAAGAATGTGCTTCAGAAAGAAAATGTATGTTTCGTTCGTATGCATGTATATATTCTAAATTGTGACTATCTATAGTGCCGAACCTTCTATCCAGGCGTATAAACGAGTGGTCACTTTCTGTCCAGACGTATTTATAAACGAGTGGTCGACAAGTGGCTACATTTTTATTAAATCAATATTTCTTGTATGTTTCAAACTGTCCTTCACTGTTGACAACGAGTATAATTATACTTACATTTGCCCAAATTTACCCTTGGAAAAAATGTGTAAATAAATCTTTATTTTACCAAATCTTTTTTGGGAATTAGTAATTCTAAGATTTTTATAAATAATATTTTTTACACCAGACAAGCGTATGCGTTGAGTATAATGACTAGTATGTCACTATCGGACACGCAGGACAGAGATTGATAGTTCAAAATGGAAAGTTACAAGTTACCAGCCGTGTACACGAATCAATATCCAAAGAAGTGAAACGATCAGATAAGGGAAGGTCCGAATTTATTTAAATAAGTTAATCATATAAATTAAAATAATTATGAACAAATTAGATTTTCGAAAATAATTTTCACAGAACACTTATTTCTGATCATTTATGACTTTAACCTTTGACTTTTTAACTAATTCCCATACAAACAGTTAAAAACCGACAGATCACGGTTATTTAAAAAAAAAAACATTTTCCGTGACAAGTTATTTAGTCGGATAAAACAACCGCACGAGATATCGACACGCAATTACGACTACATAAGGTTTCTGTAGTTTTGGCCCTTTGTAGTTCTTAGACATATCGTGGTTTTCTAATCGGACAAGATGGCAAAATAGCGGCACGCATTGAATTGATACTCTAAGTTTAAAATCGATCATTATCTCTTATCTATTAAAATGAAACTTTAATATCTATGAATTTGAGCATTTTTATACAGAATGGACATTTTATCAATTTTTGATTTCTTTGCGGAGTTTCCTTTTAAACAAGATGTCTATTTGCAATCAGATCAATATTTACTCTTTTAAGATTTATTTATCATCAATTTTAGATTTAATTAGATAAATATTTATATTGAAGATCTTGTGACTCTTAACATTTTTTTAATCGTTAAATATTTAAACAATTGGTATTGGAATCTTTTCATTCCGACTTAGGCTCACCAATTTTAAACTTAATTTTTGTCAGAGACTGGTTTCGCTTTTAAGCAAATCATAAATACAAATGGCACAATAACACTACGATGGTTAAAGAAAACTTCGAATATCTTAATCATATATAAACAAGTTAAAACCCAGAGAACATATACAAGTTATTTATATTTGATTTCGATTAAGCAGTTATTTGATATCCTTCTTAGGTATAGTGTGTCCTCCTCAAGGGAAGGTGGTTGTATGTGCTTTTTAATGTCAGATGGAGCTTATGAATTGAAAATTGGTATAATCTGCTTATCTGGTAAGCGAGCGGCATATAAGAGTTACAGCGTATATCTGATTGTTATTATCGACCAATATATCCATGCTTATACAAATAAGAAGATGTGGTATAATCGTTTATGAGACAACTCTCCATTAGAAAGCAATTTATATAAGTAAACATCTTGATATGGATCAACGTTCCACTGAAATACAGGCTCCTGACTTACGACAGGAATATATGATAAGGGGGGGGGGGTGGTGTTAACTAATTGGAATGCGCCAACCCTCCAACCGCCAACCCTCCCTTTTACTAGTATAGATATTTTTACTACTTATTATAACTATTAGAATTCAAAATTCTATTTTTAATCTAGTACTACTACTAGTTGGTCACTTAATGCATGAAATACATGGAAATTTCTACATATATAGTTACATGAGGGGGAGGAGGGGCAATACCTTTTTGTGTTAACCTGTTATGGCCCTTTTCAGGGTGTTGTTAACTGTTATCTTAGATCACTTAAAGCTGTTAACTGTTTTCAACCCACTTTGTTAATTGTTATCAGCCTGTTTGCATTTTTTGCTAACTGTTTTTGTCCAAATCGAGCCCCCTATTGCACCGCTCTTATATGGTATCCCTCTTTTATTTTCAAGTATCAACAAAATTAAGATTAATATTCAAAACGTTTACCATTGCCAATATTCAGTCTTTAAATTTGGAGACTTCGTGATTAATCTTATAAAATTACTTTGTTTAAAAAATGTCAGTTTGTATACGCTTGTAACAATATATTAAGGGTCAACCATGGTTTCCATAATCAGCCGTTATATTGTAATTTATACAAACTCGGTCTAGGTCATCCTAACTTCAAAGCGCGTCACACGACCAACTAAATGTGATGTCACTATAATGGGCTATTCAGCGGATTCAGAGCGTTTAAGAAAGTGGTTTAAGATTTACTTAAGAAATTGAAATCGTACCCCTGGTTTAATTAACCATCACCGATATAATATATGAAGTATGTGTCAAGATCAACATGATAAATATGTGTGTTCACAAAATAAACTTTGAACTATATAGTTCGTGTCCATTGTTAGTAAATAGTCACCCTCCCGTCCGACCGTGGGAGGGCTGTAAAGCCAGTCAAGGTCGTTAAACACCTCCATTTGTCACCTTCCCACATTTAAGTTGTTTTATAACGGTACTGCTAGATCTTCAACCCATCAAAATGGTACTAGTATTCAACCTATTTTATATTTATCGATATGTTCCTTTTTCGTCTTTAAATTAGATATTAATATATATTTATAACTACCATTCAACAAGATTGTATTCTTAAATATATAATTCTTGTCCATTGTTTGAAAATATGTCACCCTCCCTCTATAATTGCTAGTTGTTTCCTAATCGTATTGTCAGTTCTTCACCCTAGCAATATGGCACCATGCATCCTATTAGGGAGCACTTTTTATAAGTTTCCCTTTGTGTCTTAAAAAAAGTCTTCTGATCCAAATTTGACGAAAAAAATATTGTGGTCAAGAAGATATCAACTAAAATTTGACACCAGATTTTCCCAATACCTTATAGTGATAAATTTTGAGGACAAAAAGAAAAAAAAAATTTAATTTGCTTGATAGCGTAAATAAACTGAAAAAAATCTTTAAAAAGCTGACTTATACAAAAACCAATAATATCCCCCTACAACCAATATTTTTCTGGACAATTAAGTAATGATGGCAGCCATGATTGGTTTTAATTGATCTCGTGGTTTCGAAAGAGTAGACTTAAATGGGTTTTTTCTTTTACAAGTTGGGACTTGGATAGAGAGTTGTCTCATTGGTTCTCATGACCATGTACATCTTCTTATATCAATTGAAGAAAAACAATGTAACAAACGATGGACATAAAAGTAATAGCAATGGACCAGGGATGCCTCCAATATCATATATCCGCTTCATAGGTCTATGTAGAATTGTACTAACTACTGGACGTACAGCTGGCTATAGATAAAGATAGCCTAAAACATAAAGCTGTCTACGGTATCTAAATACATTTCTCGACTAGTAATGATGGAAGCCAAGCCATTATTGCATGATTTTAATTGATCTTGTGGTTTCGAGAGATAAGACATGACGAAAAACAGAGAGACAAACAATGGACATACAAGTAATGGAAATGAACCAGGAGGGCGTTTAATAGCATAACTTCGCTTCATAGGGCTATGTAGAGTTGGACTACTCGATGTAAGGCTAGCCTAACCACTATATATATCTATAGATAGCCTTAAACATCAAGCGGTCTAGGATATCTAAAATGGTGTCGGATTGATAGACCCGTCTATTTTTGATAGGCTATATATATGTTAGAAGATGTGGTATGAATGCCAATGGGACAACTCTCTCATCCAAGTCATAATTAGTAAAAGTAAACCATCATAGGTCAAAGTACAGTCTTCAACATTGGGCGTTGGATAACACCAAACAGCAAGCTATAAAGTATAGCTGCATATCAGGTCGTTCATCAATAAATAAGTGAGCTGCTACGACATCGAACACAACTCAATAAGTGCAAATCTAAAACAAAAACAATCTTAATTTGAACAAATTAAAGAACTTTTCTATTTGATTGTTATTTTTAAGCATTATTCAGGCGAAGTGATTTTCAAACTAATTGTTAAATAGATCTGAAATAAATGCTTGATAAATATTATACTTTGTTTTCAGTCAAAAGATTTTCACAATTTTTATTTTTTTTAAATCTTTATTTAAATTAAAGATTTTGTCTGTTTGGTTTTTGTTTGTAAGGCTTTCTTCAAGTGGTTTTTTAAATCTTTTGTTAAAAATTTTAAGAGATCTTTAATAAATACTTGATAAATATCGCATTGATTTATGTGAAAAGACTTTCACAAAAGAATAATCAAAACAGGCTTCTTAAATTACGCGTGTTAAATATATTTACAAATATTTTGCTGACGCAGTTATAGTTCTTGACCCTAAGACCTTGACCAAACAAAATAATCGTCATATTCAACCGAATTGAATGACGTAAAGTTGAAATGTATGTACTTGCCAAATTTGGATGTTTTCTAAAAACAGCTTGTATAATACTTCATCAAAATTGAAATATTACATATCATTACAATACAGATATGATATGAATGAAATAGAGAATCGAATTCAAAGATACAAAGGGACAATTTAACATTGAAAATAAACTGAAAACGCCATGGCAAAAAAATGAAAAAAGACCAATAAGACAAAAAATAAATAACATAGAAAACTAACAATTGAGCACACGAGTCCCATCAAAACTGGCGGTGATCTCATGTGCTCCTGGTGTTAAGCAAAGCATACTCCACATGTGGCACCTATCGTTTTAGTCATGTAAGGAGGTGCTTGGAATACGTCACCAAACAAGCTCCAAAAGTAACCAAACGTCATCTAGAGGCCAAACGTACAAATTCCATTAACAGAAAGGCGTTTTAGCAATAGCAATACATATTCATTGTCAATTGAAGACGCTCATTGTATATGCAGTATGATCATATTAGATTTAAAAGGGTGCAAACGATTAGTGAACGACCAATTGATATTATGAAAGCCACTTGAGAGGATTTGTTTTGGGATTGAATTTTCATTTTCATCTGTTGCTAAGCACGTTTTTTTTCTTCAGCGGCCTTGTTATGCGAAAGTTTATTTGCACTTTTGGTCACGATCGATTCTTGGATTTTGAGTTGCAGAATATTCCTTTTTGGCTTGTGCAATGTTAAATATCAGGCCAGGATACTAGTATTCATTTTCAAAATCCTCATAGCTGCTTCCCCTCTCTAGAAACACAAATGGTCGTACCATTGTGGTACAATTCGACAAGCTCTAAATCGTACCGAATGAAATATAAACAAGTCCATCAATACAGATGATTCTCTCAAAAGAACATCCTGCACACCATACATTGATTTGGTTCTGATCATTTCTTACGACCAGCTTTTCTTTATTTGCAAAAATCTACCAAATGAATGTTGAGAAATTTTTCAAAGTACAGTCATCGAGATATTAGATTGAATTATAACAATAAAAGTAAGTAACGAAAAACAAAACATTGTATTGGAAAAAAATTTGCATGTGGAATCAATGTTTGGGAAAATACCACTTTTTTCAATCTTAATTACATAACTGACAGAATTCTTAACCAGTTCACACTTCTTTACACACATTTGTGTCCTGTTGTCTATTATCCGCGACAATTACCAGTTTTTAACATATACATGTAAATTACAGAGTAATCTAAAAATATCAACTACTTTGACTCTTAAAGTAGCTATAAAACGCATCGATTTGCACGTCAAAAATTGTCATATAGATAAACACCGATATTTAGATATTTTAAAGAATCTACAAGGAAAAGAAATCATGGCTTACAATTGCAACTCATATATATTAAAACCTCGTGTCTGCTACACAATTAGCAAGTAACTGCATGACGACAGAAGGAAACAAATAATATGAAATTGCATTTTAAATTGTGATAACATGTTTTTTATCTTCAAAAAAGTATTTCCAGAAATCTTAATAATCAATTTTATTTTCGAATGTTTGTCAAATGATGAACGATTGCAGTATTGAATGCATACATGTAACTTTTTAACAGTATTTACAGGTTGTTAGTATATTTAAATATAGTATAAATAAGGCCGTTAGTTTTCTCGTTTGAATTGTTTTACATTGTCTTATCGAGGCCTTTTATAGCTGACTATGCGGTATGGGCTTTGCTCATTGTTGAAGGCCGTACGTTGACCTCTAGTTATTAATGTCTGTGTCATTTTGGTCTTTTGTGGATAGTTGTCATACCACATCTTCTTTTTTTATATAAACTGAAGGAATAAATTAGATCTATGACACAATATTATAGATACAAAATTAATTAAAGAACCATTGTGAGCACACTCACATACTCCATGCCCCCACATTGTCACTGGACAAACAAAATCTCAATTTTTTTCTAGGAGTTATGCCCCTTTGAAATTAGAATTTTCGCCTAAATATACAACTGAAACAGTTTGTAATCAAAACTCCTGTGAAACAACAACAGAATTTCAACTAGCAATCAACTATTACAAATGTCATATGAGGCACTTTTTGGATGGTAGATCAGAATTTGACTTGATATATTATTAAGTGCTATTTTTCTACTGTCACACATGTTAAAGGATACACAATTCTTATTTACAAAAATATACAAATTATAAAGAAAGTGCTTTAGAAAGGTTTTTTTAACATTATGTCTAGCTTCAATCAGATCAATATTTACTCTTTTAAAAATTATTTATCATCTAGTTTAGATTTAATTAGATAAATATTTATATTGAAGATCTCGTGTCTCTTAACATTTTTTGAATCGCTAAATATTTACACAATTGGTATCAGAATCTTTTCAGACCGACTTAGGCTTAACAATTTTAACCTTGATTTTGTGTCAGAGATTTTTTCTTCTTCACTTATTAGCAAATCATAATTACAAATGGCACAATAACACTGCGGTAGACTTTATTAAAGAGAAACGGAAAATTTCGAATATCTTAATCATATCTCAAATTAAAACCCAGAGAACATAGTTATTAATATTTGATTTCAATTATGCAGTTATTTGATATCCTCCATATATGTAAATGCGTCCGCCTCAAGGGAAGGTGGTTGTATACGATTTTTAATGTCAGATCGACCTTATGCTTTGAAAATTGGTATAAGCTGCTTATCTGGTAAGCGAGCGGCATATAAGAGTTAAAGCATATATATGATTTTTATTATCGGCCAATATATCCATGCTTATACAAATAAGAAGATGTGGTATAATCGTTTAAGTCCATTAGAAAGCAATTTATTTAAGTTAACATATTGATATGGATCAACGTTCCACTGAAATACAGGCTCCTGACTTACGACAGAAATATATGATAGGGGGAGGTGTTAACTAGTTGGAATGACATGATTAAACAAACTTTTCTAAAATTGTCCGTTTATAAATTTATAAATTATTAAGAAACTAAGGTTTCAACTCCCTCAGGCAAAGTTGGCTTTAGATGAATTTGGCTATTTATTTTAGGTATTTTTGACATACAGGTCTTCAACGGTTTCGGTACTCATACATCTTCGGATATCAAATGTTTGGCTTTGAGCGTTCCTGATGAAGGTAAATCCAGAAAAGCGCTGCGGACGCAAGAAATTAATAACGTGTTGTTTTCAATATTTTACATCACTGGGTCGATACCTCTGCTGGTGGACTATCAGTCCCCGAGGGTATCATCAGCTCAGTAGTCAGTATTTCGGTACTGACATGATTAAACAAACTTTTCTAAAATTGTCCGTTTATAAATTTATAAATTATTAAGAAACTAAGGTTTCAACTCCCTCAGGCAAAGTTGGCTTTAGATGAATTTGGCTATTTATTTTAGGTATTTTTGACATACAGCTCTTCAACGGTTTGGGTACTCATACATCTTCGGATATCAAATGTTTGGCTTTGAGCGTTCCTGATGAAGGTAAATCCAGAAAAGCGTTTCGGACGCAAGAAATTAATAACGTGTTGTTTTCAATATTTAACATCACTGGGTCGATACCTCTGCTGGTGGACTATCAGTCCCCGAGGGTATCATCAGCTCAGTAGTCAGTATTTCGGTACTGACATGATTAAACAAACTTTTCTAAAATTGTCCGTTTATAAATTTATAAATTATTAAGAAACTAAGGTTTCAACTCCCTCAGGCAAAGTTGGCTTTAGATGAATTTGGCTATTTATTTTAGGTATTTTTGACATACAGCTCTTCAACGGTTTCGGTACTCATACATCTTCGGATTTCAAATGTTTGGCTTTGAGCGTTCCTGATGAAGGTAAATCCAGAAAAGCGCTTCGGACGCAAGAAATTAATAACGTGTTGTTTTCAATATTTTACATCACTGGGTCGATACCTCTGCTGGTGGACTATCAGTCCCCGAGAGTATCATCAGCTCAGTAGTCAGTATTTCGGTACTGACATGATTAAACAAACTTTTCAAAAATTGTCCGTTTATAAATTTATAATTTATTAAGAAACTAAGGTTTCAACTCCCTCAGGCAAAGTTGGCTTTAGATGAATTTGGCTATTTATTTTAGGTATTTTTGACATACAGCTCTTCAACGGTTTCGGTACTCATACATCTTCGGATTTTAAATGTTTGGCTTTGAGCGTTCCTGATGAAGGGAAATCCAGAAAAGCGCTTCGGACGCAAGAAATTAATAACGTGTTGTTTTCAATATTTTACTAGTAGAGATATTTTTACTACTAATTATAACTATTAGAATTCAAATTCTATTTTGATTCGAGTACTACTACTAGTTGGTCACTGATAGCATGAAATACATGGAAATGTCTACATATATAGTTATATATAGTTATATGAAGGGGGATTGGGGGCAATACCTTTTTGTGTTAACCTGTTATGGCCCTTTTCAAGGTGTTGTTAACTGTTATCTCAGATCAATTAAAGCTGTTAACTGTTTTCTTTCCACTTTGTTAACTGTTATCAGCCTTTTTGCATTTTTTGCATTTGTTTTTGCCCAAATCGAGCCCCCTATTGCCCCCCTCTTATATGGTATCCCTCTTTTATTTTCAAGTACCAACAAAATTAAGATTAATACTCAAAACGTTTACCATTGCATTATTTTGTTAAACTGAAATACCTGATGTATTACAACGAGTATATTTGTAGGTTGAACATAGAAAAAAAAACTAAAACACGTCCCAAGATTTTTTAAATTGCAACCGAAACACTTCAGTTCACATATTCAGTCTTTAAATTTGGAGACTTTGTAATTATTCATATTAAATTACTTTGTTTAAAAATGCCAGTTTAAATACGCTTGTAACAATATATTAAGGGTCAACCATGGTGCCAAAATCAGCCGTTATAGTGTAATTTATACAAACTCGGTCTAGGTCATCCTAACTTCAAAGCGCGTCACACGGCCAACTAAATGTGATGTCACTATAATGGGCTATTCAGCGGATTCAGAGCGTTTAAGATTCACTAAAGAAATTGAAATCGTACCCCTGCCTTAATTAACCAACACCGATATGATATAAAGAGTATGTGTCAAGATCAACATGATAATTATTTGTTTACACAAAATAAACTTTGAACTATATAATTCGTGTCCATCGTTAGTAAATAGTCACCCTCCCACTTTGTAAGTTGTTTTATAACCGTACTGCTAGATCTTCAACCCATCAAAATGGTACTAGTATTCAACCTATTTGATATTTTTCGATATGCTCGTTTTTCGTCTTAAATAGATATTAATATATATTTATAACTACCATTTAACAAGATTGTATTCTTTAACTATATAATTGGTGTCCATTGTTAGTAAATATGTCACCCTCCCTCTATAATTGCTAGTTGTTTCCTAATCGTATTGCCAGTTCTTCACCCCAGCAAAATGGCACCATGCATCCAATTAGGCGGCACTTTTTATAGGTTTCCCTTTGTCGTCTTAAAAAATTATTCTGATCCCCAATTTGACGAGAAAAATATTGTGTTCAAGCAGATAACAAAAATCTTTTTCTTAATAAAGATTTTCCCCCATACCTTATAGTGTTGAGTTTGAGGACCAAAAATAAATAAATTGATTGATAGCGTAGATAAACTGAAAAAGCTAAAAGTATCTGACTTACAGAAAAAACAATATCCCCTCCCCATTTGAAGTTAAATGGTTGCCTCTTAAAACCGAGTATGGTAAAACAACTGTTTTCCAAATTTCTGCATGGAACTGGACGTTACTGCTATCCGATGCATATATAGCTATATTCAAGTTTATGTTAGTATAAACGCTTTGAAGGCTGAAGGGATAATCAACCATTAAAACTCCAAGAATAGTAACTTTGAGTAGAAATTGTATTTAAGGGCATTCGATACAGTTACAGGGGAGGTAATGACGTTGCTAACTTAATTTGTTATTTTCGCGACGTCAAAATATGACTTATCGAGAATAGATTCAGTTTCATTCAAACTTATTTAACTTGAAAACGAGTTCATGGACCCCTCTTTTTTAAAATGTCATTTGGTTTGATACGCGAGAAGATTAATTATGTGTGCCAATTTTCATGAAAACGTACATATTGAAATTTTTTTTTAAATTAAGATACTTATAAAATACAGAATTTACAAATTATTTAACAAAAAAACAATTTATTTTTATCTTTTAAACCAAACAGTTGTTTTTCTTTCGAAAGGGAAAATACAGCCACAGATCCGTATTTTGAGCAAATATACAAAATTTCGACCTCATTTTACTCAAAAAGAAGCACATGAAGGTATATTTTGTATTACATATTTGATTTATTCAGGTAAAACATAGTCTATATGGAAATTTTGATCAAAATGTAAATACGGGATCAAAACTGTATCGTATGCCATTAACACCCTTGCAATTCCTCTCTTGGACTCATTTTACTAATAAGATTTGGTAGCATCTGATGATCATTCCGTGACGTGCTTGTTTGTGAATTTGATTTCCAAAATATTGGCGTAACGGTAACGGCTTTGACGAGAATATTTATGAAGTATCATTGTGTTCGTCATTTTAATTATTTTTAGTAGTGGTGACATGTCATATTGTAAATCATGACTTTACTACAAAGTAATATTTTTCTGGACAAGTTATGATGGAAGCCATGATTGTTTTTAATTGATCTCGTGGTTTCGAAAGAGTAGACTTTAATGTGTTTTTTTCTTTTACAAATTGTGACTTGGATGGAGAGTTGTCTCATTGGTTCTCATTAGTTCTTATGACCATGCACATCTTCTTATATCTATTGAAGAAAAACAATGTAACAAATAATGGACATAAAAGTAATAGCAATGTACCAAGAGTGCCTCCAATATCCGGTTCATAGGTCTATGTAGAATTTTACCAACTGCTGGACGTACAGCTAGCTATAGATAAAAACGTTCAGCTGTCTAGGTTTAAAAAAAAATGCGTCGGATTGATACGCCCGTCTATTTTTGATAGGCTATAAAGATGTTAGAAGATGTGGTATGAGTGCCAATGAGACAACTCTCTCATCCAAGTCACAATTAGTAAAAGTAAACACATTATAGGTCACAGTACGGTCTTCAACATGCAGCCTTGGATCAAACCAAACAGCAAGCTTGAAAGTATAAATACATAGCAGGTCGTTCATCAATAAATAAGTGAGCTTCTACGACATCGAACCCAATTAAAATTATATGAAAACTCAATAAGTGAAAATATCTTAAAGCAATCTTAATTTCAATAAAAAGAACTTTTCTATTTGATTGTTATTTTTAAGGATTAGTCATGAGGTGAAGTGATTTTCAAACTAATTGTTAATTAGATCTTTTAAAATAAATGCTTGATAAATATTATGACGTTACGCACGGTATTGCGTCGCAAGACGTAACATGTATAATTGCCAAATTTGACGCCATATATATACTAACGTTGACATTTTGTTACCAAGAGCGGAGTCACCTACTCGATCGACTTTTATCAAATAAATACCATAAACTGAAGAAATGTTTCAAAATTTATTATTAATAAGGCAATGAATTACGTAAGGATCGTTCTTATTTTCTGATTTGTGATTGGATGAATAAAAATGCATTTTTTCCAATTTAATTTGAATAGAATACATTTGCAAGCTTTAAAAACAAAAATTGCTTCCGGAGGGACACATAAGAGGATAAATTTAGCCTGAACATTTTTTTTACAAATTGAACATAAAAACTTATGATATTTATTTCATACAAATAGATCGTATAATAATTCAGCAATATTTCTTTTTATAATGATTTTAGTTGAAATGATTTTATTTAGATTGAATTCACTGTTGTCCAATATCTGTATGTGTCTGTGCGAGTTTTCACACTATTTGAAAGGCTCTTTCTCTATCTTTTTAGCACTGATGGTTTTATTTTACAAATACTTATATATATATATAATTATTTATATAATTGCTTACAATTTATAATCCTCGTACCTGATTAAAAGACCATTGTACCTCGGATTCTAATCGGTTTCTAATCTATAAAGGTGTTATAGATTTGCGTGAAAACGTTTGTCCATCAAAAATTATCCCCTGCCCCCCCCCCCCCCCCTCCCCAACCCTTACCTTTTCCCCCTGTGTCTATAAAGGGTTTATTCCTTATGTGTGTGTCTTTCTAATCTGAATGTTATTTTGATTCCGCAGACCATTTTGCAATGACCTTTTCCCAAATAGTGTGTATTTGTTTAAAAGACGCCACTCTGCTGAAACGTCAAAATGACGCTCTTGGACATAATGGCTAGAAATAGCCTCATAGGGAATGCTTTCCAAAAAAAAATACAAGGTCATGATGTTTGTGAAGACACCGTACTCATTTAGCCATTTGTATGAACTTACAGTTTGTATCTTATAAATATGTTAGTTTTGTATTATAAATGCACATTTAGTATTTATACAACATGTTTCACCTAAGGAATAGACACAAATTACGTTTGGACATAGTGGCTAGACATCCGATTTCTTAAAATTCTGCTTCATGAAAAAGTTTTTCTTTACATTTGAAACTTGGAAAATGTTCATCTTTTTTTGAACTTTCTATTGAGTATAGTTTTAATATGATTAGATTATTTTATAGGGATAATAATAAGATTGATATTTTGAAAAACTGTCCTCATAACATATTATAATAAGACAGGTCCCTCTGCTGAATATTTCGTTGAAGGCTTGCTTCAAATGTCAGCCAATACAAAATACGGGTATGACGTTATAATATAAATCTAGTAGGAAGCTGATATTCTTAATTTCGCAGATTTTATGTGCAAAATTACAACGGAACAGAGGAACATGCCTTTTATTTAATCGGAAATGTTACGCCGGACATGCTATTTTCAACGCAAAATTAAGATTTGTGTGATGAATAAAAAAAAAATGTATGGTGCAAAAATTTATAGAATTAACCTAAAATAAGAAAACGTTTAATCATGTCCAGGCCTTTCTTTAGATATATGCATGTTGGTCATTTTATTTTGTATAGGCGAATGGTTGCTGTTCCAAAATCATATAATAACGTAATTTTAATCCGAACGCATTACCGTGCGTAACGTCTCTACTTTGTTTTTAGTCAAAAGATTTTCACAATTTTTATTTTTTTAAATCTTTATTTAAATTAAAGATTTTGTCTGTTTGGTTTTTGTTTGAAAGGCTTTTCTTCAAGTGGTTTTTAAAATCTTTTGTTAAAATTTTTAAGAGGTCATTAATAAATACTTGATAACTATCTCCTTGATTTATATCAAACGACTTTCACAAAAGAAAAATCAAAAACAAGCTTCTTAAATTTCATGTGTTAAATATATTTACAAATATTTTGCCGACGCAGTTATAGTTCTCGACACTAAGACCTTGACAAAGCAAAATAATCGTCATACTCAACCGAATAGAATGACGTAAAGTTGAAATGAACATTGTATGTACTTTCCAAATTCTGATGATTTCAAAATACAGCTTATGTATACGTCATCAAAATTAAATATGACAGATTATTACAATACAGATATGAATAAAAGATAAAAGTAATCTTAAACAATCAATTAATTTAACTATCAAAGTAGCTATACAACGCGTCGATTTGCACGTCAAAAATTGTAATATAGATAAACATTGATATTTAGATATTTTAAAGAACCTTGCATTCTTGTCTTTCAGTTCTTCAGTGTTATATATATGACGTGGCTCTGTACTTATACATCCCGTCATTGTGTTATTGTACAATGGTAAATTTGTGTTTTCTTGTCTTTAATTTCTGCTTATATGCTTATTCTATATGCCATTTTGTGGCTTCTTTGTTACATATTTATATGTGTCTATGTTGTTTTATTGATAAGATTAGGTCTGTTTGTTTTGTTGACTCTTCGTTGTCAATATTAAGGAATTCTATCTTTTGATTTTGCCATTTGATTAGGAAATTTCCGTTTTGAATTTTCCTCGGAGTTCAGTATATTTGTGATTTTACTTTTTATTCTGTAGGTCTAACACGCGAAATCGCGAGGTTTAGACGTCAAAAACGTGAAAAAAAGAAGTCGAGACGTCAAAAACGCGGAGGCGAAAGTGCGAAAAAAAAAATCTTTCTCATTTTGCGTTTTTGTTTTCACGTTTCGAATTCACAATTTTGCGTCTTCGCCCTATACATGTATAATAATATGAAGGGCGAAAACGCGAAATTACTCGAACCGACCACCATAAGGCCAAGTACTTTAAGCTTGCTTTCATCATTGTTTTGAACATAGATACTTGAGAGTCTAGATTGGGCGAAATCGCGAAATGACATTAACCGGCCACTATAGGACTTTGGATACGTGCATGCCGATTATAATATTTATCTCATTTAGAAGAAAAAAGGCGATTAAAAAAAAAGATAATTACAATGTATAATGTCATTGCACTTTTTCATAAATGTAAAGGACAATAACCTTTAATATGATTTAAAAGGATAACTTAGTAAGCTTTCCAAATACTATAACCGAATATAAGGTTATTAATAAAGATTTTTCACAATGCTACTAAAAAAATGTATTGTGTAAAATTATGATAGATGGTTGTTAACCAATAACTTGAATAACTATTTATTCAAATAAATTTATAATGGATAGTTCTTGAACAGTTATTTGAATACCTATACATTCAAATATTACAAAAGATGTATTACAAAGCTTGATTTTCGCTCTAAAAATCATCGGCTTTGCCAAAACAATAATTATTCATACATTCGTAGGACTTCTAGTATGTTGGGGACTTGTTACGGACAAATATCTCAATAATGACACAAAACCGGTCTTTTTCTCCGAAATGTCGCCTATTTAGAATCTAAAAGACTATTGGTAATTTCATTGTTCGTACACCAAAATGAAAATAAAATTTAGTGGTATAAAATCTGAAATGGCGAATTAAAGCCCTAGAATTCAATCAGAATACGTTTTTATTTTTGGTAAATGTGATAAAATAATGGCGTAATGAATACAATCAATCCAATTCCTTCAGACAAATTTAAAGTTGGTTTTAGATGGAGGTCCCTTTGCCTTTAAACCCTATATATTGGTCCTCGCGGTCTTCAAGTATTCATAATCATCCTTATATTCCTAATAAAGGTTAATCTAGAAATGCTTTTTTGGTCCCTTTTAGTCCTCGCATTCCTCGAGGTCTTAAGGTATTCAATCATCATTGGCTTCCTAAAGAAGGTTAATCTAGAAATGCTTTTTATGTACCTATTGGACCTCGAGGTAAAAAAGTATTCAAACATCCTTATCTTCCTATAAAATGAAGGTTTACCTAGAAACGCTTTTATATCCCTATTGGTCCTCGAGGTATAAAGATATTCAAACATCCTTATCTTCCTAATGAAGGTTAATCTACAAAAACTATATTCAAACATCCTTATCTTCCTAATGAAGGTTAATCTACAAAAACTATATTCAAACATCCTTATCTTCCTAATGAAGGTTAATCTACAAAAACTCTTCGGACGCACGAAACTTATAAAGCGTTATTTTCGTTTGATAATCTTTAGCGTTCTATAAAAGTATTGTAGAATTAGTAACTTGATAGTTTCTTTTAAAAATAATTTAAAGTTAACCTGTTCACTGTAACCTGTGCCATCAAGGACACCTTAATAATTGGTTTATTTGATAATTGAACATTATCACTTACATCTTTTCAGCCCACGCATACCATGCAACTATTTATATCTCTGTTGCTATCCGACATATAATGCTTATATACGGTAAAACGGTTTCAATCTAGAGATTTCGAATGCAATTCTGTTCGTGGTTTTCTTGTCATTTGTTTTATCCTAAATATCAAAGCCATTTGATCTTAATCACGAAATTTGCTTTTTCCAAATTATAAACTTGATTTGTGTAACTTGAAAAACTTGAAAAAACTTAATGCAACTCCACATATACACCACTTTTAAAAAAATACAAAGTTTGTTTTCTAATTCGAACTCTGTATCTAGTACATGTGATTATACATTATGATTAATATGAACCCAATAACTCGACAAACAAACGTTACAACGAAACATTCGGACTCAAAGACTGGAGGACCAATATGAAGATAGAAACCGCGTATTTCTTTGTTTCGTCTCTTTAAGATGTCTAAATTGGGCCGGTTTTTACGCATAAGTTCTTCCGAAGTTTCCAACATATTGTGTCTTTGCTAGTCTGCATTCATCGCACAGACACCTCGCGGTCAAACAACATTGCAGAACCGTGCATGATTATTGTAACTATTGAAATTTTTATCTCGTCTTACATACATTATATGCATTGAATTATGAATTGTAACCAGACAGATAAAAACCAATTGAAACTAAATTGTCCAAAAAAAAAAGATCAGGCTAGTGTTGCTACAAGGCAGCACTCGCACAAACCTGCCAAGTGGAAAGGGACTAATATAAGTTGAAATAACTTGTTTCCCAATCCACTATAAATAAATTTGTTTAAACAAATTAGTTTACAAAAAATGTGCCATGGCCAATATTCCGGCAGTTCTTTGACCTGAAGTAAAATATATTTAGACTGTAATTAAGTTTCTTATTTTTTTCTCCGTTGGTGAAATAAGTACAAGGCCATACGGAACTCTTGAATTACGATACATCGAATCATCATACACCAACAAAGCTTTCTTCAGCTTGACAGTTCTCAGATTTATTTACTAAGACTTAAAATTTCTCACCCAGAATATCTTTTATAGAGTGTTAAGGCGTCGTGAATTGCTTCACTCTTTTCTATCATAATCTAATGCAAACATTTAATAAATATCTTAGTCTTTAAAAACGTAAATGTTATAAAAGAATGGGGTATTCTCAAATAACTTGTCAAACTTTGTATTATAATAACAAAGAAGGGTAAAAAAAAGTTTTGTAGGTCAATCGATGAAGTCATAAAATATATGTTGAAATCTCTCATACTTTAAAAAAAATAAGAATAGCTAGTAATGTCCCTCTGGTATCTTTAGTCCCTCTTAGGTAAGCAATGACGAATAACTTTCGATATCTTGTATACATATAACGTAGGGTGAAAAAAAGTATGGTAGGTAACACGATGAAGTCAGAAAAATATATGTCGAAATCTCTTTTTCTGAAAAAAAAACAAGGCTTCGCTTGTAAGCAATGACAAATGGCTTGCATATCTTGTATAAAAATAGGAATATTGCTAGCGAGACAACTATCCACCATAGACCAACTGATGTAATAGCTGGCAACTATAGGTCAACGTACGGCTTTCAAAAATGAACAAAACCAACACCTTATATACAAAAAAAGATGTGGTATGATTGCAAATTAGACCAGTCTCCACAAAAAACAAAATTGACACAACTATTAGTCATCGTACGACCTTGAACAATGAGCAAAATCCGTACCGCATAGACAGCTATAGAAGACCTAAATAACAAATTTAAAACAGTTCAAACCAACAAAAAAACAACGGCTTAATGTATGTACCACCAAATGGACAAAAATCAAATGTGTAACGCACCAACAAACGACAACCACTGAATTACAGGATCCTGACTTGGGACAGGCATATACATCCCTTTTAAGTTTCATCATTTAAATATAAAATGTCCAATGTTAATGTCAAAATGTCCATTGTAAACAACTTGTATATTACAAAATGAAAAGCTCCTGTGAAGCCAAGAAATGAACATGATTCGAAAACAAATAAGACAGAAACAAATAGGATGAAAACCATTTAAAGTCATAACACAAAGGTTTGCGTTATATCGCAAAGGTTTGCGTTATAACGCAAAGGTTTGCGTTGTAACGCAAAGGTTTGCGTTGTAACGCAAACATAGGAAGAAAAATTTAAAAAAAATGTGTTGCGCTAATACGCTTCCGTAGTATCTTAAAGACTAAGCAATACAATTATTTCTTGGTCATCTGTTTGTCGGTGAGGGGGACGGGTGATGTACATGCGCATTATTCTTCTTAATCTTTTCACAATTGTGGCTTGAGGGGATGAGGGGGAGAAAGAACAATTACCTAATCTTAATATACGGATATTTCAGTATTTAGTCTTCTTTGGACATTTTTAATTTGGACACATGTTTTGAAATATAACATTTGCACAAATACACACAAATGTTGTTCAGACATCTCTTTAATGATGGGATGTGCATGGTAAGTTCAAAAATACTGAGTTCAATAATGCTTCTTTTTATCATTGCATGTAGTCATTTTAATCTTGAAGAACGCTTATGAATCTACATTTACGAATGTTTGTAAGAAGCATACAATCTTCTGCAAATTTAATATCTGATTTTCGGAAGTATGGTGAAAAATAACAATCAGGCACCAATGAACTCACGGTCATACAACTTTCGAGCATGATTTTTGTTCTCAGACTCGAAAATCAACCAATCAAAATGCTGGATTTCTTGTTTCGAGCATGATTTTTGAGCTCGGAGCACTGAGCAAAGTTTTATGCCTTTAAGGCCTGGAGCACATCAGATAGTACAAACATCAAATGTAAATGTATTTACTGTGATTCCTTATACAAGCGTCCCTTTGGTTTCTAGATATATTTGGAACTGACTGATATGCATGAAACTGCTTAAGTAAGGATTGGTTCCGAACGGACAGATTTTTCTACATGTCCTTCGACGAATTAGTATTACGATAGGATAACTTTTAAAAAAGTGGTTTATTGCATATCAGCCTTGTGTTTTCTTTTGTTTCGTGTACTGTTTTATGGATATCTGATTGTCCTTGTTTCTTCTTTCGCTAAATATATTTGTATGTCTATTTTTCATCTTTGGTCATTGGTTTTGTCTGTCCTTTTCAACCTTTAAATTTGATAATATGTTATTTTCGTCTTTTTTCTGATTTATGTACCGATAATCACGTTTCATAAGCACAAACAAAAGTTAAAATAATATAATATCTCAACTTTTAGATGAATGAGATATTCTATTCGTCTATTCATTTAGAAAAGTGTTATAGGTTTTTGACACCAAGGTCCAATTATTATGAATAAATATGTCATACCGTGATTTAAATACAGTTTTGATTATACAAAAAAGTAAAACCCTTTGACAACTACTGCTGAATAATCATAACAATTGTTGAATCAAAAATCGTTCGATCCAAATAAAACACGCCCGTAATAATAGTACACCCACACATGACCGTGAGACCACGTGTTAAATATAATGAGTGTGCCTCTTGGTGCAAAATTGCCTTGTTTAGGTTCTGGCATCATTGTTTGGTCAATTGAACTGATTATGATGGTCACTGAAATTTAAAAATTCAAAAACTTCTAAATTTATTCGTAGGTGCCTCATGTTCAGTGGTTGTCGTTTGTTGATGTTCTTCATGGGTGTTTCTCTTTACCTCGTTTTTTTATATAATAGATTAGACAGTTGGTTTTCCTGTTTGAATGGTTTTACACTTGTCATTTTTGGACTCGTAATAGCTAGCTAGCTGTTTAGTGTGAACCAAGGCTCCGTATTGAAGACCGTACTTTGAACTAAATTGGTTTACTTTTAAAAATTGTTACTTGGATGGAGAGTTCTCTCCTTGGCACTCACAACGCATCTTCTTATATCTATATACATTTTATAGGTTCAAAGCTTTAACTTACGTGTGACCTACTATGAACTTATTTACCCAAAACATCATTTTTTTAATATGAAATAAAAAAAAAAAAAAAAATTAGCGGCAATGTTTAAGTAAGACTTTTCAATAATTTAAAAGTTTTAAGAACCTTTCTGCAAGATAAAGATGCTTTAACACTGGTGGGAGAGAAATATGTTGTTGAATGTCACGTGATAGCGATCAATCTATGCATAGAATACCAAAGATTCGGGGCAAATATTAAACAACTGGGGTGAAATCGCATACGCAGAGATGGCTCCGGCAATTTTTAAAAGGATTAAGGGGGTTCTACCCATATGTCCCCTGTCAAAAGCATTGATCGTCCAAAAAGGTGGGGTCCAATCCCCCGGACCCCACCTGGATATCATAATAATTTTGTTTTTTTACCTATTCTAAAATCATGGACAAATCAATCATGACTGTACATATATATCTTGCTATGATTTATGTTATCCTCCGGTTGCGGTATTTTATCACTGTGTTGAAGAACCGCTGGTGGCATTTGGTTGTTTTCTACTCTATGATCGGGTTGTTTTTCCCATTTCCATTCATATTTTATCTAAGGTTTTTAAATATATATAGGTTTGAGCAATCCTGATGAAAATAAATCCAGAAAAGCGATTCAGACGCACTAATTATATTTAGTGTTATTTTCATTTCATAGGATTTATTTTCTAAAAGTTTTGCTCTTTCCTAGTAGGAAATTCATCAATTAGTGTCCTTAGCAATATCATGATGTGTTATGTGCTTTACATAAAAAATGAGCCATTTTGGAAGATTTTCTCTTTGATTTTGCACTACACTACTTGTGTACTTTTAGTAAATTCTACTTTCTAACCTGTTAAGTTTTCTGAAGTATTATGTTCTTTGTAAATAAAGCGAATTCATATATTAAGTTATTTAACACTATTAAATATTAACTTTATTATGTGTGTTTTTTTCTATTTAAAGCATATATAATGGAATAGGACTACCCATAGAGATACTATGCATATATTTTTTTTTTAAATGTGACATTACATTGCAGATAAAATACAAACGACCAAAACAGAATAAATTAAAGAGATGTGATATGATTGCCTATAAGACAACTATCCAACCGAGTCTAAATATGTTGTTTTACGTCATCGTAAGACCTTCGACAATGAGCATTCCGATGCCGTATAGTTAGTTACAAAAAGCCTCGAAATGGGAATATGTGAAACGATTCAGAAAACTAAATTACATAAAAATAATCAAACGACCCGACAAAAAACAATAAACGAAAAACAAATAAACAAATAAAAAGTATGAGTAACTCCAGGGTACGTGAACTAACAGTTACAAAATGAATTATGAACCGAACGGCCCTTTATAAGTAACACGTGAACTGTGTCCAGTGAAAATGTCCAAATTTATTTGTTTTGTCTTTCATAAAAGAGAATGTTACGTTATTCTTTAGTGTACATACTGCTTCGATGAATTGCATGCAGCGACGCAGGTCCAGACCGATAATTATGATCTTTCTTGCAAAATTACACCCATAACGGTCAAGCAATACAATCAAACAATTTTTTACAATACAATGCAATACAATGTTATACAATACAAAATATAGAATAATAGAACATATAGAGTTTAATTATAAATTTATGTCAACACACCATCATAAGCTTGTCTGACATGGGTCTGACTCCCTCAGTTCTTAATACTGCTTAATGAAGACTCCAATAGGGCAAACAAGTTCAGGGATGGGGTTTAGAATGTGTAAATTGTTTATTGAATGCACCGAGATGTTAAAATAATGTTAGTCTTTTAGATAAGCAAAAATATAAGAACGTATTGATATGTTAGTGTCACAATGAAATGTTCTATTTACCACTGATAGATTTTCTGATCGAGACTAAAAGGTAAAAAGGAGAAGACTTAATGAAACTAATTGGATCCCATGACATGTTAGGAAAAGTCATGAATAAGTGTCCTTATAAATATCCTATTGTGATATGTGGGTTTTTTTTTTAAATAAAGGCGTATGGGAACATATTTTTTTCTGTTTTAGTTAATTTAAATATTCTTGTACTTTTAGCAATACATTCTACTTTCTAACCTGTTAAGTTTTCTGAAGTATTGTCTTCTTTATAACAAGCGAGTTCATATAAGTTATTCAACACTATTATATATGAATTTTATAATGTATGTTTTCTATTCAAAGCAAATATAATGGAATAGGACTACCCACAGAGATACTACGCATATCATTTAAAAAAAAAGAGAGAAAATGACCTATGAAATTAAAGTATATAGAATTGAAGAAACCCCAACCAGACCCTCATTTATGTATAAAAGAATGGCGAAAGATACTGTAAAGCGGGTTATTTTCGCGGGGTGTTAATTTTCGCTTATTTTCCCGGATAGAACAAAATCGCCAAAATAAATTCCGTCAATTTAAAAGTGCACATGCAAAGTTATTGATAAAAGTTTTGAATCTGCAAAAATAATAATCGCCAAAATATTTCGTATACATATTCAATGAAAAACCGCGAAATTTTACACTCGCGAAAATAACCCGCTATACGGTACCAGAGGGAAATTCAAATTCATAGTTCGAAAACAAATTGACAACGCCATGGCTAAAAATTTATAATGGTTACCTGTTTAGAGGGCCTTAAAGTTGTTGTCACAAAACGTATACATTATTTCCCCCTTTTCATATATAGTAAAAAACACCAATATACTGATTCTTGACCTGTGTCACTGCGTGTCATTTATTAAAGTATCAAGTATGTTTACCCCATTGGTGACAGGGGAATAGAAAAAATGTCACTCTTGGTCTCGTTCCGATCGGCGTTGAAACCCTTGCAAGAGTACAAGTGAAGCATCGGTTTGATAGTGCGGGATGTACAAGTACGCAACCATGTCCGGTAACAATGGGGACGTTATATCTTTGAGTTCCATAGTTAGTAGGTGGCTAGGCAAAATGTTTGTCCCTATCAAATATATCCTAATTTTCCTTTTGGTAGTCCAAACTTCCCCGACGTACCTGCATCTCGAATGACTGTTTCTAGCTGCAGACCAAATATCAAATCATTCACTTCAATAGGAGCCATGAAAACTTTGACAATTAGTTTCCTAGTGTAATATGTGTTGTAGAATTTCAAACTGTTGGGAAACAGAAAGTCTATACATGGGAGATAAAGAAATTGCTTACTCGCAACACTCAAGATTATGACACTACAGACTAAAAATTAAGCAATTTCCTTTTGATAGAATCCAAGATAAATTAGACAAACTATTTCTACCCATGGGCTTTTAGACGGATATACGGAGTTGAGGGACTACTAGACCACAACAAAGTTTTCTTAAAGTAATTAAACAAAAGTAAAGAGCTCTATATTTCTCATATTTTGCATTTAATAGATGTCGATTTAGACTTATATAAGATATTTTGAAATCTTATATGACCGAACCAACTCCATCAGACTAAGCTAACCGTATATATATAAAAAAGAAGATGTGGTATGATTGCCAATGAGACAACTCTCCACAAGAGACCAAATGACACAGAAATTAACAACTATAAAGGTCACCACACGGCCTTCAACAATGAGCAAAGCCCATGCATACCGCAAAGTCAGCTTTAAAAGGTCCTTGGCTTTCAAATGTTGTTCTCAGAAAACTGTTTCAGACAAAAATATGCGAAATGATTCAACAAAGCTATGAATTGTGAAGGGGAGAAAGATGACCTTTGCGCTGATGGGATTCTGATAATATTAAGTCGCCAAATGTCTTTTTTTCTTGTTTTAAAAAATTGAGTGCAATGAATCATCTTATATATTAAAAACATTACACTATATACATGCATATTTCTCTTTTATTAAAACATTTTTATTTTTACAATTTACGAACAATTTTCTTATAAATTCTGTAAAAGGTAATTATTTAAATATTTAATAACGTAACTGTTCAGTTCATGAAATGTCCTTTAATTGGTCTGCTCGAAATATTTAAAAGTCCAAATGTGACAAGAAGCGTTTCTTGGCGGAGAGACTAAGGCTTGAGATTTGTTTAGCAGGAGATTTTTTGACTGATGGAAAAGATCTTTTACGCTTTTCATTGCACCATCCGCATTCCTCACATACGTCCTCCATGCACATTTTGTTGACCTTCAGTGCCCAGCTTCCGACCTTGAAGTGATAATCTTCTTTGTCGGTAAGTTCTTTGGCCAGCATGTAAAAGCAAGCAACTGATTCGCAACTCGGTTTGTCTAGACATGCGCGGACATCTTCTTCTTTATCAACTCCAAAGTTCTTCTGAATATCTTGAACAGCGTCGCTGACGGCATCTTCTTTGTTTGACCTTCGACGATCTTCACCTTCACACCATCCACATGTTTCGCAGATATCGGTCCAGCACATCTTACGTAGTCCAAGAGCCCATTCAACAACCATTTGGTGGTACTCTTCATCATCGGTAAGACCCGAGACAATGTAATAGAAACATCCGACAGATTCACAGTTGTCTTCCTTGGCCATACACTCACGGATTTCCGCTTCCTTGTCCTGACCGAACCCATCTTGAACACTCTTTATAGCATCTTGGATATCCTTTTCCCTGTCGGATCCTCCCCTTTTCAAATGAAACATTTTAGCTTCATATGCGCCGATCATGGCGATCACGACGAAAAGGATAATTTTCATGTTTGTTATTCTCTGAAAATAAACATAAAAGAATTGCAATTTATTCCTTGAAGTAAGCTTAAACAAAAACAAAATAGATATAGGAAGATGTGGTGTGAGTGCCAATGAGACAACTCTCCATCCAAATAACAATTTATAAAAGTAAACCATTATAGGTCAATGTACGTGTATTATTAATCTCAAACTACTAGTATCTGTTTTGAGTTTTAATTTTGGTTGTTGTAAAACATAAACCAGGAACACGAGAGCATCTGTCATCATGCAGTATCATAGTTTATATGAGATAATATCTTATGCAAGTATCATGGCATACGGAAAGTATTCATTGCAGTACCATATGATATGAGATAAAACAATTTACTACACAAAATACGTGTTGATAGATATCTCTAAATCAAGACAATTCAAGCATAAATGTACCCGCTGGTTTTGTTTTTTATAAAAACAAAAAAGTGTTGGATGTTATCAGAATTTTATGGATTTTGTATTAAGCAATTCAATTTTACTAAATATTACGCATTGCCAACTGTAATTTGATACGTTTTCTGTAGAACACTTCGCTACTCCCCGCATAAAAAAAGAACAGTCATATTTTGAAAACTCTCGCCTAGTCTCGCGTTTTAGACTTTCAGAGTCGTCCTGAACATACATTAACTATTTGCCACTAGAAATTAATCAACCAATAATCGATCAATCAGAAAAAATTCAAATGGAATAGAGATGTGTTGTGTCCAACTGAGTTTGCGCTATACGATGATATACTATAATAATGATACTATAAGCTTATCTTAATTGATTTTTTTTATAATGAAAAAAAAAAATACAAAATATATCAAATAGTATGATGATTAAAAAAAAAACTTTTACGACTTTATAAAAAGTTATTTGTTTCTCACGGAAGGTTGGAAAATAGTTAACTTTTGTTTAAATTAGTGGGAAACAAATGACACTTTAAGGGTCCAGCTAACGCCCTCCAGTGGGTGTGTGATTTTCTTGCTTTGTTGAACACCCATTGGTGGCCTTGAGTTATTTTCTGCTCTTTGGTCGGGTTGTTGTCTCTGCGATACATTCCCCATAATAATGTTCTAGATTGTAACTTATATGTTTTTGTTTTATTGCAAAATTAAACGGTACTTTAAACATGTTTAATTTGCAATATATGAATTAATATATGAATATGTTTTTCATTTAATTAAATTTGTGTGTGTGTGTGTGTGTGTGTATTTAATAATAGGCATCCGTAACTTTTTCAGTATTGAGTTAAAAAAAAATCAAGCAGAAATCTTTTAAAAATTTCGACGGAAAATTAGATTTCTTTCTTTATATATTTGATAATTTTTCATCATTGTAAAGTAAAATTACCATATTGTCTTCTTAATGATATTTTAGATATTTGATTTGATTTAAAGTTTACATTGATTTTTGAATATGATTTTTTTAACATCAAAATATCTCTCAAAATAATGATTTAAACCTTAAAAAAAAAAAAAAAAAAGTGGCAAAAACCCCTACACAGATCATCCTTTTTAAAAGTGTTTTGCCATTTATAAAGATTCTTGTAGAAAAATATAATCCTGATAAGTAAAACACTCATGCAGGTGATAACAGAGTGAACATGATAATCTGAGTTACTTACCGGTTAGAATATGTACGGTGATCAGTGGCTGTCTAATTGTCGGTCTCTGGTCTTACGGACTGGTAATTTCCTTTTATATACCAGACTCGCATGACAACCATCTCATTTACATATTAAAAAAGACCACAGGCTTTGTTAGCAAATAAACGATCGCTCGCGATGATATCTTAAGCAATTAAGTTACCATTGTTATTTTTATGTTGTGTTAAGATTGGCTGGAATTAAAGTCCTGGTCAATCTCTTCTTTATATATGGTCAAGAAAGTAAACTTTATTAGTACCTTTTATAAGAGACGTACAAGAGACATTTAAGTAACCGGTCTGATTGATACATTAATGATTGGAGGATTATGTAATGAAAATACATTATAATACTTATAATAAATATCTTCTACATTGCGAACCCGTTTAAATGACCTTTTGTTAGAAACCTTTTATTAGGAACCTTTTTATTAAGAACCTTTTATTAGGAACCTTTTATTAGGGAAGTATTTCTAAAATATTTTAAGGTCCTATTCTGAATTATATAGAAGCATTCCATAATGCAAATATATTAATATAAATTATAACTATCTTCTATACAATGAATTATTCTTAGTCTAGGTCCGTATGTTAATGAAAAAAAGTAGTTTCTTGGTTTTTAAAGATTAAAGGTGCATTTATTTTTTAACCGATTCAAATCAAATGGGCAGATTCTAAAACGATGAAAATTTTATATGATTAATGTATCACTGTTATCTTAAAAGTATGTATTTTGAAAATAACAAAACAGAAACTAAATAGAAAGACAAAAAGGAGAAGTTCATATTCAAATGAGTGGCTCACGAGGAGCATAACTTAATATCGGACATTATTTTAGACTTCAAGATACAAAAAAATAAACAGATTGGACGTATAAACATCTCTCTTCATAAAAACCCGTATAGCGGCCACTTCGCTTAATGAGAGATTGTAAAAAGGTTCAACGATATTGTCCTACTATAGAAATTGGTTTCCTGTGTCCCGGATTGTGATCTTTAAACACAAGATAAGTTATTACTATTTTACATCCCAGCTGTTTTAGATTAGACGAAAAACCATTTACAATTCATAAAATCTAGTTTAGAACGCCACACAACCATTATAATATACTTTATATATTACTATATGATGTATACCCTTTATGCCCGTGTCACACTGTCCCGATTTTTATATACGATGGACACCCGAATGCGAAAATTGTAAGTTCGTACGAAGTTGGTCCCGATATCGTTAAAATACCAAAAAGTGACCGAAGCAAGTACGATTAATAACGAAGTCTACACGATGGTGCCGAAATTATTTACGATGGCAAAAGATGGACATATGAAGGTTAACCGAAGACGGGTATTTAAGCCTCATATCTCAACCGAAGCTTACACGATGGATCACGAAGCTACACGATGGATTACGAAGGCTACACGATGGATTACGATGATTGCTCTATGGCCATACGATGCCTAAAAGACGTCGTGTACAGCTTACGATGCATTTAAATTCTACCATGCATGGCGGAAAATCGATCTTTTTCTCTAATTCTTATAAAACTTAGTTTATTAGCCCCTCGCCTACTACATGTACGTTGCGTGTAGATAAAATTGTTATGGACACTCTAGAACAAAAATGCTCAAAACTTGGTATGGTATTACTCGTTAAGAATATTTAAGCGCTATTGACTTTAAAGTTCAAAGGATAAGGCCACAGCGGCAGTTGTTATACAAGGCAATATCAACCTTGTGGACACTCTAAAACCAATATGCTTCAAAAGATTTTAACCACGTTTGGTATATTGTTCCTACTTGTAATACTCTGACATTTTTTACGTTCAGGGCCAAAGGTCAAGGTCATGCAGATGGACTTGTTTTTTTTCTCCTTGAAATAACATAATACACAGGAAATTGGTTGCTCATTTTTTTACCTACTGGTTTTAAAGACAATATTAAAGGTATTTCCAGTTACTGAATGTTTTGGTTGATTTCTAAAAAAAAAGTTTATGTATCATGTATGCATATTCAATTTACCATTTTCTGCATGTGTCAAATACAAATATAGTGTCCCCAATATGTTACATACGAGGGGATGCCACGCTCGGCATTTTTTTTTTTAACTGTAAAATGTGTGCACTAGTCTAAATAATCACCCATAATTATGCCCATGTTTACTGATCTATCTTTAAGGTAAGGTTATGGGTTCGTTGATCCCTTTTATTCAAAAAGAGCTCTTTCCAGGAGAATATCATAATAATATAGACAAAAGGAAGGATGTGGGGAAAGCAACAAATGCGGCAAAATATGGCATATAGAAAACAAAATGGTTATGGAGTAAACATTCGCGTGACAACAACTCATACGATACATAAAAATCAGAATAATGAAGAAAAATTTGGTTTCCCTGTATACGTGTACCTGCAGTGTTGTTGTACGATGCGCGTTTATGATTTTCATTATGTTACTTGATATGAAAAATTGACAAAAAATAATATTTTACTTGTAAAAGTAAATCCAGAGCCTGTAATAGCTGCTCTTCTTGTTCCATTTGAATTAATAGAACCAACGCTGTCGCCGTGTTGTTCTCATAAAATCATATGATATGAGCTCCATGTTTTGTGAACGTCTTTTTAACTGTCGTATTAGACTGTACAGTGCATATCGCGCATTGCACTTTAAATGTATTTTAGCGCGAAAATTAACTTACAATTAGCTGGATGTATTGCCGTCGTAGTTCCATCTTGTCGCCTTCGTTCTTTTATTCGATGGCAACACGACGGGATTACGAGGTCTTCACGAAGTCGTGTTGCCATTGTAAGACCTTCGGGTAGCTTCGTGATTCAATCGTGTAGACATCGTAATGTCAAAACTGCCCGATGGAAACGATGGAAACACGAATGCAATACGATGTTCATAGATGCATTCCCGGTGACATTACGATGGTGAGGATGGTGATACGAACTCAATACGAACCCTCAACATCGAACGCACCTTCGGGGATTTTTTAACATGTTAAAAAATTTAGAACCCTTCCCGAAGTTGTCCCCGAAGGCTAGAAAAAGTGGCCGATGGTTTTACGATGGTTAAAGATGGCACTACGAATAGCCCGATCTGGATACGATCAGTCCCGATTTTGAAAATTTCCATTATCGTGTTGCCATCGGCGTAAAAATCGAGACAGTGTGACGCGGGCATTATGAACCCCGAACACGATGAGTAGATATCAAATAATCGGCCCACTCTTGTTTACCGACTCGCCCCACTTTTGAAAAAGTGTTATATCAAATTGAACAATCAGTCTGACAACTCACTTATCACGGTGGGTAAGGTTGTCCTGCGAGAGAACGTTCTGTGCTGGTGATTCGGTCATGACGGGTGCTGGTGGGTCCTGATTCTGTGCTGGTGGGTTTGTTTACATTGTATCAGAATGGCAATAAAACAATAAAACAACCGTTTTGTTGCTTAATTTTTCTCTGATACGTCATAAGTACCATAAAAAGCATATTACAACAATAATTTATTGCAAAAGTCGTGCAAGTTCGCTAAACGAAATTGTCCTGACACTGTGCTGGTGATTAAAAAAAACGGTCCTGGTTCTTTGCTCCTATGTCCTGGTTCTGTGCCTTTATATTTAAGTCAAAAGTGGCAAATATTCCAGATCATTGATGCTTTACTGTTGTTGACCATATCTAGCTGTTATCTGTTTTCTTAAAATAGACATTATTGTGACTATGTTTACTGTTATTATGAAAAAAATAACCCATAATTTTTTAATTTATTGTTTTCTGTTTTCTCATTTAAAATGATTTAAAAAGCTTTTATCGGTTATCAATATTTCAATGAACTGGAATTTAAATAAAAACATAAACAAGACTCACAAAGCCAAGAGATTCCTGACTTGGGCCGGGCGCTAAAATGCTTTGGGATTTAACATGTTTCGTACGAATCAGAAACAAAGAAAGTTGATCAAGGCAAACAATCGGATTCAGGTGAGCATGAACACCTCTTAGATGAGTTAAGATAACGAATTCAGTGTAATCTAAGAATCCTGAATATTGTTTCTCTGACAATTGTGTGCGATACTGTAGATACTTTTCTTTTCATTCAACCAAATGAAGCTCAGCCTTGTTTCTGTGCTTTTGAATCATGTGTCTTCAGCAGCTAAAATCAGATTTCTTTGTAAGCAATTTAGTACTGACTGAAAGGATGACTATAATTTTGCGTTTATTTTTAATATTTTTTATTGGGGGGGGGGGGGGGGGTAGGGTAGGAAGAGGGAGGGAACAGTGGCTTGGAGTAGTTTTGAAATTCTAAAAATTGATGTTGATTTTTTCAAAATAAAAATTTTGTCTAAACAGTTGTTAGTTATTTTCGAAAGTTCGATAGAACACTTAAAAATATAGGACTATTCTATGGAAGGCCAGACTAGAATTTGTCAGAGAATGTAGATGAGATAACTTAGATTACACTTACAGAAATAACATTTTTTAAATTTTGCATTTTATAATTCCAAAAGAAAGTCTCTTGTCAAAGATCTTTGATTAAGAATTAAGGGGGAGTGAATGATATTTATATATTTAAATATATTTCTTGAATAAAAATAAAAATATGCCATAATTTTAATTGAAAATGAGTGAAAAATGAATGAACGGAAAAAATACCAGACTAAGAAATACACTTTTAATATTGGTAATATCACGAGGCTTTTTGTGTGCCAAACACACCTTCGCTGTAGTAGTGACTCGTTACTGAGGTATTTCACTCACGCATTTATTTCATTTTTTGATACAGTGAATTCGTTGTATTATTACATTAACATGTATCCTTTGTACATATATATTTGTAAAAAATCGTATCTAAAGCCAGATATATCAAACAATTTTTTTTCCCATTTAATATGTGTTTTCAGGACAAAACAATCAACTCTAAAACGCCTTGGAAGTAAAATGCGATAAAATGATTGCCCGTTTTTACCCCCCCCCTCCCCTCCCCGAAACAGGAACTGCCAGATAGAGAGAGGGAGGGGTCAGATATGCAAGTTAAAATCAATATTTTATCTTTTCGTGTACGTTTTTTTTTTTCACTTGTAATTATACATGTTTGCACCAACAGAAATCGGTTTAAATATAAATGTGCTTTTGATTTCAAAAATTAAAATATCTCGTAGCTTCATACTACCAATTGAGTATAACTATACAAGTATATAAGATGCAAAAAAAACCACTAAATTATACACCTACATCTAACTTTTAAAACCGATTAAAAATCAAAGTACTGATGTACTGAACATCGGATGAGCGCATGTTCTTGTGGATGGTTTGACAACCACTTGTCTGAGAAAAAAAATAACATCTCTATACCTGAAAGTCAGGTTTGCTTACAGATATAATTTCTTTTTCTGGGCGTGGATGATAAATTAATGACACGGAGTTCAACCTCACCGTAATAACTTGTATATTGTAGTAATACAACTCAGTATACTCTGGTTTATTGTTATTTATAGTATAAATAATTGTATATTACAGTATCATGTATATATAATGTTTATGTATTTGTATATCATTCTTTTCTACTATATAAATATTAGTGCAGTGCAAGTGCATATTGGATACTCTACTGAAATAATGGACAATTTATTAAAAAGGTTGATGACCACAAACATTTGGGTGTTACTTTTTCTAATAATTGTCAGTATATATAGATAACATATGTTGTAGTGCCACTAAACAGATTTTTATTCTGAGAAAAAATATATTCTGAACTGAAACATTCACTTTTCTACATTGGATTTGGAATCTTATGGATTTTATCTCGAATTATACAGATGATAATTAATATAATACTAGAAACCGTTTTCACTATAGAGTACCGAGATGTAGATTGGGCATATTTTCTAAATTTGTTTTCCCTTCTTCAATTCGTGCATGGAATTTATTACCATTAGATATTAGATCCATACAATCATCTCCTAAATTCAAAAACACAGATGTCGTCCTTTAAAAGCTGATTTATACAGAGTTAATTTATTAAGTGACCCATAATTTATACAGAGTTAATTTTGTAAGTGTCCCAAGTTGTGAATGTGGGTGCCCATTAGAAGATTCGATTCATTTTTTCTAAGAATGTTCACTCTACATAAATTTTAGAAATCAGCTCTTTAAAAACATTCAACACTTTGCTGCTATCTCTATAGGTGTAATACCACCATTGATTTTTCCCTATTAGTCTTTGTTAAATTGGTACTTTTAAAATAATTGTACAGTATTTACCTTTATTTCAATCAAAGAAATACTTTGCATGTGTAAAGTTTAATCCTTTCCAGTGATACAGTGAAAATTTCACACAACATTGCATTGCATATAAGAAAATAATCATCACCGGAAGTAAACAACCCAATTTTTACACTGTTATTTTACTGGTTACCTGTTTTGGTAGCTATGCAACCTTAACGTTCCAAAATATTTTATAAGACCATCAAATAAAAAAAGAATGATGCTTTCAGACATCCAACATACATATTTACGACTCAGAAAAATTTAAGTGCATTAAAATGCAGGGTTAATTTTCTACAACTGACAAATTCAAGGGAATATTTTTTTAGGCCTACTTTTTTATGCAACCGGATGTGACGTACCATGATTTGGTGGTATTACACCTAAAGAACATGAATATAATTATGAAAGACAGCAGGGTCACCAGGGTGTGAAGTCCCTATCATCTGAAGTTAATACTAAGCATAGCTCTAGAAATAGACAGATAACTAAATCATGACATTTAAAAAAAAATCTCTCTTGTTTTCGAGGTTTTTGTAGTTTTGTTTTGCCTGAACAAACTGACACAATTAATTTAGTATTGTTGAATTTTTATAATTTATGTTCAATATATACATTGGGAACACCGGTTACTATGATAATAATCCTGCCACGTATGAATTGGGTAAAATAAATCAGAAAAAAAGATGGTAATATGACAATTTACATACGATTGGTGCAACAACATACCGACGATTAACATGGCTCACCAGGGTTGAAGCTAAAAAGTATATCAAACTCCATGAAAAATTGATTAAAATATAAAAAAAGAAGGTGCTTATGATTGCCTATGATGAGCTATGATACAACTTTCCGCAAGAGACTAAAATGACACAGAAACTAAGAACTATAGGTCACCTTTGTTCTGTTCGTTCCAACAAAGTTATTGAGATTTTGTTGAAAATTTAACCATTTACGACAAGAAGAAAATTGTTTAGAATTTAATGCAAAGAAGTTTTAAAGTCTTTCGCCAAAACAAACTATCAATTTGTTCTTATCCTATGTAAAATTCCATGCAATGTCCATCCACTCATGATCATTAACTGTAAAAGACTTCTTGGTATCTTTCAAATGCCTTTATAATGTCTTATTTATACATAGTTATGAAATAACTGTTGTGAGCACAAGATTCATTGCACACTTTTAAAGTTCTAAATTATCAAACATTAAAATATGAACTTTATGATCGGTACGATTGAGAATTTTATCTAAGAGAATTTGGTTTATCGACCGGTATTAGTTGAAGATGCGTCTTCGAACTAGCTTTCAGTAGCTGCGAGTATGCGTTGTTCAATGATTTGTGTCTTAATGTTATTAATTCATGTGATAAATTGCTGTGTTGTTACACCACTGTACCAATGAAGGAGGAAAGAAGGAGGGGTTGGTTGGATGGAGTTGCGAGGGGCCGTGTGAAACGCATACTAGTATTTAACTGAAATAAACCAGTCAAACCTTAATGTCAATATAAGACCCCCTCTTATAAATGTCGCTTTATTTTAAGCACCTTTTAAAACTGTTTAAGTTAATGTATTTTGTAGAGAATCATCAATTCAAGGGCATTGAATATCTTACTAAATAAAACTATTCTAAATAGATATATTTGCATCTGATATTGGACGGAAGATGTTGACCATTTATGTAATATAAGTTACGATTTATCATATAAAACAGCCAAATGGATGCACAAAAGTAAAAATAGGAGTCACAGATCCGATTGAATACAATTATCAGCTAAATTTTTATTGATTTTGTAACATTTGTTTCAAATATGACAAACGTTTTACCCAAAATCACCAGCACCGTATCAGGACCCACTAGCACAATGACAGGACCCACCAGCACAGTATCAGGACATGAATAAACTGAGAAAATGCGAAATTTTACTAAATTGCACTGGTTTTTCACAAAATAATTTTGTCGTTTGGATTTGGGTATAGAAAGCGGACTCCATGAGCATTTTGTTTTAGTTTTTCAGTTCTAGATTTTCCGAAAATGAGCACATTTGTGTTACGCTTACTGAAACAGTTTAGAGGGTCATCTTTTTAATGGTTTGCCTATGAACCCATGAGAAACAAAATTGAAAAATTTCAACTGTTTCCTTCAATTTTTATGAGAGAAAACGTCAAAAATCATTATTTTTGTCTTTGTTTACATTTTTTCATTGATCACCAGCACCCTTCAGGACCGAATCACCAGCACAGAACGTTTTCTCGCAGGACAACCTTACCCACCGTGCTTATTAACGAAAAAGGTTTAAACCCTACTGAATAAAGGTCTGGCAACTCGCCCCACTTATAAAAAGATATTGCTTCCTTTAAGTATGTTAAATTACTATTAGTTCGTATCCAGTCGTCCTGGTCTAGTAGTATGTGTCGTGGCTTGATATTCTAAAGGTCCTGAGTTCGAATCCCAGCATATACACTGGATTTTTTCTACGTGATAGATAGTCTTTTCCCTGTAATTAATTATAAGTTTTATAGTGGGTTTGACATTCCCGCCAAAATGTACAGAACAAAGGAAAGCATGCACAACAAAGACACTCAAACTGGGGTGATCTGGTAGGGGTGATCCGGCTCAGATCACTATTAATTACATTCCAGCTCCTTTTTTCTAACAGGGGTGATCTGAGCCGGATCACCCCTGTTAGAACAAAGGAGCTGGGATGTAATTAATAGTTATCCCATTCGGACTTGGTGTGTCAGTGTAAGATCACCCTCTGATGATCGGGGTGATCTTACACTGACACACCAAGTCCGAGTGGGATAACTATTAAAGAACGGATATAAATTGTGAAACTAAAAAGGTATTTTATTACGGTGAAAACTTATGAAGCAAGGTAGTCGGCTCTACGATTTTTGCTTGTAAGTTGGCAGGAAGGAAATACATTTGTCCCAAATGTACCGTTTTAAGAATATTATACGCGTTGAAATAATTATTTAGGAAGAATTTCATTGAATCACACAATTACTTGGATGAAATTAAAAACCAACAAACAGTAACCCGCCCCCCCCCCCTCTTCACCAATGGCTGTTCTTGTCTCAAGTTGGAAACCTTGTCAGAAGATGTATTTTTGCATATCTTAAAGAATTTAAATTATCATATTTTTTTTTTATTTCTGTTAAATTTGAACTTCATAGACGCTGGATGATTTATAACTTGACATATACCAACTCTTTTCATCTTGAACTTGTATTTTGGTCAAAAAGGGCCTATAAGCTTTAAACCAGGTTTAATCCAAATTTTTTTCTACGGAAATTCCTGTACCAAGTCCGGAACATGACAGTTGTTGTCAATTCGTTTGATGTATTTGGGCTTTTGGTTTTGCCATTTAGTAAGAGATTTTCCTATTTGAATTTTCGTTTGAGTTCAGTATTTTTTTTTATTTTTTTTTTACATTAAAAATGTGTGTTTACTACAGATTTCCTTGTACATAATGGGGTTTAATTTATTTTTTATTCGAGCGTCACTGAATATTTTGATATGTCGTTTGTAGAAGAAACGTACTTTTAACGTGCACATACCAATTAGTTATAAAAAAGGAGAAGATATGATGTGATTGCTAATGAGACAACTCTTCACAAGAGACAAAATGACACAGAAATTAACAACTATAGGTCACCGAACGGCCTTAAAAAATTACCAAAACCCATACCGCATTGTCAGTTATAAAAGGCTCATAGATGACAAATGTAAAACAATTCAAACGAGAAAAATAACGGCCTAATCAATATGCAAAACAAAGAACGAAAAACAAATCTGTAACACAGCAACAAACGACAACCACTGAATTACCGGGTACAGACCTGGGACAGGCAAATACAAACATAATGTGACTGGATACCAATCCTCCCCCTGACCTGGGACAATGGTTTTACAGTTCAATAAAAGAACCAACTTAAAAAATTAGTCGAAAAATGCTTAACTCACAAGATGAATACAAATTGAAATGCATCTATCCAAAACGCATGGTGGACGTGGCAGGGTACTTGTACATCTTAACAACAAAAAGACACTAAGTACATATCTGAGAGTACTTGCAGTTACTGACAGCGAGTTCAAAGCCAATAGCTATGTTGGGGGTTTTTTTGAGAAAAAAAAGTTTGTTTCCAGATTTTGGAGAAAAAAAATAATTTGTTTTTGACCCCGGGAAAATTTTTTTTTTGTTTCACCCTCAGCTGCCAAATGTCTGGTACTGAAATTCCGAATTACTCAGCATAATGAATATAGACGTATATATGCAGATAACGTCCAGTACTTAATACTTATATATACTTACTCAATCAACTTTATAAGATATGGGTGTTTTGAAAAAATTTGCAAATCCTTATCAGTTTAAATAATGTTCTTTTTAATGACATATTCAACAACTTCCGGTAGTGTTACCTCCGGGTATCATTAAGCGTAACTATCACATGTATCTTTATGCTTTTGCGTTTGAAACCGGAAATCATTTGACAGCAGAAACCATGATGATATCATTGGTATCATTATACGTAGCGGCATATTCATAAAATGTGAGATGCGATAGCTTTTTCGATATCAACGTACATAAAGCCCCAAGATTGATTATGATTTATGCGTGTATAACCGGAAAGCATGATTCTACATACAAAATCGATTATCTCCTCCAGGACTCGAACCCGGGATCTCTAATTTGTTACAAAGCAGCGAGTTGACCGACTGAGCAAAAGAAGTACTTCCTGTGAACAACCGCTTACGGCTGACTTAGAATCTACTTTGAAGGAAAGAAATTCAGTCACACGTGGTATTCCATAGAAAAATAATAAAAGAGCAAAATTTAGTAGACCATTAATCTGTGTTAATGAAGACCATTGCTCGGTTTTAATGTAGACCTTTTTTCTGTGTAAATGTAGACGACCATTACTCTGTGTAAAATTTAATGTAGACTATATTACCTTGTGTAAAATTTAATGTAGACCGGCTATATTACTCTGTAAATATAGACCATTGTTCTGTGTAAATGTTGACTATTACTCTGTGTTAATGAAGACCATTGCTCGGTTTATTGTAGACCAGTACTCTGATTTAATGTAGACGATCATTTTTCTATGTAAATGTAGACCATAACTTTGTATAAATGAAGACCATAAGACCACAACTTTGTATAAATGTAGACCATTAGTCAATGTAAATACGGACCTTTACTCTGTGCAGAATTGAATGTATACCACATTACTCTGTGCAGAATTGAATGTTTACTACATTACTCTGTGCATAGATTTTGAAAAATGTATAACTCTGTGTAAAATGTTATATAGACTATATTTCTCTGTGTAAATGTGGACCATTATTCTGTGTAAATGTAGACCATTATTCTGTGTAAATGTAGACTATTATTCTGTGTTAATGAAGACCATTTCTCGGTATTAATGTAGACAATCACTCTGTTTTAATGTAGGCGACCATTTTTTCTATGTGAATGTAGACCATAACTTTGTATAAATATAGACCATTAGTCTATGTAAATACAGACCATTACTATGTGAAGAATTGAATGTTTACCACATTACTCCGTGCATAGATTTTGAAAAACAAATGTATAACTCTGTGTAAAATGATATATAGACTATATTTCTCTGTGTAAATGTAGACCATTATTCTGTGTAAATTTAGACCATTACTCTCTTGAATGTAGACCATTATTCTGTGAAAATGCAGACCATTACTCTGTATAAATGTAGACCATTTCTCTATATAAATGTAGATCATTTCTCTATATAAGTGCAGACCTTTTTTCTGTGTAAATGTAGACGACCATTACTCTGTGTACAATTTAATATGGACCATATTACTCTGTGTAAATGTAGACCACTACTCTGTATAAATGTAGACCATAACTCTGTGTAAATGTTTACGACCATTACTGTGTAAATTTAATGTAGACCATTAGACTCTGTGCAAATGTAGAACATTTCTCTATGTAAATGTAGACCATTACTCTATGTAAATGTAGAACATTTCTCTATGTAAATGTAGACCATTACTCTATGTAAATGTAGACCATTTCTCTATGTAAATGTTGACCATCACTCTTTGTAAATGTAAACCATTCCTCTATGTAAATTTGTACCATTACTTTGTATAAATGTAGACCATTACTCTGTGTTAATATAGACATTCACTCTAAAAAAAAAAAGAGAGAATGTATACCACATCACTCTGTGCATAAATTCTGCAAAACAAATGTATAACTCTGTGTAAAATTTAATGTACACTATATACTGTCTTAATATAGACCATTACTCTGTGTTAATGAAGACCATTATTCGCGGTTTTAATGTAGACCATTTCTCTGTGAAAATGTAGACGACCATTTAGTTTACTCTTGTGTAAAATTGAAAGTAGACTATATTGCTCGGTTTTAATGTAGTCCATTACTCTGTTGAAATGTAGACGACCACTACTCTGTGTAAGATTTAATGTAGACAATTACTGTGTGTTAATAAAGACAATTATTCGCGGTTTTAATGTAGACGACCATTACTCTGTGTAAATTTAATGTAGACTATATTTCTCTGTGTGAATGTAGACCATTGTTCTGTTTAAATTTAGACCATTATTCTTTATAAACGCAGACAATTACTCTGTGTAAATGTAAACGACCATTTCTATATGTAAATGTAGACCATTACTCTGTGTAAGATTTAATGTAGACCATATTTCTCTGTGTAAGTGTAGACCATTGTTCTGTTTAAATGCAGACAATTACTCTGTGTAAATGTAGACCATTATTCTTGATAAACGCAGACAATTACTCTGTGTAAATGTAGACCATTACTTTGTGTAAACGCAGACACTTACTCTATGTTAATGCAGACCATTACTCTGTGTTAATATAGACCATTAATTACTCTGTGTAAATGTACCCCGATTATTCTGTGTTAATGTAGGTCATTGCTCGGTTTCAATGTAGATCATTACTCCTGTGTAAAATTTAATGAGGACCATATAACTCTGGATAAATGTAGACCATTACTCAGTGTAAATGAATACGACCATTACTGTGTAAATTTAATGTAGACTATATAACTCTGTACAAATGTAGAACATTAATCTGTATAATTGTAGACCATAACTCTGTGCAAATAAAGACCTTCACCCTGAGTAAATGTAGATCATTACTCTGTATGAATGTTGACCATAATTCTGTGTACACATCGGCGGATCCAGCCATTTTGAAAAGAGGTGGTTCCTTACCAAGGATAAATGGATGGGGTTCCTACTATATGTCCCCATTCAAATGCATTGATCGTCCAAAAAATGGGAGGTTCCAACCCCTGGACCCCCCTGGATCCGCCATTGGTATATGTAGACCATCACAAAATATACAACCCACAATCGGCCTTGAAAAATTTATACAGCTCACAAATGTGTCTAAAAAGAAATACTGCGCTCGAAAGGTTTTGAAAAATGTACAGCGCACAATAGTTCTTAAAAATGTTCAGCACATCATAGTTCTCAATAGATATGTAACGCATACTCAGTCTTGAAAAATATGCAGCGCATAATAAGTCTTGAAAAATATACAGCGTGTAAATATGTCTCAACAAATATCCAGCGCACTATCGGTCCTAAAATTATAAAATGCACAATCGGTCTTAAAAAATGTATAGCACAAAAAAGGTCTCAAAAAGATAAACCGTACAGTAGGTCCTGAAAAATATACAACACTCAATAGTTTTTGAAATATAGACAGCGCACAATAGTCCCAACCAATAAATATATGGCGCACAATAGGTCTTAACAAAAATATAGCGCCGACTAGTTATTAAAAGATATTCAGCACGCAATAGGTCTAAAAAAAAATATATATAGAACACAATAGGTCTTGAAAAATATATAGCGGCTTATTGGTCATGAAATGTATATAGAGCTATATATTTTCAAAATTGTCCACCAAATCGTAGTCGCTCCATTCAGCTGATTAAAACAATGTGTAACACGGAAAGTTTGTACATGCGCTAGAAGTAAGCCATTTTCACTTTATGAGGTTAAATGATAAAAATGTCTTACCATTGTCTTTGTATAATACAGTCAATTTACCAGAATATAAAGCAAAAAACAATTTATGTATCAATTGTTATTACAAGGTTGGGCCTTTATTTTGCATCTACATTGATGGCGGCGTTTCAGAATTATTAGGGATTATCTCCTCGCAGCAAAACTTTTTCTTGATTTCTGTTATCACGTGATTCTGTCCGATCATCTGTTATGTAGAAAAACAAAATAACTTGATAAATGAATTATCAAATATTCTATAAAAGTAAAATTATAGAATGTGTTTATGTGAATCATAAATTATACGTTGTTTTGACGGGTGTAAGATGTAGATCTTGGTTTATTTCAACGAGGCACCGCCCTCTTTTTTTTAAACCTATTTACTTTTTTTAACAAAACTTATTAGCAATTCAACTGTGGCATTTGAATAGGTTAAAAGAAGTCAAGTTACAGTATCAGTGAAATTCCTACACGATCGAGGGTCTGTAGTGACTTACATTGTAATATATAATAATGTCCCAAAATATAATAGAGAACATTGAGAAATAACTAATTACGAATTTCGAATAGTTGAGTGCGAAAATAGGAAAAATAATTGTGGAAAATTTAAGAATAAATGATACAATATCAATTACAGAAACGAACGACATATACAGAACAAAGAAATTATCTAAATACAGGAAAACTTATCATAATAAGTAAAATCTGCCAATACATATTTTACAGAATTATTAATAAAAGAGGGACGAAAGATACCAAAGGGACAGTCAAACTCGTAAATCTAAAACAAACTGACAATGCCATGGCTAAAAAGGAAAAAGACAAACAGAAAAACAATAGTACACATGACACAACATATAAAACTAAAGAATAAACAACACGAACCCCACCAAAAACTAGGGGTTTTCTAATAAAATAGAGAAGGGACATTGGAAATCTGTCAAAGAGATAACAACCCGACCAAATTGCAGAAAACAGGTAAAAATAAAATATGAGTCAGTTTTATACAGGGAGAAAAAAATCCACACTAGGAGTCGGTCTTCAGCTAGCCACTAAACAATAATGTATACAAATCTAGATCAGCAAAATGGCCGCCACAGTAAAATCCGAAACATACAAATGGAAAAACGGCCAAATAAACAAAAAAACTACAACATTAGACTTACAATGGCTACATGTTTCTGAGTTGTGACAGGTGTCAAAATGCAAACATATACATATGCCCAATTTGGAATTAGTATTTACTCAACAAAACACACAACAGAAGTCAGTTCAAAAAAGTCCCAGTCCGATATTAGAATAGGTATAAGAAAAAAACGTAGCAAGTAATTAATTTTTAAAGGTAAAAAAACAGGGTAAAGAAAACAAAATGACACCATACATACCCTCTTGTGTGACTAATGTCAATCATCAAAATGTTACTATGTAATCTAAGATGCAGAACCAAATTATGCAAATTATTACCTCCCTTTTTATTATAAAATAACGAAATTCATTGTTCACCGACAGTTTTCGACAATTAGCTGTCATACATCGTTGCATCATCTAGACCAAAGATAAAATAAAGGTAAGTTCAACATTTTAATATTAATTGTACATACATTTTTTGTAATTTTATTTCTTTTGTTCAATTAAAGGAGGTCTTTAAACTACTAGAAATACAACTATAATACAGAAAAGTGCAATTGCTAATATTTGTCCGCAAAATCGCGGGCATTTAATGAGTGGTTAAAAATATGTAAATTGTTGTAGGATGAAATTTTATAAAAGATTTTATAACTGGAAAATTTCATGAAAGTTTTTAAAAGTTAAAGATACAAGACAATTTTTAAGCCCTCCTTTTTGGACTTTCCTTTTTGAATTTTCCTCGGAGTTCGGTATTTTTGTGTTTTACTTTTTCCACTTTAACCAAATTCCGTTATTTGAATTCTGTAATTTCAATTATTTTCGCGTTTTTCTGTATAGGTACTTTCGGACAGGATAATTTGTTTAGCCCTCCCCCTTTTCCAAAGTCCGTTTTATTTTTGTTTGAGGTTTATTTCAATTATTTTCGCGTTTTTTCTGTACACTTACATATATTATCAATGAAGATAGGAACGATCAATTCCAAGTTTACTATTCATGCTGGTCACGGATATATTATTATAAAGAGACTCTATATAGAAGAATTAATACATGTAATAAACTCGTTTAATATGAAGTTCATAGTTAATATAATACAATTTCTCTAATTCTATGGAAATTTATCCCTTTCCGAACCCATTGTATAAAAAAATTTAATCAACGTGTGGTTGCTGGTGATCTCAAAAGATCATTGGATGATTTTAAGGGTCATGACCTTTTTAGCTAACTGGATGAATCAAGATTTGATAACAGGTGTTAATGAAATTGACAACTTCGTGCAATGTGAAAGGCACTCGAAGGGGATTTTTGGTTAACAAAAAAAGAAAATGTCTTTATAATCATTAGAGAAACAGATTCTTACATAGTTACTCGTGGATTATCGGATTTATCCAATCTCGATAGTTAAATTATAAATTTTAAAGTCCTCGCCGAGGCGGCTCGGACTTTAAAATTGATAATTTAACTATCTCGATTGGATAAATCCGATAATCCACTGGTATCAATGTAAGAATCTATATGTATATCAGTGACTCTGGGGATAGTACACTTGGAATTAGTAGTATATAGCAAATACACTTTATTCATAATATACGTATGCATTATCATATTTCTATAGTAAACGGTGTATACATGTCTTGTCATGGTATACAAAAAAGAATGTGACAGTTGGTTTTCTCTAGCTCTTTTGCGTGGAAACGTTTTGGTGTCATTTTTTTAATTTCTCCTATTTGAATTCCCGTTCGAGTACGGTATATTTGTTAGATTTAATTATCTGAACCTTTATCAATTCGGTGTAGGTTTGGTCGATATGAGAAATGATTCAAACACATTGTTTTTATTTTTAATTTTTGTTTTTATTTTATTTTCAGAAAGATGAAGTTAATAGTTTTATCACTCGCAATGGTCGTCTGTATTTTGAGTGTGAATGGGTACAGTTTCAAACGTGGTGCTGAAACTCTTAATGAAAAAGAAAGGGGGCTCCTGAGAAGAATGGGTGTTGGAATGGCAAAGGCATATTTTGGCGAAGAGGGTGCAAAAGAGGGCGGCGAAATATTGGACAGGTGCCTGGACAAACCTTTAAGAAACATCGAGTGCTGCGTGAAAGGTGAAGGTCAAAAGATATGCGAACTTGAAAAAGTAGATGATGAAACCTGCAATAAAATCGAAAGGCTGATTGATGAAACACTAGAAGCAGGTGAAGGTCTATATGCGGTAGGATGTCTTGACATGGAAGGAGTTACACCATCGGAATGCGCCAAAGAATTATGTCTGCCATATTGTGAAGAAGAATGTGAAGATGAGTCTTGCGATTGTAACGAAGAGTGTGGCAATTTCGGAAAATTACTGGAAGAAGAAGAAGAAAAAGAAGAAGAAGAAAAGAAATCCAAAAAAAACTTTCATCTTAATCGTCTTCGTTCCCTGTTGAAAATTAGAAATTTCAAAAACATCGTAAAGAGGAAGTAAATACCACCATTAATCCACAATCCACAATCAGCACAACCGACAGCTACCTAACAAAAAAAAGATAATATGTTAAAATTAGCTTATAAATAAAACCAATATTTGCATTCTTTCTGTCTTTATTTTATTTTTAATTCAACGATTCTTCATTTTAGCGAATATATAAATATATAGGAAGATGTGGCGTGAGTGCCAATGAGACAACTCTCCATCCAAATAACAATTTAAAAAAAAAGTAAACCAGTATAGGTCAATGTACGGCCTTCAACACGGAGCCTTGGCTCACACCGAACACTAAGCTATAAAGGGCTCCAAACATTAATAATGTAAAACCATTCAAACGGGAAAACCAACGGTCTAATCTCTATAAATAAAACGAGAAACGAGAAACACGTATAAATTACATAAACAAACGACAACTACTGTACATCATATTCCTGACTTAGGACAGGTGCAAACATTTGCAGCGGGATTAAACGTTTAAATGGTACCAAATCTTCTCCTTTTTCTGAAACAATAGCATAACATCACAAAAAAAGTAGTTCTCAAAAAGAACAATTAGCAAAAAAAAATTAATTTCTCCTACCTAAGTAGCAATTATATACCAACTTCACTGGCATATGAGATATATATTTCCCAAATTTGTCAGTATTAAAGAGCTTGTAGCTGTTACTCAGTCCTTGAAACACGAAACTAGTGTCTGAGTAGAAAGTTAATATACCAGGGTATGTCAAAGAACGTCTCCTCCTTTTTTCTAAAAGATATTCATAGGAAGGTACAAAGACCTGGTTGATAAATATTCCGTATGAACTTTACACATTATACCCTCAAATGGTCTAGATCTATAGATTATGGGTACTAAAGATGTTTATCATCATTACATCTACATAAGAAAATGCCAATACCAATTCAGAAATATGACAGTTGTTATTTCGATTGATGTGTTTTAGTTTTTGATTTTGCCATTCGATAACAGACATTCCGTTTTGAATTCTCCTCAGAATTCGGTACTTTTGTTATTTTACTCTTTTGTACATACATTTGAAAATGCCTGTACCAAGTCAGGAATATGACAGTTCTTGTCTATTCGTTTTTGATGCGTTTTGCCATTCGATAACAGACATTCCGTTTTGAATTCTCCTCAGAATTCGGTACTTTTGCTATTTTACTCTTTTGTACTAACTGATGGTAATATTTATTAATTGCCATGGGATTCAATCTATTGAAACGCCTCAAATGTTTTCAAAATAGCTGATTACATACAATATGAATACAGACTATAATGCTGTAAGACACGGTCTGGATGTAGCGTGTTTGCCTCTAGTGCTGGAGGTCGACGTCGTATGTTCAAACCCAACCCGGTGAAACCAAGCCTTTAAAATTAGAATTTACTGCTTTTCTTTTAAATTTTTGGCATTACGTAATTGACGTTGGACGTTTATCAAGTGTTTATCACCTGTTAGGAGTCGGACTAGCTTAGGCTGCCGATTTACCTCCTAAATAGAAATGTCAAAACTTAGCTTCAGATTGTTGTGTTTTCATTGATCTTGCAAGTTTTTGATAATCATGCGTCTAATTTCAGAGGGGAACATTTGTTGTCGATTTGAGCGTTATGAATGAGTGATTTGTTTTTTGGACGATTATATTAAATTTTAGTTATTAATCCGATCAAAACCAAGTAGAATCTTTTTAATGACAAAATTCAATTGCAAGGTTGGCTTTCTTTAAGTGTTGACCTAGATGTTAAAAAGATATATAGGGTTTTAATTTTTACCATACATCACAAATGCATCAAGTTAAATTCAAAGTTTATTATAAATCCGATCGGAACCAAACTGATTCTCGTAAAGAATGCTCACGGAAAATAATTGAATTAAATTGGATTAAAAAATTACAGACTCTCTATCCTCACTCTCTGCCAAAATTCAACCATACAAATATTTCGGACCTAATTTCTATTTAAATAAAAACAACTGCCGACATTATCTGTTAATCAAGCTCTGTTCTTTACCTGTTCAAAAGTTACATAAATTTTTTAGAGGATTGCAACACAGTTCCATATTGCAGTCCTAAGTATGAAATCGTTCAAATTAAAATGGCATATTATTATTCTAAACTCTTTCCCAAAATTAATCGCTAAGAAGATCACAAAAAAACATTTTTACTAAAATCAAGGATGTCAATAAAGGTTTTGATTTTGTAAATATTGCCGATATTTTTAATGAAAATTCTTTAAAGAACAAATACCTGGATATTTTGAAAATACTGAACTCGTTCTCATTTGTTATGTTTACAAAAAATCTCCTCAGAAATATGTGTTTAATTATAGCCAAGTATATAAAGATGTAAAGATCAGTGACAATACACATATCATTGGTAGTGAGTCCAATGGTGTCACACACATGCATTTAGTTACTGAGCACTGATCGTTATTTATATGTAAACTTAGTTTCTTACTTTATGTACAGGCATTGATATTTCAGCTATTTATTTAGATATTACATTAAGATATTTATATACAGGTTGTGTAAACTTAGGTTCAGAAAATTTTCTACTATTTTTTTTTTTTTTATATATATATATATTTAGTCACGCTTCTTCTCCAATAGGGAGTAGTAGTTTGGTAATTTAAGTATGTCTGATTCAGAAGACATTACTGTGATAGAACGATTTATTGATGGTCTCCATGAAAAAGTTATGGACAGAACTTATATGTCCCAAAATTTAATTAATATGGATACAGGTTCGGAAACGTCAGAATTAGAGAGTGGATCAGATATTGGCCAAGACCCATGGCAATATCAAAAAAGTAAAAGGAAACGTGTTAACAGTCAACAGCACGACTCTTATAGTAGTGTGTTACAGGATACTGTAAAAAGGGCCCCCGTTAAAAGACTAATTTAAAAAAGTCCAAAACAGCTTAAAAAATATGTGTTAATAGTTTCTAATAGAGACGAAAAACTTGGATTAAAAAATCAAATACAAATACAAAAACTAATGAGTTCTTCTGTAGGTATTGTAAAAGAGCTCGGGGCAACAAGAACTGGTCATTTAATGGTTGTTTGTTTTGATAAACACCAGTTCAATCAATTGTCCAAACTTACACATCTAGGACAATGGTCAGTAAATGTGTTTCAGCCTAAATCGCTGAACACTACTATAGGTTGTATTTACAATGTTTCACTTGATATAGAAGAATCAGATTTACAGGACATTCTAGAGAAACAACAGGTCAGTCGATTTCAGAGACTAACATATTATGACATTAATACTAAATCTAGGGTTCCGTCAAAAACTCTAAAACTGTTTTTTTAACACAACAGAGTTACCACCCAGAGTGTTGATAGGTTTTAAGAGTCACAAAACAAAACTCTTTATTCCAAAACCAACTCAATGTTTTAAATGTCAGGGTTTTGGACATGTGCAAAAAGAATGTAGAACTAGTGTAAAATGTGTAAGGTGTGGGGAAGACCATAAAGATAGGGAGTGTAAAGTTAAGGCTAAATGTGCAATTTGCAACGGTGACCACCCAGCTACGAGTAAAGACTGCCCAAAGAAAATACAAAATGAAAAAATAATAAAAAGAGTGTATAAAGAAAAATGCTCAGTTAAAGAAGCAAGAACACATGTTCTTAAAGAGTCAAAACAAAATCCTTTACAGGGTAAAAAGGAAAAACTTCCTAAAGAGCATGAAAAGATTTCTCTAACAAAGGGCTTATTTCAACAGCTCACAGAGTTTGACAATTTTATTCTCTTAATAATTATGACAGCAATACAGGTTCCAACATTATCTGATAATGAACAAAAAGTCAGTGTTGTAGCTGACATGGTATTAGAATTCCTTGGTGTACACGTTAACCAAGAATATATACTAGATAAACTTACATTAATAAACTAAGTTTTTATTTATACTTGTATTTAATAATGAAATATAAACTATTTACATTCATGTCAATTATAATGTATACTTTAATCATATTCATGGCTTTACAACTTAGTTTGGCACATTGGAACTGTCAGGGAATTCGGTCACACATACCGGAGTTTATATGGCACTTAAACAATATTAAAGATACGCCAAATATTTTATGTTTTCAAGAAACTTTTTGTAAACTCCAAAACGATTACCCTGAAATACCAGGTTACACACTCGCAACATTCTCAAGTCGAGGTGTTAACAGAGGTGGAACAGCCATTTATGTTAAACAATATATTAACTATAGTACAGTTGATTTTCAGAGTACATTTGAAACTTCTGCAATTTATATTATACATAATAGTAAGAAATTACTGATACTTAATTTATATGACCCTAAATTAGACACTAAATATGAAGACTATGATACTCTTCTTAGTCAAATTACAACAGAATACATATTATGTGGTGACTTTAATGCTCACCATACATTATGGGGGAAAAGAATCGATACTAAAGGTAGAGAACTTTTTAAGTGTATTCAAGATAATAATATATGTCTTTTAAACGAAGGATCAGGAACAAGACTGAATCCGATTAATTTAGAAACATCATGTTTAGACCTGACTTTTTGTAGTCCTAATATTGGACAAAAAATTAATTGGTTGGTAGATCAACATTCCACATTTGGAAGTGATCATTTTTGTGTGTACATTGATTCTAATATATATATTGGTGATTACAACATTGATTTCTCCCCTAAATGGAATTTTAAGAGGGCAAATTGGAAAAGCTTCACGAAAGAATGTGACATTACATTTACAGAGAATTTAATTACAGATGATATACAGCAAACTAACAATACTTTAACCACTGAATTGATTAATATAGCATGTACCCATATTCCTATTAAGAAATTTCATAAAACAAACAAACCTTGTGTTCCTTGGTGGACAAAGGAATGTACTTCAGCTATAAAAGGTAGAAACAAAGCTAGAAATAGAGCAAGACATACTGGAAATGGCAATGATTTTAAAATTTATAAAGATAAAGAAAGATTTTGTAAAAAAAGTATTAAAAGATACACAGGACAACCATTGGTCAAATTACTGTACTAGTCTCAATTGTAATAATAATATTTCAGATCTATGGCATAATGTAAAAAAGATGTTAGGGAAGATAAGTACTAGGACAAACATTCCTATTCTGAAATATTTTAATAGATTTATTACAGATACGAAAGAAAAAGCAAACGTATTTGCAGAAAATTACTGCAAAGTCAGTAGTACATCAAACACAATAACGACTTCAAAGAATTTAAGACTAAAACAGAAAAAGAAGAGATAAATGATTTTATTGAATATTACAAAATTAATACAGATTGTTTTAATGAAAAATTTACATTGCAAGAATTTAAAGATGCAATAGCTGATACTAATGATAGCTCGCCGGGAAAAGATAGAACAACTTATAGTATGTTTCGACATTTATCTAATAAAACCTTAAGCATATTTTTACTATTTATTAATAAAATTTGGATGTTACAAGAACTTCCAAAGGAATGGAAACATTCAACAATTATTCCTAGTTTTAAACATGGTAAAGATCCCAGTGATCCATTATCATATAGACCTATTGCATTAACTTCTAATTTTAATAAGATTATGGAAAAAATGGTTAACAATAGATTAACATGGTTTCTGGAAAAAAATAATATATTTAACCCGAATCAAAACGGTTATAGAAAAAATAAAAGTACGATACAGCAATGTATACGCCTAGAAAATGCAATACAGAAATCTTTTGCTAAAAAACACATATTAGTTGGAATATTTATTGATTTCCAAAAAGCTTTCGATATGCTATGGAAACATGGTTTATTAAAAAAAAATGAAAAAAATGGGTCTTAAAGGCAACATGCTTGCTTATGTTAATAATTTTCTTTCAGATAGAGTATTGCAGGTTAAGATAAACAACACTTTTTCAGATATTTTTGTTTTAGAAAATGGTACCCCCCAGGGAAGTTGTATAAGTCCAACACTTTTTAATATTATGGTTAATGACATGTCAGACTGTTTAAAAAATTGTGAAATGTCACAATTTGCAGATGATGGGGCAATTTGGAAATCTGGACCATCATTAAAATTTTTACAGAAAAAAATTCAAGAAGACTTGAATAGTATAAGCAAATGGTGCTCAAATTGTTTTTTTTTACTTTCACCTTCAAAAACAGTCACAGTTATTTTTTCTAGGAAATCAAATTGTAATAATATTATATTAAAAATAGGAAATCACATTTTAGAAGTTGTTAAAGAAGTTAAATTTCTTGGAATTATTTTTGATAGATATCTTACTTGGAATAGTCATGTTCAGTATATTAATACAAGATGTACAAAAATTTTAAACTGTATGAAACTTTTAACGGGAACGAAATGGGGAGCAACAAGTTATACTCTAAGAAAAATTTATATTGCTTTAATAAGATCAAAAATTGACTATGGTTGTGAGGTTTACAATACAGCCTCTGCATCTATTAAGAAAATTTTAGATAAGGTACAAACACAATCTTTACGTCTATGTACAGGTTCCATGAAGTCAGCATCATTAAAAGCACTTCAGGTGGAAATGGGAGACCCTCCTTACGAAATCAGAAGAAAAGCGTTAATAACAAAATCATATTTAAATATTTCTACTTTCGAAAACAACCATCCAGCCAAAAAATCAATTCAAGATACTGCTACTTTTGAATTTTATAGTAAAACTGTTAAACGTAAACCATTTACATTAATTGCAAAAGATACTCTAAAAGGAAATAATTTTTCAGAAAATAATGTAGTTATATATAGAGAAAGTCCAATCCCCCCATGGCATTTTACAGTACCTATAGTAAACATGTATTTAAAAGATTACATTTCTAAAAAGGATTTACCACATTTAATTTAAAGTGAAGCCAATATTATGATAGATAGTCAATATAAACACCATTTAAAAGTATTCACTGACGGGTCAAAAGATCCAAATAGCAATGCTGGTTGTGCCTTTGTCATTCCAGAGTTAAAAATCAATAAGAGATTTAAGTTGAACAATCACCTTTCTATTTATATGTGTGAATTGACAGCAATTTATTTATGTATATCATGGTTACAAGACTTTCTACCTTTTAACGTTGTGATTTTTGTAGACTCTCTATCAGCGCTTCAAGCACTGAAAATACCTTTAAACAAGATAAGAAATCAATTCTTACTTGACATTCATTTTTTACTAAGATCATTGTATCATTCAGGTACAAATATAATTTTTGAATGGATACCAAGTCATGTAGGAATACAAGGCAATGAGTTGGCTGATTATCATGCTAAACAGGCATTAAGTTTTCAAAATATTTATATCTTTGTACCGTTGTTCAAAGATGATTTTACAACATTGTGTAAAAATTTAATGAAAAAAATGTGGCAAGAAGAATGGGATAAAGAGAAAGATAGAGCATTGTATCAAATAAGTCCAAAAATTAATTTTGACATAAAAATACCAAAAATGTCCAGATACAAAGAAAGACTGATTTTTAAATTAAGAACTGGTTATATACCATTGAACAAACATCTTTATAAAATAGGCATATCTGACACTAAATTGTGTGAGGAGTGTCGTGTTGAAGAAACAGTAGAACATTTCTTATTACACTGCAAAATATATAACTCAGAACGATCTATTTTATTTGAAAGTTACAAATACAGAACTTTCAATTAAAAAATATCCTAACAGGATATAATTTTTTACCAATTGATACATACGTAAAGAGCACGAATAGAAAGATACTCTAAAAGTGTTACTTTTATAATACTTGTACAGGAAATGGATTTTATCTTTTACATAAAATAATTTGGGTCTACCTATATTAGGAAGAACTCTTTGAGATCTGTCCCCACAAAAAAAAAAAAAAAAAAAAAACAACAAAGAAAATTTGTTAATGGATAAAATGTTTGTTAAACTTATTTTAGATTTTAAAATTAAAATGGTGCATAACAAATGAAAATAATACTGCTGGTCGCACATGTATCTTTCATTATACATTATACTGCAAAGTTGCACACACTATGCCTCATTGGCCACAGGACGCCAATCTCTGGGTCCAAACCGTAGGGTAGTAGTAGTTCCCGTAGTCACGGTGTCAATAGTGGGTTACAGTTCAAAATCAGATTGATTATTCGGTGGTCTCATGGTCAGTGAGGGCAGTCGGGGTCAATACACAGACCACGACAATCCTCACTGAATAAGGGGACCATGACTCAAACTGGTCTCTTTAATTGGTATCTAGGGGATTTAACATATAATTAATTTTTTTTTATTCTTTTATTTATCCCAATGTAGGTGACATAAGTATGCGACAGTCTTTTTTTACCTGGCGCATACATATATTTGGCAATTTTTCATTAAATAATTGACACCGGGCTATCGGGAAGCATTATCTAATCTCTATCTTCAGCGATGGACATTCAGATTCATTTTATACACTCATTTATATTAATTAGCTACTACTACCATACAAATCAAAGCAATCTATGTAATTAGTCATGCAACGAAACAAAAGTTTGAACGACAAAATAAATATTTAAAAAAAAAATCTACAGAATTCTACAAAAGTAAAACCACAATACATTAAAGACTTAGAAAAAAAGAACAAAAAAAACTCACAACTTAAGAACTCACGTGTAGTGAACAAAACACGAAGTTTTTTTTTTATTCTTCAAAAACAGTAACGATAACTGAAATTAGGGCGCAAGTTCCATAGCAGGAAAGTCGCCTCCCAAAACATCAATAATAATAATAATGACAATACACCTACGTCATGTAATTGCAGTAATTCCGAAAACATTTATGGCCCTAGTTCCCTTATTATAACAGGAGATCTTAACGTCGTTTGTGACCGAGAGTTGAAATCATTCCTCAATAACGGAATTAAATATCGTCCCCTGTCAATTAGTAATTGGAATGAGTGTCGTAATATCATCTACGACTCACGCTGTTCATATTGTTCGAAATGGATAAAACAAGAAAAGCTGACAAGAAATCTTTGGACTCTTTTATTAAATCAGTAATTAAATCAGAATTGAACTGGTATATATTTGTTTAGGGGCCAGCTGAAGGACGCCTCCGGGTGCGAGAATTCCTCGATACATTGTAGACCTGTTGGTGACATTCTGCTGTTATTATTGTTTTTTTTAAATGATCGGGTTGTTGTCTTTTAGACACATTCCCCATTTCCATTCTCAATTTTATAAGTTGATATACGTATACAACATTTTAATGAACATTTTACCCTTAAGAACAACCATAAAAACACTGTTTCGTATATTATCAAACACAAACTAAAAGAACTCGCCAAGGATTTTTGTTTTAGTCTGTTTCTGTATTGTTATGAGAAACAATTTTTGACTATAATCAGCAAAGACCCATCGAAACAATTAAGAAATGACTGTAATATTTTTTCTGTCTATGAAGAAATAACATAAAAAATGTGGTGCACATTGAATAACGCGCGTAGCGGTTTATTTAACAGTGTGCACCACAATTTTTTTTATGTTATTTCGAATACAGAAAAAATATTACAGTCATTTCAATTCCTTTTAAAACCGTAGATAACCATGAAAAAACGTTGATGACGTCACGGTCACATGACTAAATTATGTCTATGGACTCCTGACAAAATAACGTCAGCCAATCAGAAAAACGCGTTACATCCAAAATTGAATTATCATCGGATAGAAAAATGTAACAATACTTTTAGATATTTGAATGATGTATTGGCTACCAATCAATAATGACGACTTCATTATGTAAATACTAAAGATATTTATCCAGTTGAACTAACTTTCAATAAAAAAATTAATACGCACAATGAACACTGCCCTTTCCTCGATCTTGATATATATATCATAAACAGCAATCTCAATACCAAAAGTAAGGATAAATGAGATGATGTTCACTTTCCTATCGTTAATTATCCATTTTTAGATGTTGACGTTCCATTGTCACAATCTGATGGTGTTTATATATCTCTACTTCTAAGATTCCTTTAAATAGTGTAAGTACATGTAACAACGTACTAGATTTTACGAGAGAAATTTGTATTTAACTAAAAAATTATTACACCAGGGTTTTCGATATCACTAACTATTTTCCTAAAACATTTCCTAAATCGTATCATCGGTGCAAGGACGTCATTAATCTATATAATTTAACATGTAGACACCTTATACGTTCAGGTATTTCACATCCAATATTTTACAAAGCACAAAAATGTCTGCATTTACCTCAAAAGCTAACAAAAAAGGCAACAGTAGTATACCGCTATTCAAAACCTTTAAAAAAACTCATTAACAAGGGATATAGTTACGATACTGTTGTCATGACATAAATGATTGCATATTTTGGCATTAATATTGATTTAATTATAAGGTCTTTGCATCGAAAATAAACACGTTTATTCTAAAACCAGTTGTTGGTATGATACGGGTTATGTTCCTCTCATATATTGTATAATGGTATAATACTAAACTACTAACGGGAGGGATTGTACTTGATATTCATATGATGAAGACCTAATCTTTCAATCAGTTTAATTAAGGTCACGAGCTGGCATGTCAGTAACTGCTAATAGTCGTTTGTTAATTTATGTATCATTGTCATTTTGTTTAGTTTCATTTGATACATTTTCTGACATCGAACTCGGACATCTTTTGAACTGAGTTTTACTGTGCGTATTGTTGTGTTTTTGTTTTTCTACATTGGCTAGAAGTATAGAGGTAGAGTTGATATCTAACAAAGCCTGTTTAACGCCGACGCATGTTTGCGCCTATAGCAAGTCTCTGGCCTTTGTTAGTATTGTACAAGTTTTATGATTTTTAATTTTACTTTCTTGTGTATATTTCGGAGTTTAGAATGTCATCCATTATCTATGAACGTGTGTACATTTTCGGTAAGAGGCCAGCTGAAGCACACCTCCTGGTGCCTGAGTTTCTCGCCGCATTGAAAACCCATGGCATTCGGATGTTGTCTGCTCTTTGATTGGGTTATTGTCTTGTTGGCACATTCCCCATTGCTATTCTCAATTTTATTCTCTACCTTAATTCAATTGCAAGGCAGGTATTTTAAGTGTTGACTTAAGAGTTCAAAAGATGCATAGGGTTTTATTCATTCTTCTATACTAGAATATCTTATATATATATATATTACATATCCTATCCTAAGTTTGAACTGAGGTGTCCTTTCGTGCACTTTACGCCCAAAAGTTTCCCATATATGCTCAATATGGTTCAAATTGGGGCTTCGATCATGCCAAGGAAGATAAACTGAATTACATTGGAACAATGGATCTTCCTCCACGATGCTAATTTCCAACTTTGGCGAGCTCTACATTATATTGGATACGGACAAGTTTGTGTCTGTTCGTAGGCAAAGGTCCCCGAAATTGTCTTATCGCACGATAACCAGTAGCGATGAGCCGATCTGGAACAGTTCTTGTTGAAAGGCTCCTGTATGGTAATCTCTTTTTAGGATTGTGTTTTTGCAATGGATTTCCTACTGACCATCCTTTATTAAGTTTGATTTCCCCTCGCAGATGTAGGGGGTCTTCTTGATCTCGGAAAGTCTTTAACATCGATTGTTGCCTGATTGTTATTCTCAAGACGACTTATAGTGGAATTGTGTTGACCAACAATACGTGCAATTGCCACAGCGTCATACCTGCTTCTTTCATGCTGATAATCTGCCTTCTTGCTGCAGTTATGAGTTGTGGATGACCAATTATACGGTGTCAATCACATAACTTTATAAACTTGGTTATTTAAAGTGTTGAAAACAATGAGGATAAAACATCTGTTTTATTGTTTACGAGTACAGTAACTGCATGTGCAGATAATAATGTATCGAGTCGATATTTCTTGATTAAACTCGGGTGATATTTGAAAAATCTTTTTAACTAGTTTTATTTCAACAAATCATATCACAAAAAAGATAAACAGTGTTTTTTTAATTTGAATTTCAATTTGGTGTTTCAATATTTTTTTCCATGTGTATAATTGATACCATTGGTTTTCCTGTTTGATTGGTTTATCGCTAGTATTTTTTGGTTCCTTTATAGCTTGCTGTTTGGTGTAAGCGAGTGCTCCGTGTTGGAGGCCGTACTTTGACCTATAATGGTTCACTTTTATCAATTGTGACTTGTATGGATAGTTTTCTCATTGGCATTCATATCACATCTTTTATATCTATTTGTAAGTTCTACTATATAAAACGTAATTGTAACGACAAAAATTGTCGTTTCATAAACTAAAGGATTTTAGATAATTTCATGGTTCGAACTCCAAAATGAAAACTTCATTGTTTATATCTATTTTAATTTCGACCATATACCACCAATTCGTTTGATGATATTGAGCTTTGTTTTTTACCCGTATTTTGGGGATTATTTTCCAAGAACCGTCTCCTCCTAAATTTGAGTGCTAATGTTTTTCGAAAAGTAGGCTGATAATTGGAAGACCTTCGGGTATATACTTACATTAGTAAAACGCCGAGTGCCACATGCTGAACCTTCTGCTGTGTACTTACAAAGGTCACATGACGAGTGCCACATGATGAATCTTCAGTTATGTACTTACTTGAGAAAACGACGAGTGCCACATGATGAACCTTCTGTTATGTTCTTACATTAGTAAAACGACGAGTGCCACATGATGAACCTTCTGTTATGTTCTTACATTAGTAAAACGACGAGTGCCACATGATGAACCTTCTGTTATGTTCTTACATTAGTAAAACGACGAGTGCCACATGATGAACCTTCTGTTATGTTCTTACATTAGTAAAACGACTAGTGCCACATGATGAACCTTCAGTTATGTTCTTACATTAGTAAAACGACGAGTGCCACATGATGAACCTTCAAGTATGTTCTTACATTAGTAAAACGACTAGTGCCACATGATGAACCTTCAAGTATGTTCTTACATTAGTAAAACGACGAGTGCCACATGATGAACCTTCTGTTATGTTCTTACATTAGTAAAACGACGAGTGCCACATGATGAACCTTCTGTTATGTTCTTACATTAGTAAAACGACTAGTGCCACATGATGAACCTTCAAGTATGTTCTCGAATGAGTAACACAACGAGAGCCACATGCTAAACCTTAAGTCATGTTCTTACATGAGAAACACGACGAGTGTCACATGCGGAACCTTCAGTTATATACTTTCATGAGAAACACGACGAGTTCCACATGCTGAACATTTAGGTATGTATTTACATGAGTCACACGACGCCAAATGCTGAGCAGTATCTACTGACCTCATCCAAACATGTATGATCACCCATTGGTTTTTCGTAAGGTTTGTGATACTCTGTCATTAATGTCATTAATGTCATATGTTGTATTTTTTATATTGTTGTGTGTCATTTGATACTTTTTTGTGTTTTGTTTTGCCATGGAACTTAATTATCAGCTTGTTTATCTCATTGTCGTGCTAGTTATTAAGTTAAATTTGTCAATATTTTAACCATTTGACCGCGTGTTTTTTTTAATATGATTGTATATCCAGAAAAGCGCTTCTGCACAGGGTTGATACCTCTGCTTGCATGTGGACTATCACGCTCCGCGTATATCATTAGATAAGTAGTCAGTTCTTAATTTTGGCATGATTTACAAATTTAGAAATTGTTGTCAATTTATTAACAAAAATGAAATTATTAAGAAATTAAGGTTTCAACTCCCTCAGACAAAGTTGACATCAAACATGTAAAATAAATTTAGCTATTTGTTTTACTCTCTCTTTAGGTATAATGCTCCTTCGGTATTTTTGCGTCTTTCGCTTTTAAATATTCGGCTGTGGGCATTTCTGATGAAGGTAAGCGCTTAGGACGCATACAACCAATAACTTCTTGTTTTAATTTGTATATGTTGTTTGGGTTGTACAAAGAACGTCTGAAAACGTCGTCAAACTGCATTTTCTGACATCATATCCGTCATTTTGATGCCATTCCGTTATCTATTTGAATTTTGAAAATCCCCCTAAAAATGTTTTTATAACATGAATAAAAAAATACAAGTTTGTAATTCATCTTCTGTTTGTTGATAAAGGTTTCCTAGTTATTGTCTCACGAGGGATATAATTGTCCCTTTTGCAGTCATATATTTCCATAGAAGAGGGACGAAAGATACCAGAGGGACAGTCAAACTCATAATTCAAAAATAAACCGACAACGCCTAGCTAAAAATGAAAGAAGACAAACAGACAAACCAATATAACACATAGCGTGGTCGAAAGATGATTAACTCTCTGACCATACTAGGGACATTCGTGTACCTCGTAAGACAATGACAAAATATATTTATGCCCCATTTATGGGATTATGATTTCTGGTCTGTGCGTCCGTTCGTCCGTTAGTTCGTCTGTTCTGCTTCGGGTTAAGAGTTTTGGTCGAGGTAGTTTTTGATGAAGTTGAAGTCCAATCAACTTGAAACTTAGTACACATGTTGCTTATGATATGATCTTTCCTATTTTAATGGCAATTTACAGATTTTGCCACATTTTCACGGTCCAAGGAAAATAGAAAATGATAGAGCGGGTGGGGCATCCTTGTACTATGGAGTATGGACACATTCTTGTTTTCAAAATAAACTACAGAATACTAACTAACTCGAGTACTAATTGATTTTGTTGATAACTCAAATGTAAACGTATAACTTTAAAGCGTCATAATGTTATATGTAACGTTGTAAGCTGTAGTTTGAAGACGTTTTCTGAAGTTCTTTGCTTAAGGTAAATGTAAATACCGCGTAAATTCATTCTAAAAATATCGCGATAAAAACTATGCTTTTGCAAGATATCGCATATTTGTAAACATTTAAGATGAATTAGTCAAATAAAATAGAGAATGAAATCAGGAAATGTGGCAAAGACACAACTACCCAACCAAAGAGCCGAAAACAACTCAATTGCAACAATGGCATGGGCATTCAGCGTAGTGAAACAATCCCGTACAGCAGGCGCAGTAGGACCTTAACAATTATGTATACTTGTTCAGAAAAATGGACGCTATATTAAACTCAGAAACATTCAAATATACCAAAACTTAAAAAACACAACATATTTACAAAGGGTAGATGTTTTAACTAGGGACAGGTACAAACATGTCGTGGGTTCAAACATTTTTTGTGAGATGTCAACCGTCCCTCGTATACCTCTACTCAGTGTGTAATAAACAAACACACAGCAAAATATAATGTTATTTTTTTTAGAATTTACTATGTATTTCAAAATAAGGGTTTTAAAACCCATCGAAAGTGAGGAATATATTCTTCAATGAATAACATCCATGCTAAAACCTGTCCAGACGCGGATCCCGTCATTTTGAAATGTGGCGCCGCGGGGTTCCAACTCCTGAAACACTAAGAAATGTTCACATAATTAAAAAAAAACGAAAGGGGAAAGTTTCCAACCCCTGGAACACCCCCACCCTTTACCCAACGTATATGTCAATAATAGCCAGCTTGGAAAACTATTTGAAATTAACTGGTTGTTAATTATGACGGCAATATGTGACATCATATGTACACTAATGCAGTGGGAAATCCACCTTCCATATGACGTAACGGACCTGAATTCAAGGGCGACAATTGCGATTTTCACATAGACGGCGACAGTATCGCACCAATGTTGTTAATGGTGATGTTAATATGTGACATCGTATGAATACTTAAATGCAATTGACAATAATAAAGTATGATCTAAATGAAGGCAACATTAGTATACCGCTGTTCGATAGTCAGAATTCGATTACGCTAAAACAAATCAGTGTAACAAACTAAAACCGAGGGAAACATTGATTATAGAGGAAAACAACAGAATAACAAGCAAGCACGAACATAAAAATACTAAAATACTACAAACTGGAATAAAAAAAGACATAATGAATGCAAATATTTATGAATTAAAAAGCTTTTCTAAACATTACAAACTATTCATTGCAAGGTTGTTGTCCTTTCTGAGTTATTGTCTATGTGGGTTTTTTGATTAATGGTGGCTTCTACTTTCTCTTGATCAGATTTCCGAAGTATCTTTTGTTCAACACAGAACGGAAAATGTTAAGTTTTCTGAGCTTATTTAAACGTGTTGACCTCTCTTCTTTACTCTCGAGTTCTTCTACTGCACTTTCTAGATCTTTTTCTTCAACCTTGCAACATTCTTGGCAATCACATTCTTCTTCGGTTTCCTCTAAATCATCACAAACATTATCGCATATCGCCATACATTTACCTTGGAGACACGGCCCGATATCAGCATCTTCAACCTCCTTAGCAAGGCACCCACTTTCCAGTAGATTTTTACCTACAGCGATCGTGAACATTATGTGGTCTTCGATTCTTTTGCATTGATCATCTTCTCCTTCTTCACAAAGGCGTTTACCCGCATCTAGCATGCACTCTCCGATCTCTTCATCTGGTTTTTCTAGACAATTTCCAAGTATTTTGTCAGCTTCTTCAGCACCTTTTTCGCCGAATTCCTCTTTTGCCATTTCGATACCAGCGTGTTTTAAAATGAACTTTTCCCTGTCTCCAAGATATTTGGATTTCTCAGTACGCTTGAAACTGTATCCATTCACAACCACAATACAGACCAATGCTAAAACTGTATACTTCATTTCGCTAAAGAAAAAAATAATCTTATGAATTTTTTGCAACATTTTAAAATCAAATAGATATAAGAATATGTGGTATGAGTGTCAATCTGACAACTCTCCACCCAAGTCACATTTTGTAAAAGTGAACCATTATAGGTCAAAGTACAATCTTTAACACGGAGCCTTGTATGTGGGTTACAGTTGAAAGATGAAAGTCAAAACTCAACGAGAAATAAATAATTTCATACACTCAAAAGAATCTTCAGTTTTTTAAGTTTGCTTTAAGCATGTTAAGATAAAAAAAAAAATTTTAAAAAAAATTATAACATGTATAAACCTCGTTAAATCAACTAACTTAACTGTCCAATTTTGTGTTATCTTTCAAAGTAATTGCGTGACAAATTTTATTTTCAAATCAATTCGGAAATCGGTTTTGCAAACTAACATTAAAATTTAGAAGATCCACAGTCTATTTCATGTATATTTATTTATAAATTATTGTTGGTCATCTCAACGAGATTGATTTTCTCGCTTGAGCCGGTACGCCGAAAGCGAGAAAAACAATCGAGTTGAGAACACGTTGTCAATTTTATGTCAATTTCATTAGCAACGCAACGTGTCTCCTTAGTTTCTATCGATAATTTCCCATCTCAAGCGAGTAGTATGAAATGACAAATTATCACAAAAAATGATCAAAGGAAAAATGCACAAAAGACCGATAAACATGATATATACAATACTTTCTACTACGTACTTTAATTTAACCCAACTAATTTTAGTAGACACTATTCTATCTAATATATATCACAGTGATTTCTTTACAATTAAAGTGTTGTTTTTTATAATAAATGCGGTATCAAAATAAAGTCAAATTGAAATTGAAATAACCAACATGAATAAAAATAAAACATCTAATATGAATTAAAAAAAAATGTACACGAATTTACCTTTGCAATGTCTTTTCCTTGATTAAATTATTCTGTGTAAGCTTTTGGTAATACTGTCGATGGGCTGTGTGCAGGCTTATATATCATGCAGGCACTTACTAATTTGCATAATTTGTCTGTATCTACCCGATTTTGTGGCATGAAATAGGACGTTAAAACGATTGACATAAACAAGAATCTATTACTAGATTTATTTCACTTGACTGGGCGGAGTTTAAGACCAGTCCATTTATAGACAGGAGTTTTGTGATAAACTCATCGATGAAGTGTCCAGTTATTCGCCCCAAATCATACAATCAGTTCCTTTGTATAAAAGTTTAGCGACACTGATAGGTGAAAAGAATTCAATATTAATTATAACGGCAATCATCCTTATCACACACATCTTCAAATAAATTGTCCTTATGTAAATTAAAAAATAAGCTCCACCCGATCAATTAAAATAACATTGGTATTTTTAAACACTAGTACAAATGATTAAATAGAAATGTAATTGTATATGCAGTACTCTAAAATTTGCATTTCTAAATAAAGAATGATTGCAAAAAATGATCGATTTTATTAGGGTTAAGAAAGAGGTGTGTTGTGAAGTTATAAAGAAAGTATGAGATTTTAGAGTGATACTAAATAATACATGAGTTCTATTAGAATTGTAATTATTGTTCACAAGATGTTCATTCATATCATTTACCAAAAGGCTGAAAAAAACGAATCACTAGGATACATAAAAAAAATCAATTACCTTTTTTTCCTTTCAGGAGGAAGAGTTTCAGCTTAAATCATCCACAGTTTTGTTATGGGGATGTTTAAGTACCCTGCCACGTCCACGATGGTTTTTTACTTTGTATCGATCTGACGAGTCAATCCCTTTTCAAATGATTTTTAAAAGAAGATGTGTATGATTGCCAATTAGACAACTGTTGACAAGAAACTAATTGACATCAAACTGTGGTGTCCAAATGGGCCCGGATCCCAGAAAAATATTTAAGTTGAGAATAGTTCGTTCATTCCCAATATCTTTGAATTTAGTCAGATCTGGTTCGAAACTTTGCCGTAGGGACCTGACGAGGAGTACCAAATGTGTAGTTGGTATGAAAAAAAAACCCGTTAAGGTGCAACTTTGAACACATGCAGTGTAATTACTCGTATGATGCCATCATACAGGTTATTACTTGACGTATAAATATAATTGTACAAGTAATAACCTGTACAAATTTTGTGGAGAAAAAGATAATAGCTTGTACAACTCACTATCTTTCGTATTTTCTGAAATTTAGTTTGTGTTTGTTTTTCTGTTCTTATTTTCAAGTGTTTATCAGTATTATTTTTGAAATGTTAGAAGTTTACAGATGAACGAAGGACGCAAAATAATGATAAGCTAACGTGACACCTTGTTGCAAATTTAGCTAAACAGCTAGATGCCACGTCTAGTACAAAGTGAAATGGTCGTTAAAAACAAAAATAAATTGGTACCCTTCATTCATTTATCTTCAAACATACATCATGACAAAAAATTGCATACATAATATCATACATTGGAAATATAAGTCAAGCCTAATGAATTGAAAAACCTATTTGTTTGCACAAGACAAGGAAGCATGGCATCTTGAATTACACAATAAGTTATTTTTTTTGCATTTACATTTGCCTGTTTTACAGCCACCCCGACAGCTGCAATACACATGACCTTGGTCACCACTTAAAGAAAGCAATTGTACTGCTTTTCTGACGTTAACCTCTGTGTTCTCTGGTTTGTCCAATATGGTCATTTCCTTTCTCTGAATCTTTTCAATTTGATTACGACTCATGAAACCAATCATGATTCCAACTTTTGTACCAATTTTATATCCATTTTCTGCAATATCAAGCACAACACCTTTGATGTTTTTGTAGTCCATCGGCCGACGGTTTACTCTTTGTACTGGTATTATGACATTGTCTCCAATTTCTTAGTCTTGTAATCTTTTTTTGAAAGAAGACAACATCTCACGGGCCTGTATCTGTTGGCCGTACAGGGCTCGTTTTCTCGCACTTATTATTTTGAAATTTGTGTCTGTGTCAACATCAGTTTCAGTGCTCGTACTAGTTAAAACATTCATTTCAGTGTTTTTGTCCAGATTAATTTCGGTTTCAGTGTTGTGTTCAGATTTGTTTCAGTTTCAGTCTTTGTGTCTATCGGTTTCCATTATAGTTTTTATCTCCAGATCAGTTTTTATTTCAATTTTTGTGTCAAGATCAGTTTCTGTCTCAATGTTGTTCTGACATTGTCGTGACTAGTAGCTGTTGTCAATGCAATTACATCTTCTTCAATTTCAATAGTGTTAAGTAATTCTTTTGGAAAGGCTGATGATGACAAGCCAACTGTAGGGTCACTTCCGAATAAAGCTTTATACAGCGACTGATCAATTGTTCTATGGTGTGACCTGCGGATTTTTTTTTTAAAACATGGAATTATTTTGAAAATAATCAGGGAATGCCAATAGTTCAATATCAAACATAAACAACAACCACTACAACATCAACTTGAATCATTAATGTTAGTTAGTTTAAACATATTTTCTGCTTAAGTCAGTTTGGTATGAAGTTGCCCTCACATCATTACATATCTATTTGACGACTATTTTTTAGACCCTGTTTGAGTCAGTGACTTTGAATTTATTATTTATTTAAGATAAAGTTCATTTATAGAAAAATATAGAGAAATCCTATATAAATGATTTAGACCCGCGAACCCCCTTAAGTTATTTTGATATGTACTACTTGTAATTACCGACCAGTGATATTGTGTATGGAGTTGCAATACATTCAGAACATCTCAGATAATTTCAAGCCACTGTCAACGAAATTATTGTCTAGCAACATTGTACATGTATTAATAAGCAAAGATGCTGTCCATCTTTTTATTATTATTTACATTAGCCGTAAATTCTCTTCCATTAGCACTTTGTAGTATGTTGAGATCCAAAAATCAGAAAAATATCAGTAAGCCACTTCAGCTGCTCTTTTTGTCTTTAAAGGGCGCAGTACACTCAATTTGGTTAAGTGGTCCTGGTAGTGCATGATCCACTTGTATTCTCCATCTGGACATGATTGATAGTCAACAAGGTCTACTTGACAACTGGAATTAAAGTCTGTAGAAGTGATAGGACGAACAACTAATATTGTGGTTTCAGTACGACTTTTCTTCAAATTCAATGTTCACACATCTGAATGAAAATTCTGTTAATTTCTCTGCTGATATTGGCAAACTGTTTTTCTTTACTCCTTATATGTCTTGTGGATGCCCCATGGTCAACTCCAGAATGTGCAGTTCTAAACGGATAAAGTTCGTCTACTGTACAATAGTAAAAAAAAATCGTCACCTTTGCAAATGAGTTTTTCAATGCCTGCTACACTCAGAACATCATATTGCCTTAAGAAATATCTTTGAAAAGCAGTCTTTTTGGAAATTAATTTTGCTTCCTTTATAATCCCAATAGTTTCTCTATTCACGTGTAAATATTGAATTATTAGAAGATTTATTGTCATCACACAGTTTAATTATATTCCATCATGAAATTTCTTTTCTATACTATTTTCCATCTTAACACTTTAGTTTTGACTTCTTAAATGAACAGTTTTGTTCATATATTATATATAGTAAATGTAATCACATATTGAGAGTTTATACCTTTAGGAAAAGTAATAAATTATATGTTAAAAGGGAAACAATTTGTTGTAAACCACAAGAAGCCAAGGTAAAATAATGATTTGTACAAGTTATTATTCTTTTCCTCCACAAAAATTTGTACAGGTTATTGCTTGTACAATTATATTTATACAAGTGATAACCTGTATGATGGCATCATACAAGTAATTACTTGTATGAAAATTTTTGTACAAGTAATAACCTGTACAAAATAATAACATGTACACGGAATATACAAGGGTCATGTGCGCACTACGTTTGTGTGCAGCTTTTGATAACATTTGCGCGCATTCATTTTACAGGTAATCTCAGGTTAAAATATAAATAAAAATTAAATTAAATTAAAAAATAAATGACTATATTTTTGGTATTTTCATAACGGATATGACTATCAATTATTAATTTTTAAAAAAAATTTGTTAGTTCAAATTATATATTATTCATATTGAATTCTAAAACCAAGTATAAACTCCGTTATAGTCTAAGGTCAAGTTACAATAAATTGTGCATACACCTTTGACCTGTTAAGTTAGATGGGGTGTCTAAATTATAATCCATAGATTTTTTTAATAATTTGCCAAAATGAAGTTTATATTATGCTTTTTAAAAAAAAAGTAATATAAAGAATGGGTCACCGGGCTATTTTTCATGCTACACGGTGGTCAAAATTGTCAAATTTTGTATAGATTATGCATGGAAAGCCCAATTGTTACATAATAAAATAGAGAAATTCCTAACACAGGCAAAGTTGGAAAAAAAATGTTCAAACTATTTTTTTCTGTTTTTTGTAAAATACAATCATAAATATGACAAAACATGTCATTTTCTATGTAGAAGTGGAATTTCTTACACATGAATTACCTACTTCTCCAAAAATTTGCACATTCTAATAAAGATCTAGACCTTGTTTTCTGGTATATCCAAATCCAAGATGGAGGAAGACACCCTATCTACCTTGAATTGTAACTGAAAATCGAAAAAAATATGCAGCTTTAATTTTTTTTTTTCTATTATCACATCTGAACTTCGTCAATATACAGGATTGATACTTAATATTCAATCATAAGTCACATCGTTTCTGGTTGTAGTATTTTAATATAAAGCATGACTTTATAAGATGACAATAAGGATACTAAAAAAACAGACTCAGAAGAAGGCGTAGGTTCAGTTTCCAATTTGTTAGCCGGAATGTACGGGGCGCCAAATGGGACTCTTGTTGTTTTGTACAAAATTTAATTCTGTCATAACAAAATCATTTTTGTCTTACAAAACCATGTGATGCAGGCTTGTTTTATGAGAAGTTCAATTTTGTGATGCGTAATTCATTTTTGTAGACAAAATTCATTTTTGTAGACAAAATTCATTTTTATAGACAAAATTCATTTTTGTAGACAAAATTCATTTTTGTAGACAAAATCCATTTTTGTAGACAAAATCCATTTTTGTCAATTTTGTCTCACAAAAGTCAACTTTGTCTCGCAAAAGTCAACTTTGTCTACAAAATTCAATTTTTGGACGACAAAATTCGTTCTTGTGACGACACAATTCAATTTTGTCAATTGTGTCTCACAACAGTCAATTTTGTCTCACAAAAGTCAATGTAAATCAATTTTGTCTCACAAAAGTGAATTATGTCTCACAAAAGTCAATTTTGTCTCACAAAAGTCAATTTTGTTTCACAAAAGTAATTTTTGTATACAAATTAGTTCACAGAATCCAAACTAAACTAATTTGCATACAAAATTGACTTTTGTCGCCCAATTTTCAAATTAGGTAACAAAAGTCAAGACGGTGTAACACAAATGAATGTTGTCAAGACAGCAGTGACTTTTGTCCACTAAAAGATAAGTTGACAAAATTTTAAATTTGAAGTATGCTACAAGTTTTGTTAAACTGAGCTCATTTTTGACCGTACAAAATTGAATTTCGAGTCCCATTCGGCACCCCGTAGAATGACGAAAAAACGGCGAATCAAAAAATTCAATTTATATAGGGCAATGACATTGATTACAAATTACACCATTTCAGGCCCTTTTATTTTCCAAATAATTAATATTACCAGTAATTTAAAAGTTCAAGGTTGACGGGTTCAAACAGAGTGATTGAAAGCAGAGAAACCCGTGCATCTCACAATCAGCCTTAAATTATCAGATGACAATTCCAATATTAAAAATAAGGCTTATACATAATTAGATACTTTAATTCAGTCACTGAAACGCGTTGTCGAGGGTGTGTTCTATCAAACAGTGTCCTCCGAAATAAAGTGGCTGCTAGCGTCATTGGTATATAAAACGGATCGTCACCTTTTGAGCATCACGATCAAACGTGATAATGTCGGTGTCACATGAGGTGTTATTCCATTTTAGTAAGATTTTGAGATTTTGTTAACGTTTGAGTATGGTTTTTTTTATGTGTTTTGCCATTTGATTTGGGACTTACCGATTTGAAATTTCTCTGAGTTCAGTATTTTTGTGATTTTACGGGAAAACAAAAATTATTTATTGTCATGCGTCTTCTGTTGAATATGAAAAAAAAAACGATTTTCCTGCTACACGATCAATTGTTTGGGATATCCTGAACATCCTGTGGAAATAATTTTTTTATATTAAGAAAAAAAAAAAAAATTTTAATTTGAGGTGAATTATGTAAACTTAGCTCACTGACATGGACATAAAGCTGATTATTTAAATACAGTACATAACTGCCATATTGGGGACTTTTATAGCTGACTATGCGGTATGGACTTTGCTCATTGTTGATCGCCGTACGGTGACCTATAGTTGTTAATGTCTGTGTCATTTTGGTCTCTTGTGGACTGTTGTCTCATTTGCAATCATACCATATCTTCTTTTATATAAGAATGGGGCCGACATTTAGCCTTGCAACCTGTCACCAACGATAGATCCAGAGAGTTGTATAGTTTTAACCATGCTTATCTAGAGAGTTTTGCACTCTCTCTTCATTTTGGACTCTCTTTCTAAGAGACATTTGATTTGATGTTTCTTAAGGTAGATCACAAGTATATATTTTTTGGGACAGAATTTTTATATAATTTGCCAAAATGAAGATTTTACTATGCTCTTTTCAAAAATTTAAGAAAAAGTATGGGTCACCGTGCTATTTTTGAAGCTATGAGACGTTGAAAATTGCCAATTTGGTTAGTTTGTACATGAAAACACACATAAGTGTTCTATGAGATATAATTTTGAAATAAATTGTGAGAAGAAAGGTTTCATAACATGCTTTAAGAAAATATAAAGGAAAACATGGTGTCACCGAAGTTGTTTACTTGCTACAAGAAAAAAAAATCCCTATTAGCCCAGTATAAATTTTGTACTAAAAGAGTTATCTCCCCTTAAATGGCTCATTTGAAAAAAAAATGATTTTAAAACCAAAAAAAAAATATATTTGTTAAAATATTTTGTATAATACGAATAATTAACAAGTTTTCTTTAAATAGAAAAAACAGTCTAACCATTGAATTGCAAATCTGTCTCCAAATTTGCAGATTTAGGCAAATAACTAGACCGATTTTGTACTGTGATTGTACAATCCAAGATGGCGGTATACCATGAATCTACCTTTATCCACATAAACTAGGAGTCTGTTTTGCTGTGGTTCATATGTGTTTATCGTTTCTCGACGGGTGCCACATGTGGAGCAGGATCTGCTTACCCTTCCGGAACACCTGAGATCACCCTTTGTTTTTGGTGGGGTTCGTGTTGTTTATTCTTTAGTTTTCTATGTTGTGTCATGTGCACTATTATTTTTCTGTTTGTCTTTTTCATTTTTAGCCATGGCGTTGTCAATTTGTTTAAGATTTATGAGTTTGACTGTCCCTTTATTATCTGTCGTCACTCTTTTATACAGATTAGACCGTTGCTCTTTCTGTTTGAATTGTTTACACATGTCATGTGTGGACCCTTTATAGCTTGCTATTAGGTGTGAGTAAAGGTTCAGTGTTGAAGGCTGTTCTTTGACCTAAATTGTTAACTTTGTTAACATTGTGACGTAGATGGAGAGTTGTCTCATTAGCAGTCATACCACAACTTTGTGTCTATATAGGCGTCATATTAACACTTTCCGTACAGCCAACCGGATGCTCTTCTTTATCATGGGTTAATTGTGTTTAGGAGGGGAGGTCATGGAGATATACATGACAAAACTCAAGAAATCAGTACCTGTATTTTTTTTGTAAATATGTCTGTTTTTGTTGCTTACACAGTTTTGTTATTATTGCGGTACTATAAACAACTGTCATTCAAGATAGCTTTACAACCAGGTTTAACCCATCATTTTAATTGAAAAATGTCTGTTCCAAGTCAGAAATATAACAATTGCTTTCGATTTGTTCTTTAAGTTGATATTTGTTTGTTCAATTCAATGGATATAGTTTGTCACAGTTTGTGCACGAAGATTGAGGATTGTACAATTCAAAATTTAAAAAAAAGACAGAATGAATGCAAATATTTATCAATTCAAAAGTTATTTAAACATTTAAAAAAATCATATTGTTAGGTTCTGTCTATTTGGTTGTTTTGTCTGTCGATTATCAATAAAAACGGCTCTTATTTTCTCTTGGAAAGATTTCTGAATTTTCTACTTTTAAACATGGAACGGATACGGTTAAGTCTGGCACTTCTGTCATCCTCTTTCAAAAGACCTCCTATTGCACTACATCCTTCATCGCAATCGCAATTCTCCTCATCACACATATCTTCACAGATCGGTACGCACTCGTCGTGGGCACATTTAGGTGGATTTTCTGCATTCAGACATCCTGAGTCATATACAAATCCACCTATGACAATCATTTCTTCCACCAAACCTTCAATTTGTTTGCATGTCTCTTTATCATTATTATCAGCTATGCATTCTTCAATACTTTCTTTTGCATTTTCACTCATGCAATCTTCTACTTCCTCTAATTTAGGGTTTTTCAGACAATTTTCAAGTGCATGGCCAGCTTTTTCTGCCCCCTCTTCGCCAAATTCCCATCTTGCCATTCCAACTCCAAGTTTTTGCAGGAGCATCCTTTCGTTCTCGTTAAGATCATCATCAGAACGTTTTTTGAAGCTGAATCCATTCACACTTAGAATGCAGATCACAGCCAGTGATAACAGTATATACTTCATCTTTCTGAAGAAAAATAATTATTAACTCAAGATGAAACTTTATTTTTGAAGGGATTTCTGAACCATTTTCAATCAAATATGATTGTTAATACATATATGTAAGGTTTATGTACAACAAATACCTCTTTTGACATTGCCGAATCGCCTGTCGTCAAATCAGTTCAAAAAGCCAGGATCTCTTTAATCTAATTAAAAATCTTGCATTCACGAACAAAAGTCCACCAGGTTATGAATTCAACGGTCTATTAAGTTATGGTCTACATGACCGTTTTCTGACAATTACGTAACCACAGACTGTCAAACAGGGAATTTGACTTCTGTACCCTTATTTTTGACATTTTTACCTATTATGTTTGGTTGTTTTTGTTATGCATCGTTGTCAATATAATGATATTTGATGTGGCTGTCATACAATTAAGAGGTTTAGCTAGCTATAAAACCAGGTTCAATCTACCATCTAAATAAGAAAAATCCTGCACTAAGTCAGGAACATGACAGTTTTTATCCATTCGTTTGATGTGTTTAAGCTTTTAATTTTGCCAATTGATAATGGACAATTGTAATTTTCCTCGGAGTTTTTTTTGTGATTTAGGGTCAAGGATCAGTAAATGACCAGTCCATAGATTTTTTTAAAATTTACAAATCAATTAGATATTGAAAATAAACATCATGAAAATGTAAAAAAAAGTATATGTCACCAACTTGGTTTTCGAGAAAAGGCCATTTAACAAATAGTCCGATAGGTACTAAATTACATTGAATATATAGAGAAAATCAATATTTTTCTTCAACAATTTTCGGTTTATTGAATAAATCACGTGAACCACTCCATAGATTGTTTTAGAAATGAATATGTTATTCCTCTTTGTCTTACAAATTAGATGATGTTAAAAAAAATTATGGTCAGGAACATGAGAGTTTTATCCGTTCGTTTGAAGTGTTTAAAGTCATAAGAAACCTCAAATCAAAAAAAAATAATGCATATGTTTTTTATAACTCAATGGATAGTTTTCATTATAAAACTTATGTACATATACTTTTTTCTGAAGAAAATTCTTTAATTCATTCATATTTAGAAGAAGTTTACTTTATTTTAAATGCTTGCTCCCAGCAACCAATTCCCCCGACATATTTTCCGTATGCAAAGTGACCTCAGTGTGACCCATCTCGTAAAAATCCAGTGATCACAATACGCATGGATGTCCTTAAAATAAACTATTATCTGAATTCACATGTTAAACACGTGCTCTCTTTCCATGCTTTTTTGTTTATTTTTTGTCGATTGTTGACAAATAGGTGACCATCGTTAACTTCGGCTTCAAAACACGAACTTTAATTACCTACCATATTTTCACAACAACACTGACCGATTGAAAAAAAAATTGACGATTATACGAAATTTACACGAAAAAAATGATAAATTCGTGCACATAAGACTAAGTTTATGATATTTGTATGCATTGGTTCAAGAATTGGAAGAACATAATTTTTCACCGGTCACTCGTTTCTTATGACTGTAAGATTTTGATTTTGCCATTTGATACTAACTTGCTACCATATGTTGAATTTAACAATACTAGTAGTTAAGCGGAGTTCGGAGGTGGGTGGTTTTCGGTTGGTTTTAAAGCAAATTTGTTAGACCGTACAAGAAATATAGTTCTAGGTTATAAAACTTCGGTTTGATGTTTCCTTTAATATCAAAAATGTTTGTTTAAATCTGAGGAAAATGCTTAAAAACTGGAATGTATAGTACGCAATTGGCATCATATTTTCGGAAGATTTTGGCCGATATTCAAGCCATATGAGTGATAATAAAAAAAATAACCGTAAAAATGACACCTTCCAGGCTTTTTTTTTATGCGAAAAAAACATGAAAAACACCTTAGAATTTTGAATCTTGCTGTAATATATGAATTTATTGATTTCTCAGAGCAATTATACAACGGTAACGCTTTCAATTTTCAAACTAAAAAGGCCGAAAGAAGTTGACAATGCTCATATGTATATGTATGGACGACTATAAAACATGTTCAATTCACTTCTATATACGAAAACAAATCTAGTGAGAAACTTAAGAATTTATAAAAAAAGAAGATGTGGTATGATTGCCAATGAGTCAACTATCCACAAAAGACCAAAATGACACAGACATTAACAACTATAGGTCACCGTACGGCCTTCAAAAATTAGCAAAGCCCATACCGCATAGTAAGCCATAAAAGGCCCTGATAAGACAATGTAAAACAATTCAAACGAGAAAACTAACGGTTGCATATTTGTGATAGGGGTGTTATCTTATTACAATGGCTGTCTTGATGGTAAGGCAATATGGTCACTATGCAAATTAAATCACAAAAGTACTCAAAATTGTGTCATGTGTCCCCTCCCCCTAATGTTCGGTTTCTAACATATCTACATTTCATCACTTCATAGGTTTCTATATTTAAAAAAAAATCGTAGACTAACTTTTAAAAAACAATCATTGTTTGCTTAATGAGTGTGATCTTTCTATGTTACATCGTTGGTCATGGTCACTTTTCTTGATGTCACGATATAGCAAACCAATAAGAGCATTTGACGTCCTTATCGAAATTTGTCCAAATATGTACTGCGATCAATTATTTTCTACATTGCTTACTCAGTATGGATGTGTTAATCGGCCAAGAATTATAGAAATTTATTTGTGTTTTGTATACAATACTTTTTATTAGGTATTTTTATCGTCCACCTAAGATAATTTAGTAAACACACAACTCTATTATCACACATCTTTGTCAATATAATCGAATGTATACGACTGTCATACAAGTGAGAGGTTTAGCTAGCTATAAAATCCGGTTTAATGCACCATTTTCTACATTCAAAAATGTCTGAACCAGTTTAGGAATATGACAGTTGTTTTCCATTCGTTTGATGTGTTTCAGCTTTTGATTTTGCCATTTGATGACGTTTGCATTTTTGTGATTCTACGTTCCAACATGATTGTTTTTATAGAATAAGGTTTTGTGTGTTAACAAATTTCTTTTCATTGATAACTGCATCGCTTATTTAACTTATTCCCGACTATAATGAAATAAACGTTTCAAAAATTTATATTAAGAAACAATTACTAGATCTTACCTTGTGATTTTTTTGTTCAGTTTAAAGACGTCTGTGATAGAAACTTTGATAACACTGTAAATGGACTATGTGCAAGCTTTTATACCAAGTAAGAAGAAATAATGCACTGATTTGCATAATCTATATAATGGAATCTCAAATATTTCATGTCACGCGATAGGACTTTTAAATGATTGGCATATGCAGGTAATAATTACATAAAGAAGTATTTGGACATGCAGTATGAATACTCTCCAATTGGCTACAATGAATAATGTTTTAAGTAATTATAATCGAAAACAATTATTAGGTAAAAGGCAGGTGTTTTGAAGATAATATTAGTGGTTCCACATTTTAATTAGATGTGTTCAATGCAAGAGTGGTAAAGACTTATAACTAAGTTTTATTCGAGTTCTAACGATAATTTTCTTCGACTGATTTATTCATTTCCTGTACACATTAGCTGAGAGAAAATAATCAATTTAATTAAAAATACAACACATTTTGTATCGAGAGTGTAAGCACCATCTCATATACAAATTCTCATCTATGTTAATACGAATCATCGTAATTTGTTCCTACACAGGGATTGTGCCTGATATTCACATGATGAAGACATAATCTTTCTATCAGCTTAATTGACATCCGAAGCTGGAATGTCAGTAACTGCTAGTAGTTCTTTGTTAATTTATGTATTATTGTAATTTTGAGTAGTTACTTTTGTTACCTATTCTGACATCGGACTCGGACTTCTTTTTAACTTTCAGAATTTGACTGTGCGTACCGCTGTGTGTTTGTTTTTTTCTACATTGGCTTGAGGGATAAGGGAGAGTTGAGATTTAAAGAAACATGTTTAACCCCACCACAATTTTGCGCCTGTCCAAAGTCGGGAGCCCCAGGCCTTTGTTAGTCTTGTATGAATTTTAATTTAAGTGAATTTATATATTTCGGATTGTAGTTTGATGTTCATTATCACTGAACTAGTACATATTTTTGTTAAGGAGCCAATTGAAGTATACCTCCGGGTGCGGGATTTTCTCACTGTGTTGAAGAACCCGTTTGTGGCTTTTGACTGTTTTCTGCTCTTTAGTCGGGTTGTGGTCTCTTTGACTCATTCCCCATTTCCATTGTTAGTTTTACAATAAAAAAAAATATTATTTCATTTGATAAAAAGCTTATGCGCTCGTACACAAATATATAATGAATAGAATTTGTAAAGTAGTTGCCAAGGAGAAAAATCTCTAACGGATACTAAATGATTTCTGACAAGCCACCAGCAGACATATACACACAGTTGTATATAATGGTGTCTATTTTATTGCATCATATTATCATTTTGACAAAACAAATAAATTTATATAATTTTTATATTTAAGTAAAAGAGCTGATAAAAAACAAAAATGAACAAAAGAATTGTCAAAGCTGAAAATCACAAACAATACTAAACTCAAAAAAAATTTAAAAAAGAAAGTCTCTAATCAAATGGCAAAATCAAAAGCTCAAACAGCAAACGAATGGACAACAACTGTCATGTTCAGGACCATGCTCCGTACAGTGCTTGTTTCCTTTCTGTATACTCAGTACATTGCAATACAATGTCATATTGAGGTAGCACTCCATAGTTAGGTTAGTAGTATCGAATTTTGACCCCTGTGGATTTTTCAAATATGAGAGGTAGCGTGCAATAAAACTCATTTTTGGATAGCTGAGTACTAAAATAGCCTTCGTATTGGGTTTATATGAACATCAAAATTATGTTATGTAAGTAATAGAGGCTGTTTTCTGTATGACAGTCTTTATCTGCATGTCCATACCACACATTGGTCGGGCAATTATTGTAATGTTTTTTCAAACGTTTTGTCACACGAACTTTGTGATTAGATTTTACGAAAAAATTAGTCGAAAGACACCCATTTTTTATTTGATCATTAGAAAGATTAATGTCAACAGTTTCTTTTAAAAAGGTATCACTCAACGGCATTGCAATTCTAGTTTTATCCAAATTTTGGGGGATATGTGATATGTTCACACCCCTTTTTGCAATATTTTATGGTAGATAAATGCAGAGTGTTGACATGGATACACAAAAAAGGAATTATTTTTCACCCTTTTAACTTTTGCAAATCAAATCTATGGATGATACTGCATGATTACATACATATGCACATGTACAACACAAACAGTTAGGTTAATGTATTAGAAATCCAGGAATAGGAGATGATTAAACATTTTGTGGCTCATTTTTTATTTTTTTTTCTAACTGTAGTGTGCTACCTAAGTATTGATACGAAGTAAGTACGGACGGATGTGAACTCTGCGCCAGAGATTGATTCAGGACAAGGAGAATTGATCATCAGTTATGAAGGTCAATGTAACATTCCACTTGTTAACCTTTCGTACCGTATACGTTAAATACTAGTATAATGCTCAATAGACATTGACAGTGCGACGAGTGCAAATAAAACTTATTTACAATGAATGAAAGTAGCTATTGGTTTTTCATCAGAACACATGATATAGCAAGACAATAACAATCAAAACCAAGGAGTCAACAAAGACTCACAAAACCAAAAGTTAGTTACATCAACAGTTAACACGATCTCAACAGCAACAACAAATGGACGTTTTATCGACCTTGACTGGTTATACAGCCCTTGCACGGTCGGTATTAAAAGCAACGCAAGTACACCATTAGCTAAGAAGCAAAGGGTATGCCACATAACCGAATGAGATTCAGGACTTGGGAAATGCTATTTAATGTAAAACTAATACTATACATCCCTCAAATTTTTAACTGTCTCGAGAAATATCGTAGCACACTTGTTACAGTGATGAAATCTATAAATAATTATACTATATTAAACAACAAAATATAAAGAATATGTATGTTAATAATAAATCTTATCATATTTTTGAGAAAAAAAATATACATAGATTCGTCCACTGGTTTTCCCGTTTGAATGGTTTTACATGTCTAGTAATTTTGGGGCACTTTATAGTTTGTTGTTTTGTGTGAGGCAAGGCTCTGTGTTAAAGGCCGTACATTGACCGACATGTATAATGGTTTACTTTTATAATTTTTTATTTTGATGAAGATTTGTCTCGTTGGCACTCATACCACATCTTCCTATATCAACATAGCGCACGGCATAATTTGAGCAGTTTCTTAATGAGAGTTCAGAGTACTTATAACAACCAGTAAATGTAAAATCATGCCGTGATTTACTCTCAGAGTTGTTGCTTCACTTCATAAAAGATCGCATATCTATTCAAGGTGTTAATTTTCTGAACTAAACTTGTCAAAACCTTTTGATGTTGTGAATCCTCATTGCTCGTCAACTTCGTGTTTCATTTGGATTGGTTTTTTTTTAATTATTGTATTCAAGTGTCATTGATGAGTCTTTTGTAGACATCTGGCGTACAATACCATGTATCTATGACGATTTTGAATCGCATATTGGCCACATGTGGAGCAATATCTGATTACCATTCCGGACCACCTGAGATCACCCCTAGTTTGTTTTTTTTGTGGTGTTCGTGTTGTTTATTATTTATTTTTACTATGTTGTGTCATGTGTACTATTGTCTGTCTGTTTGTCGTTTTTATTTTTGGCCATGGCGTTGTCAGTTTTATTTTCGATTAATGAGTTTGACTGTCCCTCTGGTATCTTTCGACCCTTTTTTTCAACATCATGAGTAAGGAGCATTACATTAGTTATTGAAAAAATACGAAGATTTTAAATGCAGTAAAACACAGGAAACATGTAACGATAACATCACAATCAAAGAATGGAAGGTTAATAATATGAGAAGGAAAATTGATTCACCTGTAATTAATTGTCAAAATAGAAATTTAAAGACTCAGCAACATATAATGCAAATTGTGATATCAGATACACTCTAAATGCAAAAGTATATCAAAACCAAAATCTCAAATATTACATCGGTTAAATTCTGTCAAAACAAGTTGAGATGGATCATAGTAGTTTTCAAAGGTACCAGGTATATAATTTAGTACGCCAGACGCGCGTTTCGTCTACATAGTAAGACTCATCAGTGACGCTCATATCAAAATATTTATAAAGCCAAACAAGTACTAAGTTTTAGAGCATTGATGATCCAAAACCCCAAAAAGTTGTGCCAAATACGGCTAAGGAAATCTATGCATGGGATAAGAAAATCCTTAGTTTTTTAAATTTAAATTTAAACAGGAATTTATAAAAATGACCACATTATTGATATTCATGTCAACACCGAAGTGTTGACTACTGGACTGGTGATACCCTCGGGGACGAAGCGTCCACCAGCAGTGGCATCGACCAAGTGGTGTAAATAGTTATCACAGGTACACACCAGGATTATAATTTAGTACGCCAGACGCGCGTTTCGTCTACATAAGACTCATCAGTGAAGATCGAAGAATCGACACCACATTATCCTGTTTTGTTAATGATAAACGTGCAAAAAAATAATAAGAAAAAAAAATACGTCAGAAATTGTCTCCGTTCTACTAATTTTCCATTTTTAAAGACAGAATATCTGAACTTTTTAATTTAAATAAGCCTACGTAGAAATATTTAATGCTTAAATTACAAAATATAAATTAACTGTCAGAAAGAAATACAAACACGTTGTAAGCCTTTTTAAAATCATAGTCTGAAAACAAATATGACAATAGTATCATAAAAGATCTTGAAATCTAATCTGATTTGTCAGATTACTGTCAAGTACTGAACAATAAAATCATATAGCTTCTTCGTCACTGACTGAAATGAAATACCGCCTAGTGTGTTAATTTACGTTTTTAGATTTGGTTAAGCCTTCAATTGATATTTTATCGTGTTTTCTATTCTGTGATATTTAACTGTTGTTTCAGAAAAAGGGAGAAGGTTTGGTACCATTAAAACGTTTAATCCGGCTGCAAATGTTTGCTCCTGTCCTAAGTCAGGAATCTTATGTACACTAGTTGTCGTTTGTTTATGTGATTTATACTTGTTTCTCGTTTTTTTATATAGATTCTACCGTTGGTTTTCCCGTTTGAATTGTTTTACACTAGTAATTTTGGGGGCCCGTAATAGCTTGTTGTTCTGTGTGACCCAAGACTCCGTGTTGAAGGCCGTACATTGACCTATAATTCTTTTTATTTTATAAATTGATATTTGGATGGAGAGTTGTCTCATTGGCACTCATGCCACATCTTCATATATCTATATAGCCTGCTAGACATTGATGAATATATCTCATTCGAGACCCAACTCAAGGATAAATCAGCACACAAATAATGTTTCTATCCGCACCTGCATGTATATTTTAATCACCTGTACATATGATTTTAAAAGAGAACACTCTTTGAACATTGGATGACACCATATAACGGTTTACTTTTACTAGTTTTGACTTAGATGGAAATTTGTCTCATTGGCACTCATAACACATCTTCGTATATATAATTTGAATTATTGTAATTATTCTACTCATATAATATTGTTTTGAAATTACATGTAAGTCCCCAATCTTAACTTATCGAAGGGCAATGACATAATATATTCTTTAAATTATAACATACAAATTATAACTAGTGCTATCATATATATTAAGACAGCTATCAAACAAAGTCTACAAGGTAAGTGGGTCAACGGACAGTATTCAACAATGAACAATTGCAGCATATATACAGTAAGGTACAAATGTAATCTGCATGAGAAAAAAATATGAAACTAGTCGAAGGAGAAAAACATCAACCTGATGATTTTAAACCAAATTTGGCACACAGCGACCCATGACAACTAGTTTAGTGCATGCTTCTGACTCTAAAAGTAACAAGATAAATTTTGAATGATTAAACATGAGTGTTTAATTATCCATCTTGGACAATGGTGTAACAGCACAACACATGACCAAACTTTAAAAAAAATGTTTTTATTTAAATACTGGTTGTGAACAATGTCCCTTAGCGCTACAACAATTACGCTAAAGTTTCTCCCTGTATTATTAATTGCCAATGATACCAGGGGATTTGATTAGCCAAATATATCTGATATTCATATCTTGTGGTAGTTGCATTTTACAAAGTATTCATACGAGCACACAATACTATACAAATATAGCCTTTGTATGAGGTCGATACAAGGATATATATTAACATGAAAGAAGTATATTGACTGAGGACGAAGTCCGAGGTCAATATACTTATTTGCCTCGAAATATCCTGTTCTGACATAGATCGTGTTCGCCAGGACTAAAATATCAGTCAATACACATATCATACTGTACATAGATTAAATAATATTGGAAAACTTTTGATGAGAATTATTTCATGGAACATAAATCTGGTCTCCTTGTGACAATTTATTAAAATAAAGGCAACAGTAGTAATCCGCTGTTCAAAAATCATAAAATCGTTTAAGAGAAATCAAATCCGGGTTACAATCTAAAACCAAGGGAAACACATAAACTATAAGAGTAAACAAACGGGACAACAGAAACACTAAACTGCAACAAAAACAACACCAACAAACTATAAATAGAAACGGACCATGTGATAACTACTGCCACATTCCTGACCTGGTACAGGACATTATAAAGACCACTTATGGCTTGAACCTGGCTTATGGCTAGCTATACCTCCCGTTTATGTAGCAATCTTAAAAAATATCGTTGCAACTCCAAGTGACAGTAAAAAGTACAAACAAACGCAAGAACATTCAGCACAAAATAAATACTATAATAGTACAGTACAACACGTAAACCGCAAAATACCAAAGCACATCTTCCGTGAATAAACGACAGCACATGACACCACAAACTGTGCATCACATGAATGGATAAACAGCATAAAACTTAACTTATATCTGAGACGAAATTATTAAAGGTAATCTGGCAATTCATAAATATATTTTCACAATGCTAGTCAAACTAATTTTCATGACTATGACATTCTTGTAAGTCTATTTTAAATTAATACTATGACGACGTCATAATTATTAGGACTTACACAATACTTTATAAATGGAAAATAGAAATAAACTCGACTATACTGATAAATGTGAATTCTACACTCTGCAAACTTTATTTTTGGGGAAATGTGACGTTCGGTACCATGCAGACTAGACGACGTAGATGGCAAACAACAATAAAAGACGTGGTAAAAATGTCGTTAGTTAGTTAAGACATAGACCTCGTAAATATCAACCAATTCGGGATGGTGTTCATAACAGTTGTCAAAGGTACCAGGATTCTAATTTAGTACGCCAAACGCTGGTCTACATAAGACTCATCAGTGACGCTCATATCAAAATATTTATCAATCCAAACAAGTACAAATTTGAAGAGCATTGAGGATTCAAAGGTCCACAAAGTTGTGCCAAATACGACTAAGGTATTCTATACCTGGGATAAGAAAATCCTTAGTTTTCCGAAAAAATCAAAGTTTTGTAAACAGGAAATTTATAAAAAATGACCATATTATTGATATTCATGTCAAATATAGGCAACAGTAGTATTATATACCGCTGTGTTGACTACTGGGGTATCTATGAAGTGTTATTTTTAATCTTTTTACCTCATTATTCTGTTGGAGCAGCTTCTGCATAAGAAGCATACTCCTATACGAAATCTGCATTGTATGAACATGCACGAGCATAACGTATCAATTGAAATATGTTAGCGACATACGACGGCCGGGAGTAGAGGATATGTAACATCTTTTTAAAGTGTTGACTACTATTATTTCTACAGTAAAAGACGGCCTTCAAAATATTGTGAATGAGGTATAATCAATCAGTGGCGTCAATCAGATATAGATTCTCAAAAATTCTAAAGATCCACAGCTAATTCTCAGATCCAAATACCTACAATTTTGCAGCAACTTTGAGACCTACCCATGCTTTACACTGCTATTCCCCATGAAATATTGAAAGATCGACTTCACCATCACATTAAACAGAGATTTTTAAATAAAGATCGGAATCGTAGATCAAAAATTCTTGTATTTGGCTATAATAATTCTTATTTTGTGAACAATCTCACTAGTGAAATAATCAAAATGCTGGTCTTTTTAATCGTGAGTTTGGAGGATTCATATTCCAACAGACAGTAGGTATTCAAATTAATAAAAACCGTGTATCCCTTCTTGCAGACTTGATTTTGTACTCGTATGAAGCAGAGTTTTTCAGAACCTTTTAAAACATAAAAATTGTTTAATTTTACTTTCAGATACATTGATGATGTCATATCACTGAATAACTCATATTTCAGTTAGTATTTGCATATCATATACCCCAGTGGACTTGGATATTAAGGATATTACTGATACAAGAAAGACTGTTGCATACCTCAATATTGAAACAGATGGACGACTTCACACTAAAATCTATGACGAACGGGATGATTTTAACTTCCCAATTATCATATTTTTCATCATTTAAAGTAAATGAACAAAAATATCGAACTCCGTGGAATATTCGAAACGGAATGTCCGTAGTCAAATGGCGAAATAATAAGCTCAAACACATCTAACGAATGGTTACTGCTATCATATTCCTGACTTTGTACAGACATATTTTCTTATGTATAGCATACCCTCTGCTCCGTCGCATAGTGTTTACATATCTCATTTGATATGTTATGCTCGTGCATGTACAGGAGTGCGCGCTTTACACTGAATCTGCTCCAACAGAGAAAAGTTTTAAAATGACACCATTACGAATTGGTATAAATAAACGATGTCTATGTGTCTTAACTAAGTAATGGCATTTTACCACGTCTTAAATTGTTGTTAAACATCGTCTGTAGTCGTTTGTTTGCTATCGAACTTGACATATTCAAGAATATGACTTTTATACCGATTGTGAGTTTGCAATTTCTATACGACGTGTCTCGCTGTTTTGTGCATGAAACATTCATGAATTTATTTTTGATGTTTCTGTTATGGTTTCGGTTGAATAATGTGATTAGCGTAAATACAAAATATCAATCATGATATCTGTGATGAGTTTGTTTTTTTTACAACCACTTGGTGTATGCCACTGGTAGTGGAGTTTTTCTTCACAAAGGGTATCATCAGCCCAGTAGTAAGCATTACGGTGTTGATATGAATTACAATTGATATGGTCATAGTCAGGAATAAGCTGTTTACAAAATTTTACATTTTTGAAATACTAAGGCTTTTCTACCTCATGAATATATTACCTAATAGATGTACCTGTATTTGGCAAATCTTTTGGGATTTTTTTTTCGTCAATATTCTTTTACTTTGTACTTTATTTGACCAATTCAGTTTTTTTTTATTCGAGCGTCACTGATGAGTCTTTTGTAGACAAAAACGTTCGTCTGGTGCACAATTTCAATCCTGATATATAATCAGTTTATTTCTCTAGTATTGCCCAAATAATTATAAGATTGCCTTTTAATTCCACCATTGGCTTATCTCGAATATGAATATTATACCAAGTGTGAATTTGCATTACTGTACGACGTGTCTCGGTAATTTGTACATCCAACATGCATGTATTTATACTTGATGTTTCTATTATGGATGAATGGATGATTTGCTTTGTCCTATCTTTTGTAGTCTAAAAATATTTGAATAAAGGCAACAGTAGTATACCGCTGTTCGAAACTCATAAATCGATAGAAAAAAAACATCACGCCTCCGGGTGCCGGAATTTCTCATTACATTGCAGACCTGATGGCGACCTTCTGCTGTTGTTTTTTCTATTGTCGGGTTGTTGTCTCTTTGACACATTCCCCATTTCCATTCTCAATTTCGTATTCGGGTAACAAACTAAAATTGAGGGAAACGCATTAAATATAAGAGGAGAACAATCCCACAACATTAAAATGAAACACACAGAGAAACGAACTAAGCATTTTACAAAATCCGATGAGAATAACAAATATTACATCAAAACTATAATATGAATTTGGGATAGAAAAGTACCGTGACACGTCTTATAGCAATGCGAATTCACACTCAAATATAAGAGGACACAAACGACACAACAGAAAACAACGTTAAAATATAGCACACATAGAAATGAATTGCCGTTCCATAACATCACTGTCAAGAGTATTGTTTAAATAATCACTGTGATGAATGTTCTTGCGTATGTTTGAGCTGTATTTCTGTGACGTAGAGGTTTCATTTTAGCTCTATGTTTTAATATTGTAATAAAGCGAGAGGTTAGGATAGCCATCAAACCAAGTTCAATCCACATTTTTTTCTTAAAATGTCCGATATCAAGTCAAGTATATGACAGTTGTTATCAAATAGTTCATAAATATAAGAGCATAATTTCGCAGCGGTTATAAGGCTGGTAATTTTTGACACTGTTTCTTAATTAAAGATTGACTAAATGAGACAAAATGCAGCAGTGATATTTATATAGATTGCTGGCTGGTATCAAATTTTTATTATATATATGGTAGGGGCTTTTTCATTTAAAAATGTTCCTGTGAAGATAATTAGGAGCGAGAACGTATTAGTTTAATGTTGCCGAGTTTGCCAGTGGTAATTCTTCGCCGCTAACTCGTTATAATATAACAGATTCGAAAAAATACACAGGTTCGTATGATCTGAAAATTGTATTGACTGCTATAAAAACTATAAAATTTCTACGATAGTTTTTTGTGATTTTTTTTTTTCGACTTTGTGTTTCCTTTTAATCAGAACATTTCTGGCAAGCTAATTGTAATATTATCAGTTCAGCCATCGAGGAGAACGTTAAAACTGTTGAATTCTAATTCACAGGGTTTGCAAAATGTATTTTGTTTTGCCACTGATCCGTTGAACTAGATTGACTAAAAATATGTAACAAAAAGAGACACAATACGATGATATGATCTGAAAGTTATATGGTTAGCTATCAAATATTGAACTTTAATGGGGTCATATGATTCTATTTACAGTTTAAAGAATTGATATTTTTTTACTATTATATTTCTTTTGTTGATTTATAAAGAACCGGTATGAAATACAATCTGCATTATATTCAAGCAGACCAAGGTAGTTTTCAAAATCACGATTTTCACAAAGGAGTTGATATATATAGTCACCGAGGAAAAAACGTCTAGTGTTCGAAAATTTGTAAAAATTGAAATAACCTCAATGACGGTATTTAATATTTTTTTCTATTTTGTATTGATTAAATAGACGTTGGACGATACTTGTAATTATTTGTTAATTGTTAGATTGTGTTCCATGATTAAACTTAAAGAAGAATTATACTTGTACTAATCGTTCTTTCCTAAGGACGTTCACTGGTGGGACAATGTACCAATGACGTGGCGTGCATTATAGTAATGCAATTATGACGCGTTGTTGCATTTTTTAAAACGTGTTATTATTTCGTAATATCGTGTATTATGTACTTTCTACGCACTGTAGAAGGGTAAGGACATAGTTGCAATATCAACGGGAACATAGAAACTGCAAATAAATGTAATATTTTATTTATTTGGATTGAGAACGTCGTGAAAGGAATCTTTGATAAAGTATCGTTTCGAATTTGACAAAAGCCGATGAAAGCGAGATATAGGTGTTGCTTTTCCAGAGGCTTTGGCGGCAATGCAGACGATTCGGCAACAATTGTTAAATCAGTTTTATATAAATTACTTGTGCTAAATTAATGATATGCTCAATATTTCCTGTTTACAAAAGTATGAATGTTTCGATATACTAAGGATTGTCTTATCCCAGACATAGATTAACTCAGCCGTATTTGGTACAACTTTTTGGATGTTAGGTCATCCATGCTCTTCAACTTTGTTACTTGTTTGCCTTTATACATATTTTGATATGAGCGTCACTGATGAGTCTTATGTAGACCAAACGCGCGTCTGGCGTACTAAATCATAATCCTGGTACCTTTGATAACTATTTACACCAATGGGTCGATGTCACTGCTGGTGGACGTTTAGTCACCGAGGGTATCACCAGCCCAGTAGTCAACAATTCGTTGTTGAAATGAATATCAATAATGTGGTCATTTTTATAAATTTCTCGTTTACATAACTTTGATTATTTCGAAAAACTAAGGATTTTCTTATCCCAGGCATAGATTACCTTAGTTGTATTTGGCACAACTTTTTGGAATTTTGGATCCTCAATGCTCTTCAACTTTGTACTTGTTTGGCTTTATAAAAATTTTGATATGAGCGTCACTGATGAGTCTTGTGTAGATGAAACGCGCGTCTGGCGTACTAAACTATTTACACAACTGGGTCGATGCCACTGCTGATGGACGTTTCGTCCCCGAGGGTATCACCAGCCCAGTAGTCAACACTTCGGTGTTGACATGAATATCAATAATGTGGTCATTTTTATAAATTTCCCATAACTTTTGTGGGGTCCCTTTATAGCTTGCTGTTCGGTTTGGGCCAATGCTCCGTGTTGAAGACCGTACTTTGACCTAAAATAATTTACTTTGTTAATTATGTCTTGGATGGAGAGTTGTCTCATGGGCACTCATACCACATCTTCCTATATCTATTAGGTGTTTTTTGTCGTTTGATTGCTATGCTATTGACGTACAATACACATCTTCTACAGTCTTAATTCCGTTTGATGTACTTTTAAATTGTTAAATGAATTTGCTAAGAGAAAGATTAACCGAGAAGAGATGTACATACATTTATTGTGCATTTATTAAACAAAACATACGAAAAACTGTTCAATCTTTAACTCCCCCCTCCCCATATTGTTCATCTTTATTCATTCTGAAGACATGTCCAATCTAAACGATATCTGATTGATTTCCAACTGACTAATAAACCCATATGCCTTTGAAAATCCTGCATCCGCCCCACGAGATATGAGATAAGATTGAGAATGAAAATGGGGAATATGTCAAAGAGATAACAACCCGACAAAAGAGCAGACAACAGCCGAAGGCAACCAATGGGTCTTGAACGCAGCGAGAAAACCCCGCACCCGGAAGTCGTCCTCATCTAGCTCCTAAATAAAAATGTGTTCTAGTTCAGTAAAAATGGATGTCACACTAAACTCCAAAACATATAAATGAACTAAAAAAACCATGCAAGACTAATAACGGGGTTAAACATGTTTTTTTAGATCTCACCCCCCCCCTTTTATACCTCTAGCAAATGTAGAATAAAGAATCACATGGCAATACGCACAGTAATACTCAGTTTAAAAGAAGTCCGAGATAGATATCAGAATAGGCAACATAAGAAACCAAGCAAAATGACAATATGTGATACATAATTTAACAAAGGACTGAAATGCCAGCTGCAGACCTCAAAGGGTTTTAGTATCATACCATCATAAAATAAATGAGAAGAACATAACCCGTATTATGTCAACAACTGTTTATAGAATAAATGTGTTTATTTCCGATGCAGACAATATGAGTGAATCAATATTGATACCAAAATATGCAATCCTTAATGACCTGTCAACAGTATCGTAACTATATCCTTTCCGAATAAGTCTATTTAAAGGTTTGAAATCAGGTGAGTGGACATTTGCCACATCTCAGCAAGGTCCGCAATCTTCCCAACTCGTCCAAAAAGCGATCTTTTCATTGGTGAACAAAACAATTAGCAAATTGAATTAAGGATATACTAAAATCAATTAAGTGTATATAAAAATCGTTATTTATGACCTTGATTCCGCGCCAATATTTCCACTATTTCTGTATGTGCTGAATATTTCAGTATATGCTAAATTGATTTTAGGGTATCCTAAAATCATTTTAGTATATACTGAATTGACTTTAGGATACCCTAAAATGATTTTAGCAACTTACTTATTTCGCATGCATAAAATGTAAAGAAATGAATTTTGAACGTGTATGGAAAACATGTGTAATTACTAGTAATACATTGTCCACACAATGTATAACAGAAACCCAGCGTACTGGTTAATACAAAAGCAATCAATTAAACATATTACGACAGCAGTATTACATAAAAACCATTGAGTGATATGTTCCTGGTGACAGGTTCATAAAAAAGTAGCAAAATCAAACGTATTAGAGAGCACTAATTATTCTCCCTCCCTTCTCTTCATGTCACTGGTGTCAACGTAATAACGATCATCCCAATATGGCGGACATAAATTTAGAGAAATTTTAGTAGAAGGCCGATTTCTCCACTTTAATAGCTTATTTTCAGATTTGTTGTAGATCACGAAAAATCTTAATAAGCATTGCCATTGAATGTGTATTTCTTAAATGATATAAAAACAACTAGAAGAACGAAAATCGAGATATGTGAAACAACAAACTATAAAATCTCTTCTATCTGTTATTGCAAATCAGATTGGTTTAAACACATAAACGCGCAACTAGAATATATAAAAAAAAACACTTGTACAATGCAACATAAGTACTAATAAGGATGAAGGACAATTAAGTTGATTGCATTGCATGTTAATCCAATATATGCATTAGGTAGAGTGTAAGTTTCAAATCCCTAGCGCAAACACTTTAAGCAGATTATGGATGGTCTGTTGCAAGCCGACAATTGTATCCAACATGTCCTCGCTTTTGTCGGCGGTCCCATTAAAATGTTATGGTCAAGCTGAATTTGCAGACTATGTTGGTCTTGAATATAAGCATTTTACTTATTTTCGTTAGGATTGTGACAGGGACATTTATCATGTGTAATCAGGTTGTAATGTTTCAACAGTATCTTCAAACGCTGTGTATCTTGAAATAAAACTCTGTAAAATACCGGAGGGTTGGGGTAGGCATACAAATATGAATATGATGGTGAATCAAAAACATACAATTCATGTTTCTACAAAGAACTTTTCACATCTAGAGAGCGTATATAGAACAACTCTCTTGTCGGGACAATAGCCTGACAGGGCTCTATATATGATTGTCAACCTGACTCATTGACGTCTAACACACATTTTTATTTATTTATAAAGCGTATAAAGACTCTGTTTCTCTAATGCTTTTTATCGTTCTTTTTCAAAGTTTTCAGAAAATTGTGCTCTTTATATGCGACGTCATCATGCAAGGTCGCCTTTTTTCATGACGTCACAATAGGAAAATTGAGAAGAAAACAAAACATTTTGACGTCATAATCAAATTTCGACTAATCATTTGCCGAGAAAAGATTTTTCACTAGTAATATTATTAATAAAGTCTTTCTCTAATTTTTGTGCTATTTTCACATTTCCTGACCGGTGTGAGATTTTTCACTAGTAATATTATTAATAAAGTCTTTCTCTAATTTTTGTGCTATTTTCACATTTCCTGACCGGTGTGAGATTACTAGTGAGGAGAAATATTTTTCTCACACCGGTCAGGAAATGTGAAAATAGCACAAAAATTAGAGAAAGACTTTATTAATAATATTACAGGTCCGGAAAAAAGACAATCTCTTTCAAATCCGATGTTCTGATCGGATTTTAATAAAGGTTATGATACGTTAAATAAAGCTAGTAGAGTCAGTAGAGTGTAGCGTATCCGAACACCGGGTTTTAATGAGTTGGCAAAAAGAAGATTTTGCATTCGAAGGGAAGTAACTCAAACTATTTCATGACATTTCCTTAGGTGCATTGCATGATGTATTATTTACTGACGTCATTACTGTCAGTGTACAGAGAAAATTAATTCAAACTGTATGTTTACATATAGGCTACATTAAAAAATAACCGATTGTTTTTATAATTAGTTATGCTAGATCTTTATAACAACTTCCGTCTGTCGGAATTTCTTAAAACCTTTTCGTTCAGTGCTGAATGTTTTGCTGATATTCAAGGATTTAGTATGTGTTTACATTTAGTGACAATAGGTCAGTCTCTTTTTTCTTGCTTTTTCACAAATTGTACGGTACCGGATCGAAATTTCTGTTCTGCATCAGGGCTTGATAACGGTAATTTTGTTATAAGTGTAATTTTTCTCTAAACTAGTCTGAAATTTTACTCCTGCTTGGTTAGCTCAACTCCGAACACACATATACTTTCTCTCAGGTTTGCGCGCTAGTATATAGTTATAATCGTCGTCGGTTAGATTTAATTCAACAATATTCGATATATTTTAGGGTTATTGCATCTTTAACCTATAATAACGTTTTCAAGAGTTCATTGTATAGTTATCCTTGGTTTGATAGTATATTGTACTTCTAAGCTATTCAAGTTTTACTATAACATTGAATATAAAGAACCGAATATTAATTTTTTGTGGGACATGGTTTTTTTTATAAGAAATTGTTTGATTCCATATTTCTTGAGGTAAAAATATTAAACCCTCTTCAAAGATTTTAAGTAAACAAGTAATTCAATTTACAAACCTTCTGTAATTGTTTTACCTACCGGACAAATGTCCGGACATCCTGGACGTTAATTGGACCGACAGATGTGGGCTATCGTCTGCAGACAAAAGATAAATGGTCATGCAGTGCATCATAAAAGTAATTAATTTACTGTCAAGTTTGTATGTCTTGTTTAAGAGGGATATGAGCAAATGATGGAGACAAAGGTTGCATGTGCCGACGAAAGTGAAAGTGTTAGCTATTATCAACACTTGGTGTGGTTTGTTTTTGGTTTGTTAATTGTATCAAACAATATTTACCATGTGACTGCCAGGCTTTGTCTCTTCAGGAAAGTTGTCTCATTGGCAATAATACCACATTCAATATTTTATATACTGGTAATACAAGTTTGGCCAAAACCATCTTTAGGGTATCTGGTTTTAATAAGCCGGTCAACTATCATGACTGTCATGATTTAAAAAAGAACAAATAAAAATAGCAAATATTGTAGTTTTGTTAAATATCGTAAAACCGTTAATAGATGGCTGTGGCTAAAATGTTTCGATTCTTCTGTTAGACAAAAAATTTAAGATTACTCCTTATATTGGCTGAGGTCCATTTTTAACAGAGAGGATCTTTTTTTAAATAGCAGGACATGATTTCGCACTAAGGCAATATTGCTAAAATCGTTAGGAGTTATTTCCCTTCAATGATATTTTATGTTGTTGGCTATTTATTATAATGAGAACTATAAATTCGATAGAGAAGAAATGTTAAAATTATATTAGAAAGAGATACTATCTTCCTAGCAGACCTTTAAGTTAGTCAACATTGATGAAAACGTCAGCCGCCTTTAAAAAAAACCAATGCCCATGGTTTTCATGGCGATTTTACCATTTGTATGTTATACTGTACAGAAAAATATCTCTAATGACGTTAGAATTTAATGATTTTCCCGCGTTTTTGTTTTTATAAGTAGACAGACAAACATCTTTGATGAGGTAAATTTTAACGATCTTTTATGCGTTGCAGATTTAACTAAAAAAGAGGGACGAAAGATACCAAAGGGACAGTCAAACTCATAAATCTAAAACAAACTGACAACGCCATGGATAAGAATGAAAAAGAATAAAAGACAAACAATGGTACACTTGACACAACATAGAAAACCTAAGAATAAACAACACGAACCCCACCAAAAACTAGGGGTGATCTCAGGTACTCCGGAAGCACTAAAGTAGACCAGACCTGCAGAGGCATTCTCTTAACTTAGTAGCATTATTTATATTAGAACAGAGTTGTGACTAAGAAACTGTAGCCATGTATATCGTATTAAGAGTTATTGTGCTACTGTCCTTGTAGAGGCTATTATTTCGTAAACTTTACTGCTTTGCGCATCATTTATTCTTATATTAAAGAGATGTACATGTAGCTACTAAGATTGGAAATGAGGCACCATTCAATAGAATCCAAAATGGCAAGTATGGAAGCATCAATAGGTCACCGTATGGACTTCCACAATGAGCAAACCCATATACATTTACCATATATTAAGATGCGAACAGTTGTTCTCCATTCGTTTGATGTGTTTGAGCTTTTGATTTTACCATTTAATTAGGGACTGTCCGTTTTGAATTTCCCTTGGAGTTCGGTGATTTTATTATTTATTTTTTTCAGCTAAGAAAAACATGATTGATTGATTGGTTGTGTTTTAACACCACTTTTAACTCTTCAAGTTATTGTGCTATTTCATGGTGGTGAGCTTTAACTGTTGGAGGAAGTCAGAGTGTCCGGCGGAGAGAACCACCGACTTTCAGTATGACAGCTGACAATCCGATTGGTTCATAAATTGGAATCAAGTGCACCTACCACGTGCTTAATTCGAACTTCAATCTCAATGTTGATTGGCTAGTGATACAGTAATTCGAATACGTATACCGCTCGGCCCCTGAGGCCGCTAAAACAACAAGAATAATGGACGAATGCAAAAAAAAACAGTACAACGGCGAAACAAATATAAAACAAATGTTGTGAACAAATGAACTACATGCCTATTACTTGAGACATCCACTTAATGATCTTAAATCCTTCAACCTTAAAAAGTAGTGATATATGCCAATATCACAAGAACCATAACTGATGAACGGTGAAAGTGAAAATCGTCAATATCAAATTTGACCTCCATTTCCTCTCAGTATCAACATATTGAAATCTGAAAAGCTTAGGTTAAATGGTTCATGAGTAAATTCACGGACACAACTGGAATAGCCATTTTTCAATCTTTCAAGAACCATAACTCCTGAACGGTAAAAGTCAAAATCGTCATTATTGAACTTGACCTCCATTTCGTCATCAGTAACATTAAAATTTGATAAGCTTTGGTTGAACAGTTCAAGCGTAAATGCACGGACACGACTGGAAATGCCATTTTTCGATCTTTCAAGAACCATTTGGTTGCCGCCTACCCGACCGCCCGACAGCCCGACCGCCCGACAGCCCGACCACACATCCCCAAATCAATAACCGCGACATTTTTGTCACAAAAATCCGGTTAAAAACTAAGGCGTAGTCCATAGCTGAATACAGTCAACGAATACATTAAAATTTCACAGATTAAAATGTCAATCAATACACTTCGAAAGGATTTCGTGTTAAAATAACTTGCATGCTAAAGTACAAAACAAACAAGACTTTGAAAAGACAATAATTACATTAAAAAAACTAAGAAGAAGTCCATAACTGAATACAGTTAACGAATAAATTATATTTCACCAGGTTAAAATATCAATCAATACACTTCTAAAGAATTTCGTGTAAAAAAAAACGGTCACCAAAAAAACTTCAGGTTATAAAAGTACAAAACCAAAAAATTCTTCAAAAAGACAACAATTACAATAAAAATAAATAAGGAGTACCGAATAAAAAAACAAAAAACGGGTGAACTCATATACTAAAAAATGAGATAAACTTGCAATATTAAAACAATTAGAACATTATATATTTATATATTTAAAACACTTATTTATCTTATTTGCTCATACGAATTCCAGAAAATCTGTCAATGCTATTGCATTGTATGACAGTGTTTTTATTTACAATGATATATAATGTCTATGTATTGCTGTCTGTCTAGATTTATTATTAAAAAGAAGATGTGTAATGATTGCCAATGAGACAACCAAGTCTCCAAAAGAGACCTTCAACGATACAAAAAGCCCATATCACATAGTCAGTTATAAAAGGCCCTGACATGACAAACGTAAAACAATTCAAATGAGATAACTAACGGCCTAATTTTTGTACAAAAAAAATAACAAAAAAAATCAAATATGTAACATATCAACAAACGACAACCACTGAATTACAGGCTCGATCCTGACTTAGGACAGTAACATTACATATAGAATGTGGCGGGGTTAAGTTCACGCTATCTCTTACAAAGAAAACATAGTATGTTGGATTTTCCCCATTATTCGAGTTTCTCTATGTTTTTTTTTTGCTTAATTGTAATTCGTGATACTGCAATAAGCTTGGTTTGAGTAGTTGTTCTATACAAATATTACTGATCCTATTTATAATATTTTTGTTGATGACAAACTACAAGCATAGTATACACTGGGTCGTCACAAAAGTGTCCATGCTGCTGCATCCACATGTTTAGTTCACAATCGTTCATGTTTGGCAATGCCTTATTTCTTATATACAGGCCTGAAGAACACACATTAATATTTGAGCGCAGATCTAACATGAAATATGTTTTTGAACTGTTATTTAGGCGAATCATATATTCTGAATGCATTCAGTCTTGTATCACAATCCTCAGAGTTCGGTAGTTTTGTTATTTTACTTTTTACAGAATGCCTTCGATTTCCAATATACCTGTTATCGTTTTTAAGTATTTTTAAAAATAAGAAAAAACTGTACAAAGAATATTCTAGGTATATTTATAGATAAAATGTATGTAAAATCAGAGTACTTCTTTCCTTTACGCTGTGTTCAAATCCCGTTCTTTATTAAATACTTTGAAAAGTCCAAGGAAAACTGTGAATGTGCAATATCAAAGAATTTTATAATTCTGTGGAGCAGGATCTGCTCACCCTTCACCGGGTCACATGTGATCATCCTCAGATTTTGGTGGGGTTCGTGTTGCTGAGATTTTAGTTTTCTATGTTGTGTCTTGTATTCTATTGTTTGTATGTTTGTCTTTTTCTTTTGTAGCCATGGCATTGTCAGTTCATTTTTTGATGAAAACTGCATCTACGAAAGAAAGCTGAAAAATTAAACAACTGCTTTATAATGCTATTACCGTTTACGAATTATTACAAACTAATTTTATCAAGTTTATGTCTTAACAATGGCTTATAAGAACAATAACGAGAATTACGGCAGCTAATTACCTATTCAGAAAACATCTCAGCGGGCATAGTTCGTGGTTCATTTATGGTATATTGTAAAACCACAAAAGAGCTACAAATGATATAGTAAACTTTTCCCAAGGCTAACAGCCTGTATTTTCATAGCTCTTCGATTTTTGCTTCTGAAACTGCTCCCTATTGAATTAAACTCTTGCTTTTATTCAACACCTTTTATTCGACAGCAAACATCTACAATGAGACGCATTACTGAATGGTGTTTTGGGATAACAGTTCAATGGGTCGAATCGATAAACATAACACGGCCAAACATAAAAGTGTGATCTTGTTAATAATGGATTGTAAGGGATAATGGCGCTGATTGAATCAAAGATTTTAAGTAAACAAGTAATTCAATTTACAAACCTTCTGTAATTGTTTTACCTACCGGACAAATGTCCGGACATCCTGGACGTTAGTTGGACCGGCAGATGTGGGCTATCGTCTGTAGACAAATATTTATGGTGGAGATTTACAATTAATACATGGAATGGCTAACAGCACTTCGAAATCATTTCATACCAATCTATTATATTTGAATACTAACAACTCTGTAAATATTGTTTTTAAAGTTTGATAGACAATGTATTGATCACATAAGTAATTTTATAACCAAAATTATTTGAAGTGTGAACTTTTAACCCATCTCAAAAGTAAAAGACGTCAAAAACAATTTTAATATTTGACGTTCCTTAAATGCAGATGCGTACGTTTCTTTACTTTGTAATGTAAATGTAAACCATTTAATTCATCAAAAAAGTAATTGTCCAAATGAATGTTTATTTACTTTTTAATTATAGAATAAAAGGAAATCATTCTAATATTGCTAGAGAGCCAAGATTATGCCTTAAATGTACAAAAAAATAGAGGATGAAAACATGGTGTTTTTTTTATATTATTTTGTGGATGATATAGGGAACAAAACACAAGTTATTTCGATTATTTAGAAAGAAACATTGAAGAAAATATTAAATAAAATGTGATTTTTATACTCAATCCATCAAGTAAATAAAATGGGGTCCTATTCGTATATAGGGCCCAGCTAAAGCACTCCTCCTGTGTGGGATTTTCTTGTTGTATTGAAGACCCATTGGTGACTTTCGACTGATTTCCGGTCTTTAGTCCGGTTTTTGTCTCTTCGACACATTTCCCGTTCCCATTATCAAATTTAAGTGAATTTTCGTTTATATGTATGCTTAGTTTTTAATTGCACATGTCACACACTCATATATTCCTTGCTATACGTGTATAAGATGACTTTTTGAAAGTGTTCCCTTGGGTAACTACGTCTTGTTTTAAAAAAAATAACCAAATGCATGTTTTATATAAAACTGCGAGTCACTTATGTTTAAAATTATAGTGTGTTCACCAGTGTCGAGATGGTTTTACTCAAGTGTAACGACCGTTTTTATACATGTGATCTAATTATTTATAACAGGACTGTGTTTTAACATTATTAAGAAAAGTCTCTTTCTATTTACAATTTATATTTATCAGTGTATAATGCCTCCAGGAGGGGGGATAGGACCTTAATCGGAACTCCGGGATTGGGTGTTTTTAAGCTCGGGATTTCGGAATTGACCCTTTCGGGATCCGGCAATCCTTTTTTTTTTTATTTCGGGACGTCGGGATTTCGTTTTTTTTAGTCCGGGATTTCGGTATCAGGACCCCTCCTATCCCCCCTCTTTCAGTATTGTTCAATGACTGATGTTTTATAATGCAATCAAGCACTGTGTTGTAAAGTTATTTTTAAAAGTCGCTTTTAAATATTACTACTTTTATACTTTTTTCCTGTTTTTAGCTGTATTATTGGCGCTTTGAAATGATTTTTTTTGGCGCTAGTGAAATACGGTTTGTGACGCAAATAAAAGATTATTTTGGCGCAAATGAAAAAGCATTTGGCCCAAAAGCAAGGCACAACATAATTCTGCTGTTTATATTCTTTGTACTCAATTGCTGGAAATATTCCTAGACTAGATTAATTCAATTAGATTTGTTTTTTACAAACAAAAATCACATGCACAATAGTGGAACGTTTGTGGGAGACACTTATAACTAAATATCCCAAGCATCACCTGCAAAATTTAATCTTTCTTTTAATCTTCAAACTTTATGAGGCCACACACAGGGTTTCAAGTAATTGGATATATACATGTTTTGGAATATGTACAGTAGGAGTATAAGATATTTTTTCTATTTCATAATAATTTAGGAAAAGAAAGAATGAAGGTGAAGAATGCCGTATTTGTCTGAATTGACAATGCGATATGTAATTATCTTTTTTATATATCCCTTCTTAATAAACCGTTATATTTCAGATTATCCTAAATAAAAGATGTTTAAGTAACAAATAATAGGTTATGATGAGATTTATTAAATATTGAAAGGACTAAGCTGTTTATGAAATTCCAAAAGATATAAGTACATTAACAAATTAATTAACTTTGTATAGACTCGGTAAACTTCAATAAGGCGCGAGGATTTACGAATAACGGTCACCCCGACGTCTCCTTAACATTTCTCCTGTAATTCAAAATATTACATGGATTCCTTCGGTCGTTATGTAGATGTATAAAGAATATCCTTGTTTCTCCCATTGGTGATTAATCCTGCTGGAACGAATTTAAAAAAAGAATCGTGATTTTCACATGTGAAAAAACCCTAATGATTTTTAAATTGAGAAAGAAAAGATATTGGTTAATGATTCGAACTTTTCTTAATCGAAAGGCATAGTTGACCCTTAGCTATATAATTTAGGAATACTCTTTAACCTTGGAATTGGTTTTCTATAGCAATATTCATTCAAATTCTAATTTTCGTTGAAAATAAATCTGAAAATTACAAAGACTGCAGCAACGTGGCCGTAACGTTATATATACGTGGTTTCATGATGTACTCCTTGAAAGTAAAATAGAAAAAAAAAATTGTTAGGAATGACTGTAATATTTTTTTCTATCAATTCGAAATACCATTAAAAAAAACAGTGGTGCACACTTTAAAATGACCCCTAAACCGATTTTACAGTGTGCACCACATTTTTAAAAAATTTAATTTCTTCATTTAGAGAAAAAAAACTATTATAGTGATTCCTTAAATAATCCATACCATACAATATTAATTTGGCAACTTCATATGTAACTTAACAGTGATATTGTTGGCTTTTTTCAAAACTACCTCTACCCTTTTTTATTGGGAAAATACGCGTAATTTTCATCAAATTGGGAAAATTAGAATAAACCATGAATTTGACTGAAACTTCAATTTCAAACCCCCTTTCAAGAGTCAAACCCTGCTTTGAAATGATACCCCTTTTTGTCAGTAATGATACATAAATACACCCTCAAACCAGCACGTATAGTCATTTTAGACATGGAAAATGTTTGAATGAGTGTTTTTCAGTTTGTATTCATGAACAATTACTAGTGAGACTGCACTGTTTGGGAAAAAGTTGTCTTTTTGGGAATAATTTTAAGCCATTTTTTTTTCAAATGGGGATTCTACTCCACTATTTTAAGGCAAACAATATCACTGACCTAGATAATTATATTTTTGTCGTAAAGCATACAGAAAGAACAGCTTGTGACAGATAAAATACATATAAAATTATTAGCATATATGTATACATTCTGAGACCCTTGTCCTCAGGTCCATTGTCCGTTTATACCCAGACCTTGTACCTGTTAAAATTATGTAACACTTGTTCTGACTCGTTTCCTTGTCAAAAAGCCCTCGTATGTAGCCTTCATGTCTTTACCAAAATCTATGGCGTTATGAACCTAAAATATCCATATTTGGGTATAAACAATCATGCCAAATTATTATTTATCTTTTTTTGTTCCCAAAAATATTTTTGTTATCGTGGTATATAGACATAGGTGGGTTTTTGTTTGTTTGTTTGTTACGTTTGTATATGGTGGCGTCAATTTGTGTATTTTTTCCTTGGTAAATTAGCTTTTGAAATTCACTTCCGTTACATCCAACTTTTGTTCTCAAAATTAGTAAGAGAAAACCATAAACTGTACATTTCAAAACAAATAAAATTAATTACGATTATTTTTGAGCTTATTTATTTTCTAATTATTATCAGAAATTATTTGTTTTTCGAAAAGTATTATTATAAAATCTTAATCTGCCGATAGAGCTGACGATATAGAATATACTTTATAAGCTTATTTGGGAAAGTGAACTTCTGGTTTTAAGCTAATTTAGCTGTGCCCGGACAATTTAGATTTTCCCACGAATACACAAAAGACCCCGGATTAGAAATGTGACCTATGTATTAGATTATGAGTTTATTTTCTGCATCTCTTTAGTGTATTCGCCCGTTAATCCGGCTTAATCGCTGCAGTAATCCAAATCTTGTTACGCGGTCGTTTTGAAACTTAACTTACATATCCCTTAGAATAGTTGTGGTAGAACAAGCTTTCTTTGAAGTGCCAAAATTTAAAGAGATTTAATTCTTGATCCTTTAATTTCGAAGTTTGATTTCAAATTATTTAAGAATCGATGTGAAACATGGACGTATTAGATTCTCAAAAGAATAAGAACTCTTTAATGGTATCAGGCTTAATCGTTTGATATATTGGGGCCTTTTATAGCTGACTATTTTGTCCAAGATATACTCATTGTTGAAGGTCATACGGTGACCTATAGTTGTTAATTTTTGTGTCATTTTTGACTTTTGTTGAGATTTGTCTCGTTGGCAATCATACCACATCTTCTTTTTATACATACATTACTTCAAGATGTGGTTTACATATATTAACGGTATCATATTTAGGATTATAAAAAACGGACTGCAATAAATTTTGATACTCTGCAATATTCGTTCTCAAAATGGATTGTTTTGAATCTTTGCAAATTGGCTAAAATTCTAGGGTTTTTTTGCCTGAAATCTAGAAGTTTTAACAACTTTACATCAATCTTAGAAAAAAAGGCAATTCTCAACATCCTTCAAATGCATCCTGCAATAAAAAAAGAAATGAATAATATACATACTAAAATTTTAGCATTCCTTTTTGTAAGTTATATTTTACATTTTAAATTATACAATAAACTAAATGTTTAGCCTACTGAAATTTTACATTCAAAACTCAGTGCTAAATTTTTAGCTTTCAAAGATTCTCATTTCAATGATATTGGCTCGAGTTTTAACTGTTTGAGCAATTTGGACAAGAACAGTTAATACAGTTTAGAAAAAAAAATATTACATTTTGCTCGAAAAATTGCAATTTGATTTTATTGTAATATACTTAATTGTAAATTATAAGCCTGGTACCTTTGAAAAGCACTTAAACGTACCGCATTTCTCACAAAATTCATAAATTGGCATCAACATGCTTAATAGTCTATCATCAAATTATACTAATCGACATTTTGTGGGATTTTATTGCTCTAATCTGTAGGTATGATGTGGTTTGAGAAGGTTTGGTATTCTTTTCGATATTTCACGTTTTTTGACACGGTATTGTCGATGTTTTCGCCAATTGAATTCTGAGTTTGCCTTAGGTATCAGCAGCCTGTTACTATACAATGTACTATAACTATATTATATTCCCCATTTCCATTCTCAATTTTATTAGACAACCCCCCTTTTTCCCCTTCTGATAATGGCTGGATCTGCCCCTGTATCTTGATTTCAGAATACTAAGTAACACAGGTACTTGTTTACATGAAAGTTTCAAAGAAACACAATAGCTGCATTTGCATATTTATGACACGGTATTATCGCTAAATCTTTGTTATCATCCTCCTTTTGAATACTTCAAATTCATATTGTATACCAGTACTGTTTATTTAATTTTGTGTCTACATATATGATACGTCGTTTGTTTTAATAACAATATGTAAACCATTAAGATTAAGTCAAGACAAGACAAACTTAAAGAGGGGTCAGTTTGGCTTTGGACAGGCGAGTGAAGATGTCCAAAATACTTGAATAAATGTATAACAAACAACAGTTGACTGTGCTGTTTGAACACATATATATCAGCTATAGAACTTGTACATGACCATATGGGTTCAGTAGATTTTTTGTTTACATTTTATCATACCTATAACAACTAGAAAAACAAGTCAAATATAAAGAAATACTCACGTAAAAGATTCCTGATGTTTCCTCCTGTTTTGGTATGATTCTTTCTCTAAATAAAATTCTTATTGCAATTTATAAAACAGAAAAAAATGATGTTTTTGCCATTTAACTATAAATAAAAAATAAATTTGCGCCATTTTGAAGTCTTCAAAATTCTTTATCTTTCAAACGCTTTAGACAAAGGATAAATCAAGGACTTTTCAAACGTTCAGGTGATTTCAGCATTTAAAGCGCTTTTATGTTTTGACTTTTGTCTCCTAAATGCTTGAATAAGTGTTTGACCTTTATATTATTTGTTTTAAATGGTGTTTCAACAAAGGAAGCAATTATAATATATTTCTAATTTAATTTTAACTGCTCTGATGTTATTACCTGTCATCACGGACCAGTCCGTATATATACAGGTTTTTGAGATAAATTCATTAATTAGTGTTCAACTATTTGTCCCATACTAGTATCATACCGTCAGTTCTTTTATGTATCCGCGTGGTGACACTGATAAGTGATTAGAATCAATAATAGTTGTAACGACAATTATCCCTATCACACACATGCTCAAATAGACTGTTCATATGCAAATTAAAGCGTAAGATCAGTTGAAATTACATTTGTTATAACAGATATTATTTCGATTTTTTTTTTAAGAAACCATGCCAGCAAAAAAAGGAGTTTTTATTCTGCAATTCCTTTGATTCCCTATAATTGTCCAATAATAAATATTTAAATAAAAAAAACAACTAATATTTCAGTCCACCAAGTGCAGGTGACAGTCAACTTTGTTGTCTTATCTTTTTGCTCTTTTGGTCGAATAGCTCTTCAACTGTTTCTGTTGTTTTTCTTACATTCTCGTCTTTCAAATATCAGGTTCTGAGCGTAAATGATTAAGATCAACCCGGAAAAGCGCTTTGGACGCATGCAATATATATACCTTTTTTTCATTGTTTTGTTGTCAACAGTTATCTTAGTCTGACTTCAGTAACAAACTGTTTTCATAAGGGCTGTAATATGAAATGTATGACACAACGCAAGGAGGAAGATATAAGGTAAACTTTGTTTGCAAAAGAGGGGCGAAAGATACCAGAGGGTCATTCAAACTCATACATGTAGATCGAAAATAAACTGACAACGCCATGGCTAAAAAAGAAAAAAAAAGACAAACAGACAAATGATAGTACTCATGAAATAACATAGAAAACTAAAGACTAAGCAACACAACCCCACCAAAGACTGGAGGTGATCTCATGTGCTCCGGAAGGGTAAGCAGATCCTGCTCCATATGTGGCACTCGTCGTGTTGTTTATGTTATTACACATCCGGTATATAGTCTACTTCGGTAGGTCATATTCATGCACAAATGAAAGGGGATTAATGTTACCACTGAAGGAACATATACAATATCATCTGTGAAACTGTTATTCCATAACGGCCACCCGTCTCGTGATGGCGTCTGTTACATTAACGAAGGGATGATTTTAACTTCACCATTTGGAACTCTTGGTTTAATAACTTCCTTGTGAGCAGCAATCCTCTACCAAGAAAATCCTGTATTGATAGGAAATACAAGATCGGGAAAACCGTATCAATTTAGAGATATATACTCAGTATGCAGGCGCTGGCTGCTAGAATGTGCACTACTAAGACCCTCATTGTCAATGTTTAGATGTAAGTCAAGATAAAGGCCGACTTAACTGTATCTGTTTTATCCGTTATCTCATGCTCGATGGGATAGATGCGTTCAATATAGTCACAATAGCAATTGCGATAGTGGACAAAATGATACAGTAGTATTTGTTAACTCGTGCAAAGTTAGGATTTTTGGAAGGAAATACCTATGCTTCCGAATGTATATATAATATGCATGATTATTTATTTGTAACTCCGATTCTTCCACTTAAGCATGTTAAACTCACTTTCTCATTCATTGGTGTGGGAGGAATCAAACTTTAGAGATAAGTGCCAAAAAAAAAGTAGTCGACATTTCAAAATCTGTTCATAGACATTTGTTAACTCATTTAAGCTCTCCTGCTGAAGAAGCATTCATAAAAGTACTCCGGAGGCGCATTGTTTATGAAATGTAATGCGAGTTCTTTATGCTATCAATGCTAAAAAAAAACCTTCAATTTTCGGAGAAAGCATATAATTTTTGTTTAGGTGTGTTAAGTGAGCTGATGTTTCATACTAGAATCATAAAACAGTGTGGTCCTGGCAATTGATTGACGACCTAAACTATCACATTGACTGAGACAGATTAGGAAGTCGGTAACAATCACTGCTCACTATGTACTTGTTAAGGACACTGAATCTGTGGGGTCACCAAAGGTTCTCAACACCTAAATAAAGCAATTCAAAAAACGAATCCGGATTAATACGATGTGTTGATTTATATCAATAATATAAATCAAAACATAAAGGTTATTCCTGAATAATTTTTTGAATTATTTTATTATTAAAGGTGTTAAGAACCTTTGGTGACCCCAAAGTTTAAATTATGTAAGAAGTAAGCAATGGTCGTTACAGACAAACGTTCACCTAATCTGTCCCAGTCAATGGGATAATTTAGGTCGTCAATCAATGGCCAGGACCACACTGTTTTGAATATGATTCTAGTACCATATGGCTTATTTACTGGTTGAAATTGATCTTTTATCTGTAGATAACACTTGTATTGATGACAGAAATGATAGGTTCCTGATATTTTATATGCTTTAATATGCTAGAAGCTCAATCAACATTTACCCTAAACTTGGTCTCTGCTTTTGAATAATCTCTTTGAACTGTTTCTCTAGATGTTATTCCTGACAATACAGTTTCTATGTATGTTCAACTTGCCGTTTGTTTTCGTTGTAGTTCAGTGCTTTTGATGTTCTGTTTTCCTCTTATTAATTGATTCTTCGGTTTTGACTTGTAATTCGAATTTGTTTTATTGTTTGATAAGATTTAAATTTATGACTATTGAACAGCGGTATACTTCTGTTGCTTTAAAGACAACCAAAGAGTTTTTTCATGATGAAGGCTATACTGTAATATTCATATCCTTGTGTCTTTGGTTGGTGAGTAGACCATAAGCAATCATGAAACCTAATTACCTAACTAAAAAAGTTATTCCAGGTATGCATGTAGGATTAATGACTTTAAAGGAGGAAAATAAGAAATAAAACTGTCACGTTGAGAAACTTTAAAATACCCAATCAAGAGAGTCTAAGTTCCCTGTACAACAGTAATTGAAAAAGGACATTATTTTGTCAAATGAGCTACACAAGTAACAAAGTAACAAAGCCAAAAAATCAACAAGCTGAATGATACACAATAATAAATTAAAACAATAACAAACAATAAAAACACATAAACCTGGTTGAACTATAACATTTTTCTATTTGTTTTTAAATAATGGCCTGTACCAAGTCAATAATGTGACAGTTGTTTATTAGTTGGTCCGTATCTATAAGCTTTCGAGCGTTTCTTTTGGCCAGGCTATAAGAGATTGTTTTACATAGATATTTTGTTTGAAGTTTTGTATTTCGGTTGTTCCTTTATTTTCTTTTAGCGACTGATGCGTTTCCCTTAGTTTTTGTTTGCAGCCTAGATTTGTTTCCTTTTTATCGAATTATGAATATTGAACATTGGTTGCCTTTATTTGGAAATTTAATGAGAAATTGTTTCATTAATACATAAAAAAAACACACATTTCCGTGAATCAATAGACCTTGAGACCTTTGAAAATGCTACAAAAAATGAATGTTCATTCAAAATATGGCCTTTTCAAATCTTTTTTTCTGTTTATTGTTTTTCAGTGTGTTTTTTTTTCTGTCAACAAATCAATTACTACTAGTAACTTATATATGATTAAAATAAAGAAAAATGGTAATCAATTGTGTACTAATTATGTATCATGACCTGTTGTAGTTCTACCAGTAAATCGGACAGACAGGACTATAATAGGAATATGGTAAGGTGTCGCATAAGTACATTCTGAACGCTGATTTAGTCCTTCATGTCTATATCCAGTGCATCTCAAACAAACTGGTAAAATGTGCACTAAATGATGAGCATGATAGGTTTTAAGATCATGCAATAACCTCATAAAATCTTCTACACCTATATGTCCCTGTGAATTAAGTCCATTTGAATTAAGTAAATAAAACTCATTAATGACAGAACGATATATTGGTTTGATATAAAGTGGATGAATTGCAGCATCATTTTTTGCACTGAATTTTAGTGGCAGAAGCAGTTTAAAAAAGTCGGTTAGAACTTTTCAATCAGTGTAATAAGAAGAGCTGTTCTGCTCTCTCTGCATCTTTTTACTTCCCTATTTTAATTTACTAAGTGTTTTAGTAAAACGTCTAATGTAAAATTGCGATTATATTATCTATTCATTTCTTAATTTGGCGTATAAATATTCGCATACGCTTATACCCGCAGTAATTCGGTTTTCACACATATATATCTGGATTTCGCGCCTTTTCTCTTGTCGAGAAAAACTTACTGATCAGATCGACACGTATACTGACCTTGGTAATATGAGTGAACCTGAACCGGAATCGCCTATACGAATTCAACACAGTGAAGAACGTGAAGGGTCTACTCGATTTTCACCTGAGGATGCCTTATCGCTGTTTACCCAGAGCCTTGATTTGACATTGAAAAAGCACAAAGAAGAGCTATTCAAGGAGATTGACACGAGAATTGGTGCTAAAGAAGTTGAAAGTGTGCCTCCGGTAAAACAGACTCCTAAATTCAGGTACGACGGTAATGAAACGCAATTCAGTTTTAACGGAGAACGTTTAACAGAACTTGAAAAGACCCTAAAATTCATAGAGAAAGATTCCCCGGCTTTAGCCATTCAGTACCTAGAAAAGAGCATAAAGGCCCTAAAGGAAAGAAACAAGCTTCTTCGAATAGCCGACAAGTACGGGTGGGACGTAGTGGACGAATATATAGACGACCCTATTACAGAGGGGACCGACGACGCAACAAAGTTAAGACAAGCCGACTACCGGGCCAAAGCTAAGAGACGTAACAAAGTAAGCACCCGTTCTGCTCCTTATATTCCAGAACCAGAGAGTCTTCAAGTTCCTCAAGATGAGCCTTTTCGTAAAACTTCATCAGCATCTACAAGAGAAGTATCTAGAAACTACAAATACCCGGCTGCCCAAGGATCACAAACCCGCACAGGACCTCGTACCGGTATCTACAGCCAGAATGAGTACTTCACCGGTTCACAACCAACAGACAGGTGTTACTACTGCAATGGCGAGGGTCACTGGGCCTATCACTGCCCAAAGAGACGTAGGTTCCAACCAGCCGAGACCAGTGGTTCTTCAGGAGCAAAGTGATGAAACAGTTAAGTACAATTTATCTCCTTTTATAAGTCACGATCAAGATTTTGAATTTGAGTGCTCCTCAGCTAGCTCATTTAGAGTAGATAATTTACGGAGAGATTTTTGGAAATATACTTTAAATGCTAATAGTTTTGTTCTTAATGTTGTCGAATATGGATACCTAATACCCTTTTACAAATTGCCACCGTCAGCTTTTTTAAAGAACAACAGTTCAGCTATAAAACACACATCTTTTGTTGAGTCGTCAATTATAGAATTATTGTCAACAGGTGTGATTCGTGAGGTGAAAGATCACATTCCTTTTATCATTAATCCGTTATCGGTGTCAGTTAACGACTCAGGTAAAAAGAGACTGATTTTGGACTTGAGGCACGTTAATAAGTTTAACGAAAAAAGAAAATTTAAATACGAAGGTGTTACTGAGGCTTTGCAATTTGTATCAAATCCAGGATTTCTAATAAAATTTGATTTAAAGAGTGGTTATCATCACATTAATATACACGAAGATCATCAAAAGTTTTTAGGTTTTTGTTGGGTTTTCCCAACCGGACCCCGTTATTTCGTTTTTAGATGTTTACCGTTTGGTTTGTCTACAGCTGGTCACGTGTTTTCTAAAGTGTTGAGGCCACTAGTTAAGCACTGGAGATCACAAGCTTATCGTATGATCATATATTTAGATGACGGCTGGGGGATTGAGTCCTCTTTTGAGGATTGTGTGAAGCTTTCTAAGGTCGTAAAGCATGATTTATTGTCAGCAGGTTTTTTCCTGAATCATGAAAAAAGTATTTGGGACCCCACAAAAGTTTTAACTTGGCTTGGGTTCCGTTGGCATATGGATACTTTTAATTTAGAGTTACCTGAAGAAAAGATTGAGCGTTTTAAATCTACTATAGACGATATTTTTAGCAATATCAATAATATAACTGCTAGACAATTAGCACGAGTTACTGGCAAGATTATTTCTTTTATTCCCAGTTTTGGAAACATTTGCAGAATAATGTCTAGGAATATGCTCATTCTTATCGCCGCTAGCGATTATTGGGATTTTCACATTCAGTTAACCGACGAAGCAATTTTTGAATTAAATTTTTGGAAGAATAACTGCACATCACTTCCCAGGAAATCTCTCTTACCCGTTTCATTTTTGCCAGATAGAATTGTCTTTACTGATGCAAGTGGTTTCGCCTGTGCGGGGTTTGCTGTTGAAACCTCAAATAAAATTGTACATAAAATGTGGACCCGCGACGAGGCAAAGAAAAGCTCTACATTCAGAGAATTATCTGCAGTATTTATAACCCTATTTTCCTTATTGCCTGACTTTCAAAATCGTTTGGTAAAAAATTATACGGACAATCAAAATGTAGTTAAAATTGTGCTGGCTGGGAGCATGAGATCAGAATTACAAGAAATCGCTTTAAAAAATTTTAATCTATGTATTCGCAATTGCATATCCCTTGAAGTAGAATGGGTTCCCCGTGAGCTTAAAACTACTGCAGATTTTTACAGTAAACTGTTTGACTTTAATGACTGGTATGTGAATGATGTGTATTCAAGTATTTTAATTCTTTATGGGGTCCATTCGATTGTGATGTTTTTGCCGACTATAACAATCACAAATTACCGATTTTCTTTTCGGCGTATTGGTGTCCAGATACTAGTGGTGTTGATGCTTTCGGGTTTTCGTGGAATACTTATAATTGTTGGTTAGTTCCCCCTGTTCACCTTGTAGGTAGAGCATTAAATCATATGTTAATTTGTAAAGGAAAGGGTACTATCGTTGTTCCGAAATGGACCTCGTCATGTTTTTGGCCTATATTGTGGTCATCATCGAACAACCAATACAAATCTTTTGTAAAGGATTTTGTAGAGTACGTTAAACCATCTGGATTTTTTGGTCAAGGTTCGGATAAAAACAGCATTTTCATTCATTCTCCATTAACTTTCAACGTTCTCGTATTAAAGATTGATTGTAGTTAAATCCGTAAGTATATCACTCAATATCCATTTAACTATTTATTTATTTTTTATTAGTTTTATTTGTATTTTTTGTCGGTGTTATAATAGTAGTTTCAGATAAATCCTGTTTTGGCATAGTAGTTATATAAAAATTATTTTGCGACACGCACTTGTTCAGCATATTCAAATTGGAGTTATGCATTAAATACGCATTTTATAAGATATGGAATCGTTTATACCGTCGGTTGCACTTACCAAAGTCCCGTTTGGGCATAACTAAGGTTTATTTATTATATTTTATCCTATGTCAGAGATAAGTCCCGATTGGGCTCTCTCGTGTGCATATATGAGTCCCGTCTTGGGCATTATATTGATTTATTCTTTATTTATTCATTAATGAAGAGATAAGTCCCGTTTGGGCCCTCTATCACATTAACATAAGTCCCGTTTTGGGCATTGTATTGTTTTATTTTGGAGAGATAAGTCCCGATTGGGCATCTAGCACGCATACACCAAAGTCTCGTTTGAGCATTATTGTGTTCGAGATAAGTCCCGCTTGGGCCTTTAGCACGCATGAGTTATGTCCCCTTCGGACGTCAAGGTATTTTATCATGCATTACAATGGAGATAATTCCATTTTGGTAATCTCAAAATTCCATTTAATTAAAAGGTTTTTCTTATTTATCTTAAAACATTTAATCCGTTAGTATACTTGTAAATCAAAATTGAGAGTATTTCGAATAAATTCTTTTACATATAGTGCTTCGCTATACGATTTTTAAATCAAATTAATTTCATTTAAATTTATTTTTCAGTTTAGATTCAAACATTCACATTGGGAATCCTTAAGGCATTTTTCTAATCCTGACTTGAAAGCTCTAACAGTTTCTTTATGTTCAGTAGTAACTGCTTCAAAAAGCGAAAATACTTTGAAGAAATACAAAGGATATTTCAAAAGATTCAAATACTGGTGCTTAAAGTACAATCTACCGTTTTTGCCTACCACTGTGTGTACAGTTGCTCTTTATCTTAACTATTTGATACAATCTGGAGTTTCCACTGCCGTTTTAAACGCAGCATACTATTCAATTAAGTGGGAACATGATCTGAATTTATATGACAGTATATTAAATGACAAATTACTAGACATGGTATTAGAAGGTGGTATAAGATTGTTATCTAAACCTTTGAAAAGGAAAGAACCCATCACCCCTACGATTTTGAAGAGTATTATTGCAAAATTCGACAAAAATGACAATTTGCCAGGGTTGAGAATCTGTGCTTTGATGTTGTTAGGGTTTTCCGGGTTTTTAAGATACGATGAGTTGGCACACATCCGATCTTCTGATTTAAAGTTCAACGATTCTCATCTACAAATAAACATTCAAAAAAGTAAGACTGATAGATATCGACAGGGTAACACTATTTTGATCTCTAGAACTGGTACAGACCTATGTCCAGTTGCCATGCTACAGAAATATTTTCGTGTTGCAAGTTTGCCAGTTGGGAGTGAAGATTACATCTTCAGAGCTCTTTCATACTTCAAATCTATTGATAAGCATAAATTAGCTTGCACGAATAGGCCTCTCTCTTACACTCGAACTAGGGAAATTATTTTAAACGCGATTTCTGAAGTAGGCCTGAATAGTTCTTTATTTGGCTTACATAGTCTAAGGAGCGGGGGCGCTACAGCAGCTGCTAGTAACTCTGTTCCCGACAGGCTTTTGAAAGCTCACGGTAGATGGAAGACAGACAAGGCTAAAGATGGTTAAAAGAAAAATTAGAAAATAGACTTAAAATTTCTCAAAATTTGGGATTATAATTATGTGATTAGAACATCCTTCCTTCCTTTGTTTTTGTCGAAACTGATCAGTACAATTTCTCATCCCAAATTGCTTTTTGTTTTATTTATATATTATTAAGACAATTTTTATGTTCGTATGAGTACAGCGAAGAAGAACATAAATTTATTTCTTAATTTGGCGTATAAATATTCGCATACGCTTATACCCGCAGTAATTCGGTTTTCACACATATATATCTGAATTTCGCGCCTTTTCTCTTGTCGAGAAAAACTTACTGATCAGATCGACACGTATATTTTGCATTGATGATATGTAATTGCAGTTATCTCTTTTTCTGATTTAACATTTTTATACTTGTAGATTTCCTTCCAATATTCGGAGATCCAGAGACCACGATTTGCATGACCAGAGTTGTCACAATTTATTGCTATTATTTATTAAACTGATCAGTACAATTTCTCATCCCAAATTGCTTTTTTGTTTTATTTATATATTATTAAGACAATTTTTATGTTCGTATGAGTACAGCGAAGAAGAACATAAATTTAAGATACTAACCAAGTCATTTAAGAATAAGCTACTAAACCAGATACCCCCATGTGCTTCAAGAAAAAGGCTTAAAGTGACATGATGCACAGCGATTCTGTTTACTTGAAATATTCAAAAGCTAATCAACAGAGCAACACAAAGTATAAATTCAATATGTTCCGCAACGGCTATTAGAGGAGAAAGGAAGAACCTAAATGTCGAAATACGCATGAACATTAAGAAATAACTTATCTTAAATAATGAAATGGCCTGCTGGGACCCGCAAACCCTTTCTACAGAAAGTTTATTCACCCTTTTCAGATTGTTGAAAGAGGAATTAACAAAACAGATTTGAAGCTATATGTTCAAATCCGCATGAGCATGCCCCTAGATACTCTATTGGTAAGCTTTGAAATGAGGCATATAATAATTTAGTAATTAGGGGCAGCAGTCCATTGGATTATTCAAAATAAGCTATTTCTTAATGCTCACGCGTATTTCGACATTTAGGTTCTCCGTGACTCTCCTTATAGGAGTTGCGGGGCAGATTAATTTTATGCCTTTGGTTCCTCTTTTGATTGGCTTTCGAATGAGGTCTAAGACATATAAGTAATAAGGGGCTGAAGAGTCGCAGCAGTCCATTCCATTAATCAAAAATGGCTCTTTCTTATTTAAATTTGGCATTCATGCTCTCCATAACCCCTAATATTGTTATTAAGTCACTTACTGTGTATACCCATTTTGTTCCATTATCAACAAGCTTTTAAAAAGTTTATTTACTGTTATGTATATAGGCGCTAGAGGCTCGCACCAGTCAATGCCATTAGTCAAAATAAGCAATTTCTTAATGTTTACGCGTATTTCGACATTTAGGTTCTCCGTTACTCCTCTAATATGCGTTGCGGAACAAATTTACTATATACAATTACACCTTGTGTACCTCTTTTGGTAAGCTTTCGAATGAGGTATAAAATACATCTGTAATTATGGCCCGAAGTGCCGCAGCAGTCTTTTTTGTTATTCAAAGTTGGCTAATTCTAAATTTCCATGTGTATTTTGGTATTCATGACCTCTGTAACCTCTCTAATAGTCATTGCGGCACATATTTATCATATCCATGCATGTTGTTCTTCTATCAACACGCTTTCTAAGGGTGTATAAACTTTTCTAACAAAGGGACTAGTGGGTCGCATTAGTCCATTTCATTATTTAAAAGAAGTTATTTCTGTTAATGTTCACGCGTATTTCGACATTTAGGTTTTCCGTGACTCCTCTAATTGTGGAACATATTTACTATACACCTAAATGTATATATATTTTGCTCCTCTATTATTTAGCTTTCGAATGAGGTGTAAACACTATTTTTTTAATTATGGGATGAAGAGTCGCAGCAGTCCATGCATTCTATTATTTAATATATCCATTCCATCATCCAAAATTGGATATTTTTGAATTTTCATGCGTAATTTTTGGCATATAGGTCCTCCGTAACCCCTTATTGTCGTTGCGTCACATATTGTTTATACCCATTTTGTTCCTCTATCAACAACCTTTCAAAAGGTGTACGACATTTTCTGTATCTAGGGGCTGATGGGTCTGTTATATTATTAGAATAAGTTAATTCTTAATGTTCACGCGTATTTCGACATTTAGGTTCTCCGTTACATCTCTAATAGGCGTTGCAGAACATATTTACAATTCACCTATTGTATCTCTATTGATGAGTTTTCGAATTGGGTATAATGTTTTTCTGTTTGTTTGTGACGTCTTTCCCCTAAATCCATTGTATGTTGGATGTGTACGGATTGATTGTTTAGTCTTAGAGGCATGATTTTTTTATTAGTTGTAAGTGGCTTTGAACTAGCTGTCAGAAAACTGCGAGTGCTCTCAGATCTGTTCGTTGTGTCTTTTTGTGTCGGGATGTATAAGTACCCGGCCACGTCCACTTGTATGTTTTGTATGTTTTGGTCGATGCCACTGCTGGTGGACGTTTCGTCCTCGAGGGTATCACCAGCCCAGTAGTCAGCACTTCGGTGTTGACATGAATATCAATTATATGGTCATTTTTATAAATTTTCTGTTTTCAAAACTTTGAATTTTTCGAAAAAAACAAAGGATTTTCTTACCCCAGGAGTAGATTATCGTAGCCATATTTGGAACAACTTTTTTGGAATTTTGGATCCTCAATACTCTTCAACTTTGTATTTATTTGGCTTTTTAACTATTTTGATCTGAGCGTCACTGATGAGTCTTATGTAGACGAAACGCGCGTCTGGCGTAGAAAACTATAATCCTGGTACTTTTGATAACTATTGTCTATCTGATGAGTTAAGCCTTTTTCAACTGATTTTTAATAGTTCGTTCTTATGTTGTACTGTTATACCACTGTCCCAGGTCAGAGGGAGGTTTGGGATCCCGCTAACATGTTTTACCCCGTCACATTATTTAAGTATATGCCTGTCCCAAGTCTGGAGCCTGTAACTCGATGGTTTTCGTTTGTTTATGTGTTACATATTTGTTTTCCGTTCATATATTTACATAAATAAGGCCGTTAGTTTCCTCGTTTGAATTGTTTTACATTATCTTATCGGGGCCCTTTATAGCTGACTATGCGGTATGGGCTTTGCTCATTGTTGAAGGCCGTACGGTGACCTATAGTTGTTAATGTTTGTTTCATTTTGGTCTGTTTGCGGGTAGTTGTCTCATTTGCAGTCATACCACATCTTCTTTTTTATATAATATATGTATGAAAATACAGGCTAACTGGTCGCAGCAATCCATTCTTTTCTTTAAAATAGTTTTTTTTTTTTTAAATGCACGCGTGTTTTGACATTTATGTTCTCCGTGACTTCTCTAATATGCGTTGCGGAACATATTTACTATGTACCTTATGTTCCTCTATTGATAAGCTTGCGAATAAGGTATAAGACATATATGTAATTTTAAAGTGTCACAGCAATCCGTTCCTTTATCTAAAATGTCCATTCCATTATTCAAAATTGGCTATTTCTGAATTTTCAATCGAATTTTAGTATTTATGTCCTCCATAACCTATCTTACGTCATTGTGGCACATATTGTTTTATATCTATTTTGTTCTTCTATCAACAAGTTTTCAGAAGGTGTATAAAGTGTTCTGTCCGTAAGGAATGGCGGGTCGCAGCAGTCCATTATTCAAAATAAGCTATTTTTTAATGTTCACGCGTATTTCGACATTTAGGTTTTCCGTAACTCCTCTAATAGGCGTCGTGGAACATATTTATTATATACCTTTTATTACTCTTTTGGTGAGCTTCGAATGTGATATAAGATATATCTGTAAACTAAAAACAAGACAATGTATGATATTTTTTTTTCGATGTTTTGGTATATATGTAGGTCGTGTATATCGTTTATTATCATTTACAAAGAAAATTCTGTTAAAATAGATAGAGAAATCACCTCGTTTAAGCTCCGAAAGTAAAAAAAAAATAGATAAAGAGGAAAATTTCAAAGAGTGACTTTTTTCTAGTATATTAGTTTGAATATTTGTTGGATAGCACCAAATCGACGAGTTCCAAAATACGGCATAAAGACTAAGTACTAGTGTTACAGTCATTTTTTATTTTATTTCATTAGGCATTTTTCAATTTGAATAATTAAATATAAACTATATCATTATTTATTATTCATGATTTAACATAGAATAGTGAATAATGAACTATTTCATTATTCATTATTGAATTCTTAATAATGAAAAATGAATAATGAACATACTTCAGCGCGGTAAATATTGCACATGCATTCAATGAATGTTATCTCATTAACCTTGTTATAGTTTATCAATCATCAAAATTTATAAACCTCGAAAAAAATCTCAAAAACCGTGGACAATAAAAGTCGTCATATCAACTTAAGGTTTTTGTTCTTTATGAAATGGAATATCGCTCCTTTAGATGTTACGACTCCCTTTTTACACCCTAATCGATTTAGAGCTGAACTATATTGATTCCAACAAAGAAAATCAGAAGATGGGTACCAAACGCATGTGTTTTGTTTTTATTTTGTCTGTTAGTTTGCTGTCTCAGTGATAAATATTTTACATCTTTATTCAATACTTACATAATTGTGTCATGCATATCAAGCGGCGTGCACAATAAGCTTCCTTTTCATAGAAAAGACAATCGTATAGGTTTAAGAAAGTTCACCAAATTATGGAGAAAGATTTTGATACTTTCTAAATAACTATTGCCAGAACGGCTTTGGGTGGGATTCCGTCTTTGGGAACGATCCACAATGCGGGGTACTAGCTCTTTATTCACACACAAGCCGGCAGTTCAATACAGTAAACATAAACAAATTGGTAAAGTCCAAATTCATTTTATTAAGTCCAAATATAAAGTATCAGTATTACAACTTAGTTATTTTAAATCAAAAACAATGTATATGAATGCGATGGAAAATCCGAACGCAGTTCATGTGCTCTTGTTGGCATATCCAAACGGAGTCCCTGAATATACATTTATCTTTCTTTAAATACCAAATAGCGTTGCTTACAACAAAGTTTGTAATGGTCATTTCGTCAACAGAAATTAGATAACAAATTGAATACGTTTATCAAAGAGAATTACGATAGGTGATCAATCTATCGGTGAATTAAATTATGTGTATACATGTATTTGATATGACCGTATAAAAGTTGCATAACGAACTTGTAACATGTTTGCATTAGCTTAAAGTTTAAAAGGTTATTGACAAACAGAAATTTATGATCTTACATGTTTCAGATGTAAACAAATATTTCGGACATGTAAATTCATAGCGACTTTCGAGATCATTCTTATTATTGAATAAATTAAATACGCATGCAGTATACGAAATGTACATAATAGAAATCAATATAATTAGACAGTTTGAAATATAAAATTTAGTACCAAAATAATGTGTGACAACTTTACGTTTTATTTAGAAAATATAGTGTGTAATAAATTTAAAAGGCAATTTCACTTTGCTGAATAAGCATTTAACATTTGCACACATCAACCAGGGATATGCACCTATTTTCAGTTTATTTTAAATTTGTGTTCACCTAATATTTGTTATGATAATACAATGTGTCATTTTCAATGAAGAAACGGCCGTGTGGTACGCCAATTTCAAAATGATGTAATTTAAATGCCTACATTGCATCTCGGGGGGGGCCACTTCCTATGTAATGACTGGTAGGGATGAGCCGCTGGAATAGGTCACTATTTTATGCTTCATGTTATATGAAAAGGGTGAGAAAATCAGATTAAATATATCATTAGGTTGATATTATCACTTGCTGGATTATATCATAAGTATCTGAAACTAATCAAATGTTCGTATTTATTTTTGATGCGGTTAAACCACAGTCGTAAATGCATCAGCTATTTGTCAACCCAATTAAACTCTATTTATACAATGTGGTATTTCCACTGAGGTTAGTTATAGATGCAATAAATCCAATCATTTTGACATTTCCACCTAATTAACATTGAAAAGTTTGTATACATGAAACATTTAAAGAAATTCCATAATATAGTGTCAGCGTCCTTCAAGAGGGAACGGCAAATGTGACTTTTTATCAGTTTTTAAGTAATGTTAATCTCAGTAAAAGTGATACTATGTGAAGTGCTACTACGTTTATCTGACAAAACATATTTTATTGTCTTTTGAAATTGAAAATTCTTCTTAATAAAAGATAAAAAAAGGGGCAAATAGAGGAAAGTGTTTAAGATGTAACGAATTCATTGGAAAAGCAAGGTGCGATTATTGTGACTGCGTTGCTTCTAAACAAGAACGTAAAATGAGCGGGACCTAAAAATTTATGCATATACTAATGTACAAGAAGATGAAAAATATCCAAATATGTGTATAGGTCTGTTTTTTGTTCATTAATATATGATAAGGTATATATTTTTGATAAACAAAATATATGAAAAGGGTGGGGTACTTGATGTCTCAGCTGCTCACCCCTACCAAAAAAAGTTTGAAGTGGCCCCCCCGAGCATTGCATATTAATACACTAATCAGTTTAGACAGGCAAGTGCACGGCTTGTATAATATGGAATTTACGAAAATGTTTATTAGGTCGATGTTATTTGAATGTTACAAAATGACAATGTTATACATTTGTACTATCAATACGCAGCTCATCATAGTTTCTCTAATAATCCGCAGTGACTCTGTCTTTTCATAAGATTGACTGTAATTGCTATTTAAATCGGTTTAACTATATTAACCTTGAAACAACATCTTGTGTGTCCTAGCTAGCTATATACCTGAAGCCCAAAAGACTTCGACTTTTACTTCTAGTCTAACATCCTACAAACTGCCGTAAAATAAGTTTCATCATTAAGATTCTTGAACAGTCTATAAATACACATGGAAAAAGGTATTTTGAAATTGAAAATAAAAAACGCTCTATATTGTTTTGTGATATAAGTTATTGAAATAGGACTATTTAAACATTATTTAAACATCGCTTGAGTTTAATCGAAATAAATGTCGACTCGATAAGTTATATTTACTGTTCCCGTAAACAGCATAACAACTGCGTTTATCCTCATTGTTTTCAACACATAACCTGGGTAAAGTTTCTTTTTTATTACTGTGCTATAATATGGATAATGCACAGTAAAAGTGTGCATAAACTACATCAGATATTTTGCACAGTGTAAAATACTCTGACCTGTAGGAGCAGACCCTGGATTTTGAAAGGTGTGTAATTCCATTTGATTTAAAAAAAACAAAAACAAAAACAAAAACAAAAAACAAAAAAAAAACCAACATCATCGTGTGTAGCGAGACTAGCAAAATTTTTGACAATTTTACGATTAAACACTGTATTTGTTTTCCATTCAATAGGTGGGAACTTAATGTATGATTTATTTTTGTATTCAATGTAAATCCAAATCAGTGTTTAAAAGTCCAACCGATAAAAACACATTTTTTTTTGGTAATCTCTGGCAAAACTGTGATGTATATCTATGAAATGCAACTTATCTTAACTCAATAACCCTGTCAATTTTGATTTTTCTAACATATTCAAAAATTACACCAAACCGAAATAAAACTGTAGGTCTGGAGATGTAGATTATACGTCAATAGGACAGCAATCGTACAACAAACACAAGTTAAGGACATATATAGGAGGCAACATATAGTAGTATTCAACAATAGAGGTCTCTACACAATTTCGTCACTTTTTTATATAAAAATTGAGTATAAATTTAACAGAAACGATAAAAAAAATCTACCATTAAATCGAATCCAGTTATCTTAAAACAATGTTTATTCATTATTATACAAATAATTTATCCTATCTTATCCAAAAAAAAAGGAGGCTAGTCTCTAAGGTTAAAAAGAAAATACGGCGTTGCATTACTTTTTTCATGTGTATATATTCATTGATTTTGAAATACAAAACACATAAAAAAAAATCATGATTTAGAAAGTTCCACCATCATTATATATATATATATATTAGACGGCATGCAAAAACGTGAAAAAGACGCCACAATACTGACAGTGACAAATGGGCGTCTAACGTTCAGTGTCAAATATTGTGTACAAAAATGGAGGAAATCTGATAGAAAGATATAGGAAATGTGATATGATAGTCAAATTGACAACTCACAGGACTTTCATGAGTAGTCAATGTTGTTAAACACACCCGTAGAAGCAATGGGCTGTCACTATTTGACCTTCAACCAAGAACAAACCACAAACAATACAGATTGCATGCTATTAAAATCCAAACATGAACAAATGCTAGTACTATGACTATGGATACAAATTTATTGCACCAGATGCAATTTTCGTCAAGATATGTCTATTGCAGTGTTGCTGATCTATACAATGTACTATGTAAATGCATTCAGTTATCGCATCTCAAATTTATTCGTTCATAGTGTGTTAATTTACGTATTTTGATTGAGTCAAGCTTTCCAATTGATATTTTATTGCGTGTTTTTCTATGTTGTGACTATTGTCTCAGTAATTAGGAGAATGTTTTGTATGTTTAATCCCGCTTCAAATGTTTGCACCTGTCCTCAGTCATGAATCTGATGTACAGTAGTTGTCGTTTGTTGATGTAATTATACGTTTTTTTCGTTTCTCGTTCTTGTTATATAGATTAGATCGTTGGTTTTCTGGTTTGAATGGTTTAACACTTGTAACTGTGGGGCCCTTTATAGCTTGTTGTTCGACAAGAGCCAATGCTCCGTGTTGAAGGCCGTACATTAACCTATAATGGTTTATTTTTATAAATTATTATTTGGATGGAGTGTTGTCTTATTGGCACTCATACCACATCTTCCTATAACCTAAATACCGGCTGGTTTTGATAAGTCATTAGATGTGCGATCATATATGTTTTTTGACATTCTTTACTTCAAGTATAATATCTTGTACTCTTTTAGATTATTATTTCGCACTGGAAATGTAAGACTATATATACTTGCAAGTGCAAAAAGTCCATAATCAATAATATATCTATTATGTTTTTTAGTGCTCGCTTTTATGATAATCAGGTCTTTTAATATTTTTATTGACAAAGGGCTTGGTTTTCAAAAATACCTTTTGACTGAGCCATGTCTTATGATAGTTGTAGGACATGCCATAGTCATAAGATTTGTTTTCAAAACTGTCCAAAGTTACGATATGTCATAACATTTTTCGTAAATCTTAAATTGAGAATTGAAGAATTGAAGAGTTTTCCCGATATGACTGACCCGTCTGGTGATGGCCTTATGGTTATCAACTAAAATGTAAGTTACTTTCGGTGATTATTTTCATGTTAATTATGATAGAAATAATAGTTGTGTTGCTCAGTCGGCTAAATAGTAAAGATTTGTTTTTCTCCACTTCGTCAATTAAAATTTGGATTTCCTGCTACGTAAATCTTAGACTATTTTTCTTACCCATGATTTTGTATATAATAACTATACATATTATATCTTTCCTTATTTAGTACTTTATAAACGTTTTTTGCGCGGCATTTCGTTAAGTACAAATGTAGGTACTCGATGTACGAGTCGTTATATATTCACGATCAGATAATCATTCCGGTTCGAAAAAACATGAACGCAGAGTCGTAAATAATGAGAATGGTCATTTTTTTATTTGTTTTTGTCTATTTAAACCAAAGGAAATGTGTCCCTAAGTCATGACAGCCATACGAGCATCATGCACAGGTATGACTACGTATCTTAGGACAGCTTTGATATACATTCTATGACATATCATATTTTCTCGGATACAAGAAATGGTATAATCAGGACTTTTGAAAGGAGACGTAGAATAGAATCTTTCGGCTAGCGGAGCAAAGCAAAAACATTACTAACCCTTTATTGGCCGAAACATAAATTAGCACATATTTGACGGTTTGTTACGTGAACATATAGTGTAAAAGTGAAGTTAAATAGACAATAAATATAATATAAGTGTCTTTAAATATTAGCTGTATTTGTACGAGGCTAAGAAACAGGTGTAATGCGAGCATAAGCCGGCTATTACTTCTGTTTCGAGCCGAGTACAAATACCGCTGATATTTTAAGACACTGAACAGTTATTGAATTTATCCTGAAATTAATTCTGTTATTGTGTGTCTTTTGAATGACACAAACAATCACTTTATTTTGCATTTATTTTCGATTTGAAATCCCCTGAGGCAAGAGTAGTAAAATTAAATCACATGATTGGTTATCAAAAAAAGAATTTGGAATGGTCAACAATAATACATCGCTCAAGGTGAATAGTTATCTCTTTTACTTTAATTTATTTCGAAAAACTAAGGATTTTCCTATCCCAGACATAGATTACTTTAGCCGTATTTGGCACGACTTTTTTGGAATTTCAAATCCTCAATGCTCTTCAACTTTGTACATTTTTGTACTTGTTTGGCTTTTTAAATATTTTTTATCTGAGCGTCACTGATGAGTCTTATGTAGACGAAACGTGCGTCTGGGTACTAAGTTATAATCCTGGTACTTTTGATAACTATTAACATAACAACTTATTTTAACAGTAGAAACAAATAACAAAACATTGTCCAATTTGAAACAGAAGTGTATGAGTTGTCTTACGCTTCAGACTTGACATTCACTAAACATGCATGCTAAAATTTACATGGTTGATTTTGTTACACATTCAAGTTTTGAAATCGACAATTGTCATCTGCTGTTCGTGTGTGTATGTTATCACAAAATTGGGGTAATTCGTATTGCTCTTATGCAATGTTTGAAAACAAACACAACGTATAAAAGTAATCGTTAATTCGCATAAGGTCAAACAATACGTCATTGGAATGCGACTGCAATACACATTCTGAGGTCACGCAGGTTCATACAATACTCAGTCCATCAGTGGGCGGAGCTTCACAGCAATATCTGTATAGTATACAGATACAAGATAGCGATATATGTAGGGCTGTAGGCTGTATCTGTATAGTAAAATAATTGTATTAGGGTAAAAATCATTGCAAGAACATGCAAGCAGAAATGTACACGTGCATAGTATATTTTACAAAACAGTGTGGACTATTCAACCTGTAGTGCTGTACCGCACAAGTAGTTCCTGTGAAATCAAAGTACTAGTAGGCTAACCGTTGGAAGGTCTAAACATATAACATATAAACACTTGTTGAAATCTAAACACTTGTTTAAATCTAAACATGTTTAGATGCTAAACGCGTTTCAAAACGTACACAGAAAAAGTGTTTAGATAAGTGTTTAGGATCTAAACACTGTTTTTACAGTGTAGGACACAATATTGCAGGATAAAACCGGATCACTATCCTAGTCAAGTCGAAGGAGAGATGACTAATTGCAACGGTGACTGACGTTTGTTGTAAGATTAATTAGCATAACCTCACAGGTTTCTTGTGTTGTAAACAAGATTTACGGTCATTTAATGAAATGTAAGATACGACCGCGACTTAAATAAAGAAAGACAAACAAGCATTTTTTTATTCAAATGTACGGTTGAAATGTTTCACCCAACAAGGGAAATGAGTGGTTCAATATCAATCAAAGGCTTTATACGAATGAGTCTTAAATGACAATTAAGTTGTGAATGACGGTTGAGAAAGGGGGATTCCCAGTAGGCAAGTTGCAGTCGGTCCTTGCAAAAAGGACTCAGTATAACATTTCGGCGAAACAGATTTTCCGGTTACAGTCATATCCTGTTAAAAACATTAAGGAAAAGAAGAAAAGTAATTCAAAAACCAACAAATGTTGAGGCACGTACCATTTGATATTTAGGGGGATTGCCTGGGATTTACATGCGAAAAAAAAAAATACGTTGGTCTTCTTTTATAAAAATAGTAAAAATAAAAATTCAAATAATGAATTTGTTTAAAATTAATTTTGTCTTATAGAAAAACAAATGGACTAGATTACTGTTTTCAACCAAGGTACAATCATAGTTGTTTCAAAAACAAACAAGTTCAAAATTATCCCTACCCTTTCCTCTCCTTCCCCTCTGAGAAAAACAAATGGTCCGTACTATTGACTTTTAATTTAAAATAATAAATTAATAAATTTAATAAAAGGAATAACTGACTGGGGATTATTATCAATCAGGCACAAATGGACTGGGGCGTGTGGGGTTAAACATGTTTTGTATGTAAATACTTAAGCTGTGGAACATTTTGTTATCATGTGACTGTAATAGAGTAATATGAGGAAGGCGTTACCTTAAATGCCAGCTTTATACTAAGACAATGTCCTATGTATTGATGGTTGTTTGTTGTTTAACATCCAGTGGCAAATATTTGATGCATGTTCAGAACGAATGTCGAAGGCTACATTAACGTATTGTTTATGTTTAAAAGAAAGTTCAGATGGAAAATGTTTAGGGAACAAACATAGAACTTGAAAAGGCATGAGGGGTTATGCTATTTTTCCTGAAAAAATATTCTGATTCCAAAATTGATGAATAAAAAATCTGTTCAAGCATAGGACAAAAAAATTATTTTGAATCCAGATCTTTACCAAAAATGATTTTATCTATCAGGTATGCAAAATAAATTTAACTTTTATATATCTAAAAACATAAAAATCTTCCCAAACCGCACATATGTCAGTTTGTACACAGTATTTTTTTAGGTGATAATTATTATTAAGGTCATATTTGCCAATTTGACTGTTATGATAAACCTTAATACTAGTGTTAAATTTTGACTAAATAATTTTAATTGATATCGCTGAAGGGTTTGGGTAATAAAAATCTGACTCGAATAAAAACCATTTGTATTTCTGATCATCTCAAGTTTGTGAGTTCTACATAAATATCATGTACTATTAAATTCTGAGTCGGTTTTAGGCCATAGTTATTATATTTTTAGTTTTACGAAATTTTTTGAAAAAAACCAATGGGTAGGAGGACGAAAAAAAAAACAAAAAAAACTGCTGCTGCTGATTTTTTTTTTAATACCAACCGTCAATATCAAAATTTTTTTTTTTTATTTCACCAGGAGATTTTCTACTAGTGTAACAACTATTTTTTCTTTTCTTGACAAAGTTTGAATTGAAAATCCATGTGCAACAGCTTACTAAATCACCAAGAGCATAAATTTAGATTCTTTCATGCAGTTATGAACTTTTTTTGCATGAAAAACACTGGGTCGGAGGAGAAAAAAAAATAAAAATCAATATTTTTAATTTTATTTTTTTTCCTATTTGGCAAAAATTAGGATAGGAGGGTTCGTAAAACTAAGAATAAAAAACTACAGCCCAATATGGTTTTATGCCCTTTCTTGCATATATTTGTTTTTGTTTATACATGTACATGATGTAGCTTACTTTTCAAGTTCTTATATGACAGCAAAATAAAATTGAGAATGGAAATGGGAAATACAAGCATGGCAAAAATTTGCTTTCCAGTAATGCTTTTAATCATGTCATAGTTGTTTTCAAGAAGACACATTTGGTTTTAGACAATAACTTGAGTATAAGATAATGGATCTCCATGAAATTTCACTAGGAGGTTCAATACACAAAAGGAAGATTAGAATTGATTTTGGGGTTATGGTACATTATTATTGGGGGTATTTTATTTTTTTATTTTGGGATTTTCTTCCAAAAGTTACCTTATTTACATTGATTATACTTATCTAGTATATATATAGATACAACAAATACTGATTTGGCAGGAGATGCACTTAAAATAGGGTGTTTTTAATATTTTATCTGTAATTTGTGTATTTTTCCTATGATATGTACTTCTTGATAATGTCTCTGTGAGTATCAAGATAAAGAAAATATATTTGGTAAGTATATATTCACAATTGACATGCGCCAGTGCGAGGCAAAAAGGATCTTCTTTCCCTTTAATTCCAAATATTGCACAAGATTTTTTTCTCTCACAAAAACACATGAGTGGTAAATAAAACACTTGTCATTGTTTGACACTTTCAGCAATAAAGATTTAGTTTAGCCTGTTTAAATGTTTCACTGATTGTATGAAAATTATAACAGAAAATGTAGTACAAAACTCTTGATAAAATTGCATTATCTGCAGATTTATTGATAACTTTCCTCAAGATATATTCACAAGGACATATAACTAACATGTTGTATTGAAATTGAAAGGGGGTTCCAGGGGTCAGAACCCCCCTTTTTTTGGCCAATCAATGCATTTGAATGGGCCCCCCTCCCCCCTTTGTCCTGTGTTGGGAACCCCCCCTTTTTAAAAATTGCTGGATCCGCCCCTGTATTGTCCATGCTATTCTGATCTGAGTTTTTATTCATACATACATGTACATGTATACTGGCATGGCTGGTGCTGTTTCAAGTTGTCTTCTTTTTCGGTTTCTTCAGAAGTATTTGTTTAACCTGTTCGGTCACTATGAAGTGTTACAATTCTTATTTAGACGCAACACATAAATAGTGACCAAAAAGGTACTGCTTTCACATGAGAAGCTACAAGAAAAATTAAATGTACACATTTTCAATATTTTTGTAGGACTTATTATCATATGAAATTAAGGAGATATGTAGTTAGAGACTTCTGCTGAATAGAAATATTTGGGTCTACCTGCTACCTGTTTTCAAATTAGTCCATATTGAAGTTTAAAGGATCCAAAATTAAAACATGTTTGATTTCAACTGACAAAAAAAATTGTGGTAATAGGTATTTAGGGACAACATCAAAAGTTTAATGTAGGATAAAAAACTTAATTCAGATAGTTTTATTTACTGACCCCCCATCCCCCCTCTTAACTTAATTTGGTAAAAATTGATTGACCCATATGAATATATGTAAAATCAATGTAGGTTAAACAAAACTTGCAGCAAGTTTAACCCCCCACCCCCAAACTATTTGAATTCAGTTTTTTATCCTTCATTGATCTTTTGATGTTGACTCCCTTATATGCTCAATATACATATGCGGTCGTATCAGGCTGTGCATGGCAAAGCATTTTATTGCCTTTAAGTTTGTACTTTTTTGTTTGTTTTGGTCATACAAAATAAATTTGCAGTTCTGTTGTGAAGTTGCTAACATGAAAGTACACAAATTGCATCTATATTGTGAGTTTTTTTCACCAACTTTTTCTATGAACCAGACAAAAGTTTATTTTGTGCTTATTTTTTAGAATATTCTTGTTTACAATATAGTTGCACGGTCACCAATTTAATTTTGAGTTATAAAGGGATCTATGTGACATAATCATTGAAAAGATTTGTTGAGAGTTTGCCAAAGGAAGTTATGAAAATAAATTTGTAGCTGTGAAGTTGCTAACATGAGAGTACCCAAATTGCACATTTATTGTTAGTTTTTTAACCAACTTAAAAAAAACAACCAGACAGATTGTGAATTATGGGGGGGGGGGGGGGGTAATCATTAGTTTTGAATTAGTCTGTGGGTTTCATGACTTACCGTGATCAACAGTATAACCAACGTCATTATCACTGTTCTTTGGTATGGGGAATTATGTGGCAGGTGAACATAAGTAGTCATGGTCAACCACAACCGGTGCACTGGAGTCTACCCCGCATGCCGCATGGCCATTATAAAAAAAAATCCGAAATGTATTACTTGCAGAGTTTTTTACTGTGTTCCCATGACTGGACGGAACTTTTACACTAAATATGTTATCGTTTACTATGATTTTGTGACTTTTAAATGCAGTACCTGTTATTATTTAGGTGACTTGATTTGACCTATGTTGTAGCAGACGAAACATGGCGTCAGATGTTGTTGTCCTAACTTCGGTAATTTCCGTGGTACGATAAAATTTAAATAAACTACAAAAGTTACCAAAATTTCTGAATTCTTGTTTTTGCAAACAAATAAAAATTCATGACGTAATTAACATCGAAATTATTCCGATCCGTCCCGTTTTTTCAAGATCGCGTTGAAACGAGAATTATGGCAGCCATTAAAAAAAAAAAATCGTACGAGATTTAACGAGAGTGACGAAACTTTTCAGATGGGTCGTCTAGCAAGAGTTATCGTTCTTTGTCCCAAAACGATGCTTCTACCATAAGTGCCAGCATAGCTGGCATATTACCTTCTGTTGGGGGGAATTGTGAAATAGGGGTCAATACGTCCTTGTTCCATCCTTTGTCGCTTTAAAGGCATCATGCCTGTCATTTTTAACCTAAGCAATCCTGAGTATTCGAGCGTCACTTGTGAGTCTTTTGTAGACGAAACACGCGTCTGGCGTATATACAAAATTTAGTCCTGGTATCTATGATGAGTTTATTAACTTTAATAATGACCGAGGGACGTTGGTCAACTCCACGGTGTCAATTTGCCAAATCATGTTACGTTGAAATATTAATCAATAATTTATTACACGTAAATAGAAACAAACAAATTATTTATATATAACGAATTGTCCCATACAAAATAGATATACGTGAAATGACAGGGTTAACAACGATATCTAGTGGGATTAATTATAGTATAGTCCTAATAAAAAGAAAAGTGCAAGTAAGAGGTGCGTACACCCTCTACGGCCCTCGTGATCTGCCACTAGTTATTCTGCCTAGTACCCGCAGTCATTCAGGGGCTTTGCTGGTTATTTATTTGGTGGTTTCTATAGTTAAGTAAACAATGTATTGTTCTGAGACCATCCTAAGACACGTCCTAGTTATATGACAGTTTCGTTGACACAGCCACAGATGTATTATAATTCTTCGGTCAATGTAAGCCCACGACGCAAAGACTCGAGGACTGACACAGATCCCTCTGCTGATAAATAGTTTATTAGATAGTTTATTTCTCATGAAACCATGAATGTACAAAGGTAATCCCATAATTTATCTGGGAAATGCCACGTAATAATCTGATAGTATAGAAGAATGAAAAATAGGTTTCTACCAGGTCGCCCCAACTGAGTGCGTGCTTGGGATCGGGTTGCAAATACCAATAGCCGACCAAGAACGACCCTAGTACTTCATACGTATACGTGCAAAGCATTCACGTTACTAATAGATTACCAGAGTCGAGCGACGTTAACTAAAAATATAATTGACTACTTTTGAAATAAAAATAATTTGGCCATGGCCAATCATCTAAGTTTAAACATTTCAAATATGTGACTCTGGATTCGTCGTACATTAAATTAACGTCAAGGTTAACACAGATATAATTGTTTACAAACCTTATCTAACCTTGAGCTATATATGGTCTGCTGTGAATAATACAAAAGGAATCATGAGTATACCTCCTGTAAGCAAAGCTTTAGGTGTATATACGAGTCACCATGTCCATCCATTCGTGTGTCCGTGTCCATCTGTCATTTGGTCTGCATGTCTGTTAATTTGTCTGGTAAACGCAGCTCCTCCGTAACGAATGAATTGGTATAGAAGGATGGACGGTTATAGTACAAGACATGAGGATGTGCATAGAGTAGTGCGGAATTGGGGAATGCTATTGTGAGTAGACTCACAATAATAGTTTCAGCTTCCTTATTGTGAACATTACATTTTCTATGGATGAAGTTCCTTTATATGGAGGAAATATCCAAATTGATTTCATGTTATGAAGTTTACATGATTTATGTGGTAGAGGTTTGCTGCTTACAAAGAAGCTCATAAAACCTAGGGTATCGACCAGATAAAATTGCAGTCCTGCATTGACTGATTTACGGACCCATCACGAGTTGGTTGAACATTAGGGGATATCTGAGACACGGATATTTTCCAAGTGTTGATACCACATTCCTCTGTAATCTTTCTCAAGTATGACATCACTTAGAATGCTCGAGACTTGTCAGCTGAATTATACATGACCATCAAGACTAGTGTCACATGTGGAGCAGGATCTGCTAACCCTTTAGGGGCATCTAAGACCTCTTCCAGTATTTGTTAGGTATTTGTTGATCCTTAGGTTTCTGTGTAGTGCTTTGAAGACTGGCGCTGGTCTTTTTTTATTGTTTGATTTTTGCTATGACGTGTGTGCGATGTTAGTTTGTCTTCTGGTAATGAGTTTGATTGTCCCTTTGTTATAATGCATAAAAGCAAATTCCAAATACTTTACATAACAATATAAGTTGAGTATTGTAGTTGCCCTTATAGAAACATACACTATTGTTGTTCAAATAAGAAAAGACAACCCGAAACAAAGATAGAGATATGAAACAGCCACATGAAGTACTCTGGATTTATACTTCCCTATTCAAAATTCAACTCAATTATATATATTCTAGTATATAGTGTTCGGTAGGTGCATTAAAAACCTCAGAATCCGTGTTTTGGCGCTCGCCTATAGATAATTACAATATTGGGCAAAATTCAGAATGAAAACAAGACTAGAGGTTCTACAGAAAGAAAAACATCTAAATCATATCCTGAATTTGCTTTTGCTTAGATAACCCATTTCAAAAATGTTTAAAAAATTTACATTGAAGCAGAAACTTAACTTAACTTGGGATTTAGCATATATGCTGATAGAGAGGTAGCATTTAATATATATACCACTGTTATTGTAAATTAGATTTACAGGCGGAAAGACAGGGATATAAAAAAATAAGCCCCGCTGACAATTTGTCACGGAAACATTAAAATAGAGTCGATTTAAGCCAGGGTTACACATTCACGATTTTTAATTTAGATTTTTACTGTTGTCCTTGACAGGACAATTCTAGATTCGAATTTGTCCCAAGTCTGATTAAGATCCTGTGAATTGTAACTGAAAATTGAAACGTTTACGCGGCGTTCACACAGTGCCGATTGTTGCTCCCGTTTGAAATCAGACATCGTTTAAACACGAAAAGTAAAAAAGTCGGATTCCACAATGATCTGGAGTGTCCTATTTTTGGCTAAATGCTGTTGTAAACGTTCGTTACATATTCGAACGGATCGAAGCACCCCAAATAGTTAGATGCGTCTGGTAACATTCGGGAACACTCATCCGATTTTGTCTAGTCGGATTACAATCTTGATTATGTCACGACAGACTCTGCTGTATCGGATCAAAATCGTAACAATGTTCTGAGTTACAATGTAGACTTTGTCCTATGGACCGGGCATGATCTGGTGCGATTTGTCATTGCTATGTTTTGCCGGTTGAATCCACATCCTGAATACGAACCGTCTGTGACGAAACCGTTCCGGAACAGTCCCGTTATTAATACGAAATTAGCAATAGGACCCTCGTCTGAGTCCTGAAAATTACAGAACACGATACGAGTCTATACAAAGCCGTTTGAAATGTTGTCCAGCAAACTGTGATAGGGTTGTGTTCCGACAGTACCTGATCATCCCAAATATAGAGACAGTTTTCTAACGGATATCTTCCATCAGCGTCGGTTCACTGTCTGGTCACTGTCTGATGTCTGTTGCGTCGCATACAGCTTAATAGGGACGCTGTCGAGATATATTCGGTCGTTTTTAACCATGGGAAAGATGCAAATCGGACTAAAATCGGATGGAGGACGGGATAATCGGTACAAGTTTGGATGGAAAATATTTTTTTTGACGCTTCCAGAACAAACTGATTGTTGTTGTGATTACATGAAGGTTTTTCAAGTTTTAATAAAAGTTTTAATTTTAAACAGGACGGACGTACAAATCGTGAATGTGTGATCCAGCATGTTAAGTAGACGCGTGACCTAGCTGGGGTGTACTTTGGCGAACTCTCTGGAAATATGACATACGGAAGATTCAATGAATGAATCGTCCAAGAGATAAACAAATGTTTTTCACTGTTTATAACGCGAAAGAAAGTTAGTAAGTTTTATTTTAAGCTGACATATGATATACATAATACCAGACAACAAATGAGCACCATTCGAGAGCTCTTTAACCGACTATCGCATGTATCGAAAATGTTGCGGTTTAAATATTTTCTATAAATGTACAGGTTGTGAAATTTTCTTGTTAAAACTGGTCAGGGAATTCTTCTTGACCCTTCAGCGTGTACATTCATAAACGGTCAGTAGAACACACATGCATTTTCTTTCACGGTCATCATTCGATCAATAACCAGTTATCTATTCTAGTGAATGAAAATTTATATTTTTGATGTTATATTTTTTCTTTAAATACAAAAATGTACATCTATAATATACGTGACATAAATTTTCATTAATCGACCGTGTTGACATCTTTTTGCGCAATTTTCTATTTAAGTAGACAATCATCCCTAAATTTTATTTGTATAAAATCAATTTCACCACGATGCAAGGCCAGCAAGTTATATGATTAGTGCACTAAAGTTTAACATTTACCTGTCAACTACTACAATTAACTACTCTATCATTTAACAAAAGGGCAATTGTAAGGTCTTTATTTTAATACAAATCGTTCTAAATCTCATTCTGTAATATATTTGTAGACTTTATTTGTAGCATGCAGATATCAAATTAAAATTGTAAACCAGATATGGAAAAGTCATTGTTCGTTTATATCTACAGAAACACGGCACTCCAATAACTATTTACGTTGTTTGGAGAATTAACAAGTTTAACAATGTTTCATTTGGAGATAACTTACGAGACCAACACACTTCTTATTTTTAAGAGTTCAGTAATCTTAATTCAGACCAGAAGTGTAAAAAATGAGAATAGACCGAATTATATCATGACTTTCTCTGAAAATTGAAAATTTATTTTTTCAAACAAAAATTGGTAAAAAATCTAAACCAGGAAAATGTTGTTTTTTTATTATTATTTATTATTATTTTAGGAAAAAAGTTTTTTTTTTTAGGAAAACGCAAATTCTTATAAAAATCAAAGCAAAAAAACAAGAAAAAAACACTTATGAATTCTTCAAATAAAATAATATGCAAACATAGTTTTTGCTCTTATCATTCTTAAAACATAACCAATGTATTGTCGCCCTAGGCTCCACTGATACAGTTCCGGGCTCTGCCAATAACACCCACGTCTCGTTAAGGTCAACTCATTTAGATATTTAAAAATTAAATCTAGACCATTAGTCCGATCTGTAAATGTATCAACTGTATATTACAGTGTGGGAAGCTGGGGACGGAACTGTATGGTTTTCTAATAGTTTGGTTATTCGGGAGACTGTCAAGCGGGGCTCCGACATATGACATATGAAGCTGCTTGATGAACATTTTTATGAAATTCATCTTACTGTTTAACGTTTCTGCTTCAAGTTTCGGTAGCTAAAACATTCAACATATAAATATGAATTAATCAAATGGTAAAAAAAAAATATCCATCCTAACGTGTTCTTTAGGATGGAGGAGCTCCGAGTAAAACGATCGAAACTGCCACACAAAAGCGATACAAAATGTCAAAAAACATCAAGAAAACAATCGTTTCTACCAGAATGTTCACGTGTACCATTTCTGGTATATTATAGTCTTACCTGTCTTGATGATTTAAAACCATTGTCGCAGTAAAAACCCAAATACATTATTTTTATCCATGTCGAATAGTTTTCTTGAATCGCTTGCGATCTAACTGTACAATCACTTGAAACTTTCCTGTACAATCACTAAAGAGCTTTACTCTGCAATCGTTGGCAAACTATACTACCCATACTATACTTCTATACTGGTTCATACAAGTTTTAATCAAGCAACTTGTTTTTTGTCGAATGTCGGAACCCCGCTTGACATGTACAGTCTCCCGAATTACCAAAATATTTAAAAACCGTACACTGTGTATATACTTTCCAATGGTTACATTTTGACTGATAGTTAGATTGTACGGCAGTATGTTTCCCCTTGTTTTGATTATGGTCGAATTATACCAGTCTTTTTTGTTTTGTTTCAGAATTGCAGGGCAATATACAGTTACTGATCTTTTATGAACACAACGATTAGAATTAAAATACACATAGGTAGAAAAGGTAGGAAAAAGCGATCGTCAACTGAACTTTTTTTTCAGTATTTAGGAATGATATATATACTAGCCACAAAAGAAACGATACCTGATTTTTATCAAAAATATCTACTTTATTTTTCAACAATATTGTTTTTGTTTTGTATTTTATGAAACAATAACATCAAAGCACACAAACTTAACAAAGATAACAAATCAAAAATAATTTTCCTTATTGCACGGACTGTTGAAGTTGTTGTTGTCAAAACCAAAAGTTGAAGAGCAAATATCGCGTATGGTCACCTCTTGCGTCGATAAAAGCAGTCAATCGCCGACGCATTGATCCAAGTAATCGTTGAATAAATGCTTGTTGAATGTTATTTCACTCTTCCACTAAAGCGGCTCGTAGCTGGTTGACTGACTCTGGTGGTTGATGACGTCTGCGAAAACGTTTATCAAGTTCATCCCATAAATGTTCAATGGGTGATAGATTTGGTGATAAAGCTGGCCATGGAAGAATGTCAATGTTATTTTGTCCAAGATATTGTGTTGATACACGTGCCACGTGGCACCTAGCATTGTCCTGTTGGAAACTATGCCGATGTCTATGCCTTGCAATGAATGGTTGTACAATGGGAGAGAGAAATACATCACGATAACGAACTCCAGTAAGGCTTTCGTTAATGAACGTCAAGTCAGTTCGTCCACAATACGTGATTCCTGCCCAAACCATCACACCACCACCACCAAAGCGATCACATTCATGTACACACGCGTCTGCATAACGTTCATTTTGACGTCGGTTCACTCTCATTCTGCAATCACTTCTACGTAAGAGAAATCTTGACTCATCGCTAATAATGACGTTTTGCCACCTTACACGATTCCAATACAAATGTGCATTTGCCCAATGTAGGCGTGCAGTTCGATGACACTGTTTTAGAATGGCTCCTACTACTAGACGTCGTGAACGTAAACCAGCCTCTCTTAGCCTATTACGTACTGTTTGGGCTGATATCCTTGGATAATGGCTTCAAGGTGATTGTCTAGCGGTAATTGTAGCTGGTAAAAAAGATTCCTGAGATGTGTGAATCTTATTCGACGATCTTGGCGTAACGTCGTTTCTCTTGGACGTCCACTACGTCGTCTGTCATTTGAGAACCCAGTCTGTCTTAGACGACTCATTGATCCTGTTATTGTCAATTTAGAAACACCAACATTGTTTGCGACGTCAATATGACGCATATCTGCTTGTACCATTCCCACAGCTCTATCACGCTCATGTTTGCGAGGCATATGAAATCCCCTTTTGTGAATGTCACCTTCAATCACCTTTTGTTTACCTGTGTTGACCGGATATTTAATCACCCTCATTAAATTGAAAACCCCTGTTCGGACGGCATAAATGTGGTTCGGCTCGAATTCAAAAAGACGCTAAAATGACGTTATTGTCCGGTAAAATAAAAACAAAAGTGCAGTACCCTACAGACTTATGACTCTTTTCGAACATATAACTAGTCGCAATAAATATTATTTTGTCAATAAAAAATATTATGAAAAAATGTTGGGTATCGTTTCTTTTTTTGATTTGTATATAGATTCTACCACTGCATCGAGTGTAATACGATATGTATCCACTCGAGACAGTTACATTTTCAAATTTTAAGTCCGAGCCGCCTCAGCAAGGACTTTTAAATTGATAATTTAACTGTTGAGAGTGAATAAATATCGTATTACACGATATTTGGTGGTGGAATCTGTTTCTCTAATGATTTTCTAACATTATGCAGGCAAACATATTCTTTCTTTTCGAATGATCTGCAAAAAGATGTGTTCTTTCTATGTGACGTCGTCAGGCATGGTCGCCTTTTTCATGCCGTCACAATAGGAAATTCAGAGGAAAGCAAGAAAATTCGACGACAAAATCTGATTTTAACCAATGAAGTACTGAGATCAAACAAACCACACGTTGATTAAATTTTTGGTATACAATGGGTGCAGAAAGGGATAAATTGACGAAGAATTAGAGAAATATATATATATATATATATAATTAGTTATCAAAAGTACCAGGATTATAATTTTATACGCCAGACGCGCGTTTCGTCTACATAAGACTCATCAGTGACGCTCAGATCAAAATAGTTTAAAAGCCAAATAAATACAAAGTTGAAGAGCATTGAGGATCCAAAATTCCAAAAAGTTGTGCCAAATACGGCTAAGGTAATCTACTCCTGGGGTAAGAAAATCCTTAGTTTTTCGAAAAATTCAAAGTTTTGTATACAGAAAATTTATAAAAATGACCAAATAATTGATATTCATGTCAACACCGAAGTGATGACTACTGGGCTGGTGATACCCCCGGGGACGAAACGTCCACCAGCAGTGGCATCGACCCAGTGGTGTAAATAGTTATCAAAATTACCAGGATTATAATTTTATACGCCAGACGCGCGTTTCGTCTACATAAGACTCATCAGTGACGCTCAGATCAAAATAGTTAAAAAGCCAAATAAATACAAAGTTGAAGAGCATTGAGGATCCAAAATTCCAAAAAGTTGTGCCAAATACGGCTAAGGTTATCTACTCCTGGGGTAAGAAAATCCTTAGTTTTTCGAAAAATTCAAAGTTTTGTATACAGAAAATTTATAAAACTGACCATATAATTGATATTCATATATAAGTAACAATAACATCTCCATGCCTTATATATCATGTACTGTAGTACGACGCTAGATTAAAACTGACGAGGAAAGGTAACACACGGCCACTGAAAGCTTTATTTTTGTAGAGCCCATGTGGCCGTGTGGTCTAGCGGGACGGCCGCAGTGCAGGCGATTTGGTGTCACGATATCACAGTAGCATGGGTTCGAATCCCGGCGAGGGAAGAACAGAAGATTTGCGAATGCAAATTTACAGATCTAACATTGTTGGGTTGATGTTTAGACGAGTTGTATATATATATATGGCCACCGAAAGCTCTTTTTTGAGAGCCCAGGTGGTCGTGTGGTCTAGCGGGACGGCTGCAGTGCAGGCGATTTGGTGTCACGATATCACAGTAGCGTGGGTTCGAATCCCGGCGAGGGAAGAACCAAAAATTTGCGAAAGCAAATTTATAGATCTAACATTGTTGGGTTGATGTTTAGACGAGTTATATATATATATATATATACATATTTATCAATTTGATCTTTTTTAGAACAAGCACTAGGCTACCGAAAGCTAAATTATTAATTCAATCTAGATGGTCTAGAAAGAGCGATCGGCAACTTGAATATTAAAAAAAAACATTATGACGGAATTTAAAAAGAAGTAGGTAGGAAAGTGCGATCTTTAAATGTACAATGTAAGTCTGTCAGTGGGGCGGGGGGGGGGGGGGGGGGGGGTTCATTTCTCAATAACATCAAATAAACTTATCATAGATACCAGGACTAAATTTAGTATATACGCCAGACGCGCGTTTCGTCTACAAAAGACTCATCAGTGACGCTCTAATTCAAAAATGTTTAAAAGGTCAAATAAAGTACGCAGTTGAAGAACATTGATCATTTTGGCATTCCACCTTTTCAGCTTTTTTTTCTTGATGCATCTCTACGTCATATTGTGAATGATGGAAAGGGCGATTGTTATTAATATATATATCAATATTAATTCGATATCAAGTTATTTTTATAACGCAGACAGAAATATCTGTTTCTTTTTTTAGCCATTACTTGGCGTTCGTCGACTCCGTCTGTCGTCGTCGTTTCCGTCTGTCGTCGTTGTGCGTCTAGTGTATACTATTTCAAACAAAGTTCTATCAACAAATAAGTTCAATGACCAATATTGTCAATTTTCCCCTAAAGGTGTTATTGCCCTTTTAAAAAAATCACAATTTGTTCATTTAATCTGCTCCTTTGAAACTGCTGAAACAATTTCAGCCAAATTTGGGCCGAATGAGTTTCAAAGTATCTACTATAAATTTTATATTTAATTTCTTTGTCAAGAACCATAGCAACTAGGACTAAAATGGAACATATGGGTAAAGTGCATTTCTTTGATTTTGAAGAAAATAAGACAGATACAAAGATCATTTCAAAGGAAATTTTAAGTCATTGATTAATGTACTATATTGAAAAACAAACAAAAATCATAGATAAAAGAATTACAGGTGAAAGATTCAAGTTCTTGAGAGCTTCTTGTTGGTTTTTTTGTCAACTTTTATTTTTCTGTTTCATAATTGTAAAAAGAATGTTTAATTTTTTATTCAAGTGAAAATGACACTAAATCGAAGGCGTGAAGGTGGGAAAGAGCGATCGTCAACTTAAATTTTCTTCTAAGTATGAAGTTTGTGACATAATTAACGGTTGTGGGTAGGAAAGAGCTAAGGCCTATATTTCGTCAGTAAAAGGTTTATAACACAATAACATAAAAAAAGATCATTTTTGCAGCTTTTTTTCTTTGATGCACATCACTATCCTATTTTTAATGATAGGAAAGGCGATCGGGTTTTATCTATGTTTGCGGCTAAACGTTCGATATGGAGTTGTTCTAGTAACAAAGACAGCGATATGTTTTTCTTGTTTTTGCTAATAATCTTTTTTCTATGTCATAATTAAAAAAAAAAACTTAGTGTGATTGGGTTTTTTTGTTTGCAAGTGAATATTAATTTACTTTAAGGTACAAAAGATCAATCAACAACTTAATTTTTACCTAGAGAATAGTTTATGTCAGGATGATTACATTATGAATATTTTGGTATTCTGCCTTTTCCAACTTTAACACACATCATTATCTTTCTTGTGACGTTCTGCTTATAAAAATGTAGACAGCGATAGTTGTATATATTTTCATGTTTCTATGTATTATTTCAACCTTTGTCTCACTCTGTGTCACAATGTGTAGTGTTCGACAAAAGGAATGTCATTCGTATGGGAATTTATGATAGAATAACAAGATATAAATCGTGTATTCGTATCTGTAATTTTATAGTCGTTATCTTTAGAGCAAATCTATAAAACTATCCTATACATTTTAAAAGTGATGGGCGATCATTGGTTAAATATGTTTGATTTGGTTTTAACCGTTTAAATCTCTGGTTTAGAGTTCTGTTAAGAATGAACACAGGGAGTAGTTTGTTTGTATGTTTTTTTCTACAAAAACCTCCTTTTTTGTTTTAATCGGAAGGAACATTTCGTTATGAATAACGTTTTTTTCGTCAACAGAAAAAATACGTTTACATTTTAACAACTTAAATTTATTTTAGCAATGGACATTAATTTTGACAAAATAAAATATTCAGATAATGTTTGCTTTCCGCATTTTTCATCCAACTCTCTTTCAATTTCCAACTTCAATAGTTACACATCATTATCTTTCTTGTTAAATTCTGCTTAAGTTCGCTCTTTATTTGAGAATACTCTTTCTGGGTAGTTATTGCATGATCACTGCATTATTGTGCAAGTTAAAGACTTTGAAATATTAAACTTGCACGAAAGGTAGGAAAGTGCGATCGTCAACTGAATATTTTCTTAGTTTGGAATTTAAGAAATGATGTAAACGGTTGTACATGTACGTAAGAAAGAGCGATCTTTAGCTTCAAGTTATTCAGTAAGGGTTTCATGACACAATTACATAAATAAAAGGGCCGAAATATACCAGTGGCTTTGAAATGATTTTCAGTAACTTCAAGTACTCTCAGATCTGTACTTAGTGTCTTTATGTTATATATAAGATGTTACATGGACAATCATACCACATCTTCATTTTTTATAGTTTTTATTAGGGACAGGCCGCTGGCTGAGCAAACAAAAAGGGGGGGGGCAATCATGCTTCGGTCATTCCATATATAATCAACCAAATTGTCATACAAAAGGTCCTACTTGGACCCGCCTTTGCCACTAAATAGTCCAATATTTCCAAAAAAGGCGTTAACCTCCAATCAATCAACCAATCTCTGAAATACATCAAGTTAATGTTTTTGGTGGGGTTCGTGTTGCTTATTATTCAGTTTTATATGTTGTGTCGTGTGTATTTTTTTTGTCAGTTTGTCTTTTTCATTTTTAGCCATGGCGTTGTCACTTTTTTCGATTAATGAATTTGACTGTTTCTTTGGTATCTTTCTTCCCTCTTTTATTAATGCCTGCGTCACACTATCCCGATTATTATATACGATGGACACCCGAATGGGAAAATTTTAAGTTCGTACGAAGTTGTTCCCGATCTCGTTAAAATACCAAAAAGAGACCGAAGCAAGAACGATGAATAACGAAGTCTATACGATGGTGCCGAAATTATATATGATAGCAAAAGATGGACATTTGAAGGTTACCGAAGACGTGTATTTAAGCTTCATATCTCAGCCGAAGCCTACACGATGGATCACGAAGGCTATGTACACGATGGATTACGAATGCTACACGATTGATTACGACGATGGTGCGAACACAAACAAGATGCATAAAGGTAAAATACATGTATGTACATAATACATGTATGAAAACGATCAAAACGGCGTTCTACCTGTTTTGATTTTTTTATGGTACGAACATAATTTCGACAACATATCGTATCTGTACAAGGTTGCCATGCATGGGGGAAATCGATCTGTTTGTCTAATTCTTATGAAACTTTGTTTATTGTCCCCTCGCCTACTACATGTAAGTTGCGCGTAGATTAACTGTTATGGACACTCTAGAACAAAAATGCTCAAAACTTGGTATGGTGTTACTCGTTAAGAAAATCTTAAGCACTATTGACTTTAAAGTTCAAAGGTCAAGGTCACAGTGGCAGTTGTAATACATGGCAATATCACCCTTGTGGACACTCTAAAACCATTATGCTTCAAAACACATTTGGTATGTTCTTCCTCCTTGTAATGATCTGATATTTTTTACGTTCAATTTACAATTGTCTGCATGTATATGACACATATAGTGTCCATATTTTTCCCCAATATGTGATATACGAGGCTCGGCATTGCCTTGTTTGAACTGTAAAATGTGTCTACTAGTCTGAATAATCACCCATATTTATGCCCATGTTTTCTGGTCTATCTTAAAGGTAAGGTAATGCAAAACAAGCTCTTTCCAGTTGAATATCATTATAATATAGACACACGCGACAAAATATGACATATAGAAAACAAAATGGTTATGGAGTAAACATTCGTGTGACAACAACTCAAACGATACATAAATAATCAGAATAACGAAGAAAAAGTTGGTTTCCCTATATACATGTACCTGCAGTGTTGGTGTACGAGGCGCATTTATGATTTTCATTATGTTACTTGATATGAAAAATTGACAAAAAATAATATAATACTTGTAAATGTAAATCCTGAGCCTGTAATAGCTGCTCTTCTTGTTCTATTTGAAATAATAGAAACAATGCAGTTCCCTTTTTTTGTTAGAATCTCATAGAATCATATGATATGAGTTCCAATTTTTGTGAACGTCTTTTTTAATTGTGGTCTTAGACTGACCAGCTGTGCATATCGCGCATGGCACTTAAAATGTATTTTAGCGCGAAAATTAAGCTTATATTTTGCTGGATTTAATGCCGTCGTAGTTCCATCTTTTCGCCTTCGTACTTGTATTCGATGGCAACACGACGAGATTACGAACATGTTAAAAATTCAAAACCTTTTCCGAAGTTGTCCCAGGAGGCTTGAAAAAGTGACCAATGGTTCTACGATGGTTAAAGATGGCACCACGAATAGCCCGATCTGGAAACGATTAGTCCCGATTTAGAAAATTTCCATAATCGAGTTGCCATCGGCGTAAAAATCAGGACAGTGAGACGCGGACATAAGGGCGATCACTATAGTGATGTTTGATTTAATTTCAATAATTTTGCTATAACATAACAAAGGGTTTGCAGTTTAGCTCAAAATGAAAACAGCGATAGCATGCTTCGAAGGGCTAAGTGAGCTTTTCTCATCACTTGGCGTCATTCGTCCTGCGTCAATCGTCCTGCGTCCGTCGTCCGTCAATTTTTACAAAAATCTTCTCCTCTGAAACTACTGGGCCAAATTTAACCACTCTTGGCCACAATCATAATTGGGGTATCTAGTTACGTGTCCGATACTTGTTTGGATTGATAAATATTTTGATACGAACGTCACTGATGAGTCTTATGTAGACGAAACGCGCCTCTGGCCGGAAATATAGGTTTTTTTTTTTGTGTAAAAAGAGTGCAAAACATTTTTTGTAATTTGTGATAACGAATTATTTAATTGGTTAGAACGGTTTAAATTCGTTGAATTAGTAATTATCATTTTTTAATAATTTATGATTTCTGATTAAAAATCATTTTCACAGATGTTTAGCACACCTGACCCACACTAGAATGTGAGATTTTCCCCTTAGGTTGCACCTGTTGCTGTTTTAAATAAAAAGTCTTATTCGCTGAAACAATTTGACCAAATGTTACAATATTTATACGTTATACTTTTTACCACAAAACACAATCAAACTTGTAATTGAAGAGCGTCACTTTTACAGTTCATAAGTTCATAGGTTAAGTCCTTTATTAATGGAAAAGTGATAATTCTGTCGTTTCCCTTGTCAGCATTGAGTTTGCCTCAACCAATTGTTAAATAAAGGAAGCTATTAAAACAAGAGTTCCAAATGGTGAAGTTGAAATCATCCCTTCGTAAATTTAACGGAAGCCATTGCAATTTGGTCAGTTAATTAGTAACAACGATTGGCCATCTGGTCAGAATGGGCAAATTATATGAAAGACTTACTGCTTAGTTTATTTCCATTTTTCTCTACATGTAGTTGTTTTAGTGGAGAAGACAAAATGTTTAAAGTTGAGAGATCTATGGACGACAGACGGACGGACGAATGAACGGACTCAAACTGTTGACAAAGCGTTAAAAGGGAGATACAAATGTTAATACGTATTCTAAAAGGTTTGGCAATTGTCACAATGTCACCTTTTATACAAAATGTATGTGTTCGTGCCTCAAGTTAAGAGTTTCATTAATGTCTGGAAGATTTTAATGGAGCTGTATAGATCTTCTGTGGTCACAAATTGTATTACAGCAAAACTAACGGGATGACTTCATAAACCCATCCTCTGTTTGTTATTCATAATGGTTCATATATATTTGCGTCGACTTAACAATCGATACCAGCACTGTATAAACTTTTCGACATACAATGACTAAATTAAATTTGACATTTTAATTAAACTGTGTATTAGTTTACTATGAACGTCGAGTTAATCAAGTACATAAGTGTTGAAAACCGTCACGCTATATGCCTAAGAATCCCGAATAAAAAGTAATAAATCGCCATCAAAGGGACGTGTTGGTAGTTATTCTATATATTGAGGATTTTGTCAAATCATTGAAGTCGTCTGTCATTGCAGTTAAAAGAACTGATTTGAAGATATATACCTTGGATACGTAAATGTTTGAACTGAGGCGGTTGACCTTCATCGCCGAACAAGTTCCGAAAATGAAGATCGCGAGAAGGAATATACAGAGAAAAAATTGCCCCCAGTAGCAGTATTTGATCCTGTAACGAATTTAGTGTTAGATTCTAAAAGCATAAGCGTGGAGTTTTGTTTAATTAAGAGGAAAATTAAGCACGATATTTCAATCTTTCGTAACAGTTTCCGAGTTTTAAACTTATTTGGTGCATGATAATTTAAAAGGAAAAAGTTGTGAGAAACTTTTCTTGGTGTCTAAAGTTAATATACCGAAAGATACAGAATTGGTTTTGGACTATGGATAGACCTTGAGAGATAGGATTCTAGGAAACCCTTGAATGACCGGATAACTCTGTCGCTTCTAAATTAAATGTAAAATGTCAATTATCAATTGGTAAGTAGGAAGACAATAATTCATCGATTTATTTTTATATATTCAAATTCAATATTTGGTAAAATTTGTCTAGAGACTAGGTAGTAGTGGTCAGGCTAGCGCTTCGGGCACAATTTGTAAGTTGTGCGTACAAGTTTCAAGAATTGAAATCTATACTTGAACAATGTTTAAAGAATGACTGTAATATCTGTTTCTTTCTAATTAAAGTTTGGATCACATGTTTGATGTTATTTCGAATAGATACTACAGCCTACCTTAACTTATTAAGAAAGAAAAAACATTTTTAATTTCATTAAATTTTTTCGTGTCTAAAATATACGTAACAGTGGGGATTAGTGAGTGACTGGATTGAATGTGAAACAATTTCATATATGTTTACAAAAGATCAGGAAATTTGGATATTTTATCGAAAGGTCATTTATTATTTTACTGCATGCATAAATTGATTGAATAGATCAAATTGGTAATAAATATCAATAAAGATATACATTGTATTCCAGAATTCGTTTATGCAAATCACAGGAAAATAATTAATTGGTTGCGTCAATACAAATATTCAGCGATTGTTTGTCAACAAACTTAAATATACTTTGTTCTAATAATAAACATTATGCAACTAGACAACAACAACACATAATAATTAGGGCAAACATGTACTAGATAGAACATGAATAAGGGCTAATGGACCGGGATTCTGTTTTATACAATATAACAACTAGTTTGATTTTATATGAGGCTTCACACCAGTCCATATGGACTAATACATATAAAGGTAAACAAGGAATGCAGGATATAACTACCGATCGAAAGCAAGGTAAGTAAAAGGCAGTGGCTATGTTGCCGGCTCCGGACTATATGAAATACATTTTATTGAAAAAAAGTATCATGAACACACATGATATATGTGGCTACTAGGTGAGATTTCTATAATCTTTTAGTCTTCGACTAGATAAAGGATAACCATACTTTCGTATGTCGAACAGTTCCACCACCAAATAATAAACGGAAAACTTAATTAACAATCCTAACACAACAACCTTATGTTCACTATTTACATTAGGATCTTTAAGTTTTAATGACTTTATACATGGGAAGTTTACAGTTTTTTTACTTTGACATGGGAAGTTTACAGATTTTTAAGACTTTTTACATACAAAGTTAAGAATATTTCTGATTTTTTACTTTAAACAGTTTGTTTTATTTTGGTATAGTACTATTTAATGTAATAACACTTACAGAATAAATTACATAAATTCTTTTTAGATAATTCGTAATTCAGAAAAAAACTAAATTCATAGTCTTTGACCTTTAAGAATTGACCTTTATATCTTTAAAGTAATATGGCACTAATTTATTTACGGCGTATTATGAGGGTAAATAGAAAAAAACGACTTATTTAATGTTAATTCACATATTCATTAACTGAGACTTTAAGATTTAATAAAAAGGATTATACTTTTGAAAATTGTATTAAGTAGACTAGATTTTCAAATGTTTGTTTAATTATTCATTGCTGCAACACCCATCCTTGGACCCACTCTTCGTGCATGTTTTTTGTTTGCTTGGTCTTTCATCACCAGTTGATATCGTGCATTCTGTATAAGGAACACTGACCTTCTTGATTGGAATTTATTTTGAGATATCAGGTCAGATGTGACTCAGTAAACAGTTTATATGCTTGTTTTGTCCATTAATACTTGTATTGTCATTTTATATGTGAGGTTTTCTTCAAGCACATCAACATTTGAGGTCAGGATGTTCTTACTTGTTCGTAAAATTGTTTGTCTTAATAAGACCGGCAAAATAGCAAAACTCTATACAAATCGCTTTTTTACCGAAGCCGATAAAATAAACCCTAACTAAGAGATGGATGTCCATCAATGTCTTTATCATTTTTATCTTTTATAGTGTGACGGTTATTTGTATATTTTATATATTCAGCTAGCCTATGTTCAAAATATTTGTATGTGCGTACTAGGTATGTAAAGTAGATGTAAATGATAATACTATAGATTTTTTTTTCAGAGGCTATAAATTGTACATGTACAGTGAGCTCTGCACATCGTCCTCAAGCAATTTTCGTGCTAATGGCAGAATAAAGTAATTAAAATAGCTGCCAAGGTAGTGTGAATGATATGATAATGTACATGTAGTTTGGTATGAACTTTAAAGTTTTCTTGCACTAATCTTTGAAATGAAGGAGCTGAATACGGACTACAAATTGATATAAAAATGTGTGTACACCTAAGTAATACATGTATATTCTTATGGGCCTCAGGAAAAAACAGTCCTACAGCTTACGATGTTAACCTCTTTAAATATGTAAGAAATTGTTATTATATAACATTTGCAGAGTAAAAAACAAAAACACTGAAATAAATGTAGATATTGTTTTCAAATCTATATATTATGTATATTGAAGCTCAACATTATGAAAAAATCACACAAGAGAAGAAAAACATTCAGATTACAGAAATGAACTTTGCATTATTTTCATAATTGAAAATTCTTAAAACTTAAAACTTTCTCATAAATTCTGTTGATACAATGTATACTTCACATTTTGCTGCGCTTCAACAATACTTATTTATCAGATGATTTGCATTATGTTCAGAGTATGAAGATGTAACCTGTAAGTGTTATCTATAAACTTGTATGTGGGTTTAAATGAAGAAGAGAGGAAACCCAACTTCACTATTACAACCTAAAGATTTGTAAAGATCTATATTCAGTCATAAACTATCATTATAATGTTTGTTCCATTTAACGTTTCTAAATGTTTTTCTACAATTTTAATGTATCTAAAGATCTAAATTTATTTGTAGGGGGTAATCATCAGAAATTTATGTAAAGAGGAACCTCCTAAAAGAAAAGACAATTCTGAAACAAAATCAACTAATGTACAAAAGATTGATGAAACTCATCAACAAAGGACAAACAACACAAAAACCTCTTATGTTGTCCCGAAAATACGTCAGATCAAGCACAGAAATTTACTAAAGGCGAATTTTCAAAATTAATGCTGGATAGAAGCAATATGCATCTCGATATTTTGAAATATATTCAAAATTGTTCAACTACATTAAATTAATGCCAAAAGTAGGAGACCCCGCGAATAGTTGTGAGGACTATGCTGATAAAACTAGGAATTTTACTTAGGAGCAAAGATCATCAATCCTAAAATATTTATGTGACAATGTTCATCCAATCACCTTGCAACACCTTGATGTACATGTACCAAGTCTAATTCATGTCACTATTACATGCACTTTGATACACAGACCATCCAACTTTGATTCAGGTTTGTCTGTTTTTGCTTCTCTTTTATTTTTTGTCAGAAGAATATTGACTTTGAAATTTTGCTTAGTTTACATGTATAAGTTTGTGTTTAGATTTGTTTAAAGGCAACTACTTGTGATAAGTCAATGGGATTTGGTAAGTAGGTCCGAGACCACAATTGTCGTCCCTTGATTAATATAGTCCCTAGTGTTAACAGTGGGTTACTTGCCAATAATTTTTATATCCCTTCCAAGTTTATTTCTCCATGTTTAATGCCTCAAATTGTAAGTAGGGGGTGAAATTACACTGTAAAAAATTTGGGTCCAGAATTTTACAAGAAAGTATTGATTTGGTCCAGCTGAAAACAGTTCAGGAGTTATGGTGTTGAGATATTGAAAATGAAAGTGTGAGTTTCAGGTTAAATTTTTCGGTCAAGGTAGTTTTTGATGATGTTGAAGTCCAATCAACTTGAAACTTAGTACACATGTTTCCTATGGTATGATATTCCTAATTTTTATGCCACATTATATTTTTTACCCAATTTCATGGTCCATTGAACATGGAAAATTATAGTGCTAGTGGGGGATCCGTGTACTTTGGACACATCCTTCTTCTTCCAATTTTAGTTTGTTTGTGACTGTACAACCATAAGGTTTGAAATGCAATGATTGAAAATAGGAAATATGGTTGATTCCAATTTTGTAAGCTAGGACAAAAGTGGCCATTGAAAGAAATTAGTTGTCTTAAAAAGTATGTTTGAAATGGACAGTCTATTTTTATGTGAAAAAGTATAATATTCTTCAAAAAAACTTATTTCAAATGTAAAAACTGTAGATATAAGCTGTTAAAGGGGAACCACTAATGATATTGTTATATATAAAAAAAAAAAGAAGATGTGGTATGATTGCCAATCAGACAACTGTCCACAAGAGACAAAAATATGGGCTTCAACAATGAGCAAAGCCAATACTGCATAGTCAGCTATAAAAGGCCCCGATATGACAATATTAATGTAAAACAATTCAAACAAGAAAACTAATGACCTTATTTAAATATAATAATGAACAAAAAACAAATATGTAACACATAAACAAACGAAACGGCAACCACTGATTACATGCTCCTGACTTGGGATAGGCACATGCATAGATAATGTGGCTGGGTTAAACATGCAAATTTTTTTTTACATTGGCATTTCCACATATATCACATTGCATTGCACTTTCAGTTTCATTCATCAGTCATTAACGTTTTTTCACAATTTAAGGTTAAGTTTTACTTGTTTTGAATGATTAAACCATTTGCATGATTTCAAATGTCATATCCACTTTTTCCTACCTGCCCCTGGAGGACTTTTGAATTCAGTGTTTGTTTGAAATAGCACATCCTATTGATGGCCTCTTTTTCAAAATTTTATTAAAAGTTTCAACTACATAGTTAGATCTTAATTTTTCAGGCTTTTTACATCATATGGCTGATCTAGATGCTGTTTTAAGAGCACAGTCTGTACTGTTTGTGATTGAAGAAGAAGTGGAAACAAAGCCAGAAAATCTGTTGAGTCATACAGATATTCTGTTTAATATGTCCCGAAACACAAACTTCAGCGAAGACCTACTTTAGAAAAGATGCATGGCAGCTTGTTTTAAATACTCTCAAAGTATTATAAGGTACACAAATGTAACCAGTCTGAATATTAAAAATAGAAAACTAACGACCTTATTTAAATATAAAAATGAACAAAAAACAAATATGTAACACATAAACAAACCACTGATTACAGGCTCCTGACTTGGGATAGGCACATGCATAGATAATGTGGCTGGGTTAAACATGCAGGTTTTTTTTTACATTGGCATTTCCACATATATCACATTGCATTGCACTTTCAGTTTTATTCATCAGTCATTAACGTTTGTCACTATTTAAGGTTAAATTTTAACTTAATTGCTGCAATCAAAGAATTTTCATTGCTTTTTTAGCTCACCTGGCCCACAAGGCCAAGCGAGCTTTTCTCATCACTTGGCGTTCCTCGTCCTTTGTTCGTCTCCGTCGACATCGTTGTTAACTTTTACAAAAATCTTCTCCTCTGAAACTACTGAGTCAAATTTAACCAAACTTAGCCACAATCATTATTGGGGTATCTTTTTGAAAAAAAAAATGTGTGCAGTGACCCAGGCAACCAATCAAGATGGCCGCCATGGCTAAAAATAGACCATATGGGGTAAAATGAAGATTATAACTCTGAAAATAAAGCATTTAGAACAAATCTGACAAAGGATTGAATTAGTATCTAGTCAATATCTATTTTCCCTGAAATTTTCAGATGATTTGGAGAAATGATTGTTGGGTTGCCTCTCCCTCAATTGGTAATTTGAAAAAAAAATGCCTTTTTTGGTTATTATCTTGAATATTGTTATAGATAGAGATAAATTGTAAACAGCATAAATGTTCAGCAAAGTAAGATCTACAAATAAGTCAACATGACCAAAATGGTCAGTTGACCTCTGAAAGAGTTATTGCCCTTTATAGTAAATTTTTAACAATTTTCATTAATTTGGTAAATTGGTTTACAAAATACTTTCCTTTCTATCTAAAGGGCCAAGTTTATTATAGATAGAAAAATTGTAAGTAACAAGAATGTTCAGTCAAGTAAGATCTTCAAACACATGTTTGTCATGAATCCATCTGTGTCCTTCATAGACTAAGGTGAGCGACAAAGGGTCTTTAGAGCCTCTAATTTATGTTTTAGATATGTATATTAGTAACACTCAGAAGTATTATGATAAGATTTCTCCATGCCAGACAAGAAAAGGCAAAGCTTTAATAGGTCCAGTTGAAGGTGAGTTTCATATTAATGAATATTGAAAAAAACATCTGAACGTAAGTACGTATATGTGGAATAATTGCCATTGGTACCAAACCCAGTTACGACATTGAACAAGTATTAAATAAGCTCTCTACGAGTTCAAGTTTGACATCATTATAAAGTTGACTTTTGACTGGTTTCTGCTGGTTTATAGTAGAAACGTGTTTAACTGGCCATGGACCTAAGAGCAAATTGATTTTATTTCCAATAAGTTAATTAATGAAAATATAAAATGTGTAAAAGATTTTCAAGGAGACAACAATGAGCTAGAGACCAATTTGCATAGATGTAAACTACTATTGGTTACTGTTTGGCCTTCAACAATAAGCAAAATCTTTAAAATGTAGGAAGTTATGAAGACTTTGTGACATTATGTTAAGACTTTGTAATAACTTCACCATTGTTTTAAGGATAACGCGTATTCAAGCACTTTTTAAAAAAAAATGTAGGAAGAATATTCAAAAAGTTTTCAAAAAGGACATCAGACCAGATTAAATCAAGTAAGTAATTCTTGACTTGTGTAAGTATTTTAATTTATAATGTTCTGATTAGTACTGTTTTCTACTGCACAAGTATTTCTTTGAACATACAACAGTTTGGGTTATACAGATAAGTCTGAACCATCTTACATATTTATCAATATGCTCCAGTAACATTGATAGTGCAAGATGTTAACTCTGCATAGTATATTATTTACTTTTTATATTTGTATTGATTTAGTATAAAACCAGATAGGTTGTTCATTTGTGTAAGTTGAAATTTGAAAATTCACCTCTTATTCCATTTTTTCTTTTAAAAGATGATTTTGATCTATTTTTTTAGCTTTTTGGCAGAAAAATGAAATATCATTTTTTAAAATGTATTTAATTGTACTTAAGGCATCATGAATTATATATAATCATTTATAAAAAATCTGCCCCTAAAAATTAGAGGTGAGTAATTTCAGGCTTTAATGAGACTCTTGTTTCTGTAGATATCTTGTTTCAATATTTGTGAAACATGTTTATGCCAACCTGGGGAGATATGATATAACAAAGAATACTAACAATTTAGGCAGTTTATTTATACACATTTTTTATACCCCATGCAACTTAAGTTACGAAAGGTAAAATATTTTTGACTGGTCCATCGGTATCAAAAAAGCTTGGATTGGATTGTTATTGACAGAAATAAGAGGAGGGAGACTTTTTTCACGAGGAGACTGGATAAAGATCATAGATTTTTGCTTTATGCCTAGAACATGTAGAAAGCACATTTAGTTTTTGTTGGATTTCCTATAAATTTCAATGAAGTGCTGGATATCGGTTAAGGTGGACCACTTTGTCAGGGGGGGGGGGGAGGATGAAAATCATAGATTTATATTTTGTTTGCCTAGTGACAATATAGGGATGTGGGGTATGTGATCCTGCTCACTTAACTAAAGTTCTTTTATAGATAACCAAGCTATAAAAAAAAGTTCTATGACATAATTCTAGGTAAAAAAGATAAGAAATCCTTTGATAGTGATGACAGATCTCCATTTAAAGCAAGACATGGTAGGTATTTTTAAATATTTGTATTTAGAAATACTTATTGCTGTTGTTCTACACATCTACAAATTTCCTACTCAATTATACATGTATCAGGCTTATTATGTTGCATGCCAGAAGCATTTCATCTTAACAAGTCACTTCTAACATCTTATAATTAATTACTTTTTAGAAAAAAGAAGTGTATATTCCTTTACAAGTGAGGAATTTTCTCCATTAAAAGCTAGGAAAGCTAAGAAATCCTTTACAAGTGAGGACAGTATTCCATTAAAAGGTAGGAAAGCTAGGAAATCCTTTACAAGTGAGGACAATTCTCCATTAAAAGCTAGGAAATCCTTTACAAGTGAGGATAGTTCTCCATTAAAAGCAAGGAAATATCTTACAACTGAAGATAGTTCTCCATTAAAAGCTAGGAAATCCTTTACAACTGAGGACAGCTCTCCATTAATTGCTAGGAAATCCTTTACAAGCAAGGACAGTTCTACATTAAAAGCAATACAAGGTGAGTGATAACATGTTATTTGATAATTCCATTGACTTATATGCGTGTTTTTAACAACACGGAAAATCAGAATTAAGCAGTATTTATATTGAGTGTTTTTATAAATTTAGAAACACGTCAGAGGGAATCCCAGTTTTGATAAAATACTATAGTTCTCGGAATTCAGATAAATCTATCTTTGTCATATAAGAAATGAAGTGGAGTTTTTCTTATATGTTATTGTTATGAAACTGATATTTAAGATCATTGTAATTCCATAAAGAAATAGAGAACCATCTAGGTCGTTTAGTCAACATTTAATATACGATCTTGCTCAAAGGTTTGTTTTGGTAATTATGCGCATGCGTATAGATTTCTTGACTTCAAGGGGTTTTAGCTCTGGATTCCCCACTCAATTAATTTATATCTCATGGGATCTTTTCTATGAATGTCTGCTATTGAGGGTTATTGTTGTTGCATATCTGTAAATCATATGCATCATTAAAAAAAAATGAATGTAGTCATCATCATAGAACACCCCTTCAGGCGAAATGGAGTCTACCATATTATCGTTTCGAGTTGTCTCACTTCCTTAAATGTTGAGTCAAACGACATGTCCAGTATTAGCTCGTTCTGTCAATAAATGTTGTATTTTATTTAAAACGATCGCAATTTGAACCGATAAATTTGTACGGAAAGGAGTCATGATCACTGACTCAAAGAAAATTAATTATTTGAAGAGTTAGGAATGGGGTTCCTGCTAGAACTAACGTAGGAAAATAGGTGATAAGATACGAAGTGGAATATACTTTCTCTCACTCTGAGTCACAGTGACTGCTGTGGAAAGTAAACTTGGAATTGATAGTACAAAAATAAAACACAATAGGCCTATTTTCATTGTTCTTATAGGATACAACATATAAATATTAACATTTTAAGTAATTTAAGAAACAGTTTATGCATACACACTTATTGATACAACCAAGGTATAACAATAAACTATGACATAATTGTCAGTAGTAGAGATAAGAAATCCTTTGATAGTGATGACAGATCTCCATTAAAAGCTAGGAAATCCTTAAATAGCAAAGACAGTTCTCCATTTAAAGCAAGAAATGGTAGGTATTTTCTATATTTTGTATGTTGATATATTTTTTCTGTTCTAGACATAACTGTGTAGTAAGCTGACGTAAAAAAGAATACACAAGTTTCTTCGTAACACTCACTTCTAACACTTTACAATTAATTTCTTTATAGGAAAAAGAAGTGTGGACAATTCTTCATTAAAAGCTAGGAAATCCTTTACAAATGAAGATATAGTTTTCCATTAAAAGCTAGGAAATCCCTTACAAGTGAAGATAGTTCTCCATTAAAAGCTAGGAAATCCCTTACAAGTGTAGATAGTTCTCCATTAAAAGCTAGGAAATCCCTTACAAGTGAAGATAGTTCTCTATTAAAAGCAATAAAAGGTGAGTGATAATATAGATATGTTATATACCTATTACCATTAAAAAGAGGAAGCTAACATAGGGGACAATGAAAGTTAATACCATTACTTTAACCATTCAAAATCCTGAAATTTAGTTTTTGATCCAGATAGTCATTTGAGCTTATGCCATCACTTGCTATAATCCTCATGAATTATTTCCAAAATCTTCCGTTCTGAAATTAATGTGTCAAATACTTCAAAAAGACTTAAAGTGAATGTTCCTTAGGGTATATAGTTTATAAATTTTAATTGATGATTTGATTCATCAACAAATCTTGATGCTGTTGCTAAGAAAAAGAATATAGTTTAGTGGTTTTTGTGAAATTGGTGTCTTTTTAATAGAATTATGCCATTTTCAATTAAATTTTTTAGTGCGTCTTTTCATGTTGTAAAGTTATACTATTGTAAATGAGGTTAGGGTAAAGGTTGGCGTCTGTTAAAACATTCACACCTGTTGCATTTATTATATGCACCTGTCCTTAGTCAGGAGGCTTTTGTTTAGTGGAAGTCGTTTGTTGGTGTGTTTCATATATGTTTATTGTTTCTCGTTTTGTGAATAGATAAGACCCTTTGTTTCCTGTTTGAATTGTGTAACACTGGTCATTTTGGGACTCTTTATAGCTTGCTGTTGGATGTGAGCCAAGGCTCTGTGAAGAAGGCATTACTTTGACCTACAATTGTTAAATTTGAATTCATTGTGAATTGGATGGAGATTTGTCTCATTGGCACTCATACAACGTCTTCTTATTTATATAAAGGATACATGCAGTTTTGGGCTTATATCTCACTAAAGCAGTTAGAGCAAAAATAATGGAGGTTTATGTAAGTAATAGAACAAGATCTATCTGCCATAAGATGAACAGTGCAATTGGACAACCCATGTTTGGTAACCGTCCCGAAATGGTTGATTTGTTGGTTATTTCATTGTATCGTTAATTCTATTATAGATAGAGAGAAGTTAAAGTAAATAAATTCAGCGAAGTTAGGTATAAAAATAAGTCATTATCAGGTTAAGATCTATATGCATTGTAACTTTCAAACATATCCAACAACCCATTGTCGGGTTACTGTTCCGAAATAGTTATTTTTTAGGGAATTTTATTGTTTTTGGATATTATCTTCAATTTTTTTTTTTGGAGATATATAGAGATAAAATGTTACAGCAAAAAATGTTCAGCAAAGTAAGATCTACACATGAGTCAAATGAGTGAAATTGAAATGAGATATTAAACTGTATGCAATAAAAATAGGAGGAACAATTTATTTGCTTATATTTTAAGATTCTGTGGATTTATTGATTTTCGTGGGATACCAATTTTTGTGGATAACGTGGGTGTAGGTGAATCACAAATTTCTCTAGGCTTGTTTCAACACATAATAAAAACCATGAAATGAAATATACAAAAAAACACAATTTTTCCACAATCCACGAAAACTGGTACCCACGAAAATAAATGAATTCACAGTAATACAGCTTACATGTTCCTATATACTTTTTTTTATTTATTTTAATTGAAGTAAATGAAAAATATTTCCTCAGGAATGCCCACCTTCTTAGTTATAAAAGCAAAAGAAATGAAAGCTGAAATTATAGAGTATCTGCAGAATTATAAGCCATTTAAATCATTGCCAAAAGTTGGAGATCCTGTTTAACCATTATGTTGACAACACTAGAGGCATATCTGAGGAAGTGAGAGATGAATTAACTTCATATCTCAGCTTGACATATAAAGACATTTTCAATCTATCTGTCAGTTCTGACATTCCATCTATGATGCACAACACTATATCATTCATAATACATCATTCAGGAAACAAAGGTACAACTTTTATGAGAGAAAACAATATTTTTTTTTACTTTCTGTTACATTAGAAATAACAGTACTGTAGTTGAAGAGTTGCCACCGTCAATTGTTACACAGTAGACAGTATCAGAGACAGTAAAACAGTGATTTTCAACCATCAAATTAAAATCGACAGTGACAACTGTTCAAGTACAGTACTGTTATTCCGATTCTAATGCATTACAAAAAAGAAAAAGTACGATAAAACTTTAAAAAACGACTAAACTTGACAATTAGAAACAAAAAAACGCGAAATTTAATGAATTATTTTGGCACAAAAATGTCATGGCTAAACGTGACGTCATACAAATGAAAACTTACAAACTGGAGGTTATTACCTTACCCGTACGCTTCAAATTACGATAAAATTACATTAAAACGCCAAATTCAAGGTAGGTGTTGTTTTATTTTCAATTATATAGTAGTAATCGAACATTTGTTGATTCAATCAATTCAAAATGCATTCAAATTGCATTAGAATACTCATTATCTGAATAATAGAAATCTGTCACATTTTGTTATTGTTTTCCAGTTTCTTGTTTTTATATTACTGCATACACCTTAATATGTTATTTTATATTAAACCAATTTCTGCCTGTCATGGCATTGAAGGTTGTGTTCTATAAACATATAATTTATTCCATTTGAATTAAGGTAAATTTATAGAGATGACCTGCTGTTGAAAAAATACCCGATGAATGATTTTTTTCAGTGGTTTATTTATGTTAGCTGAAATGCTTTTGGAATAGGCCTAGGTAACTATAGCTAAGATGATAGACAAGTGCCTCATGTTCAAAAATATTCATGTAATTACAGTAGCCCATCCAGAATTATTCAAAATGTTACAACTTACATGAACATCAGTGTAAAGGTTAAACTTAATGATATACATTTTACGTTTTTACAGGAAATCAATGTTATTTCGTCTTAGATTTTATTCTAAAAAAATCCCAATTTGATGTTTTAGGGACCAATTTGAAAACACCTAGAATCATCCCTGGTGGAATAAGCTTGTTTTTTCTCCTTTTTCATTTACATTTTTACTCAACTGTTTAATTTTCCAGATTTAAATAATCCAATAGATGTTTGCCAAAATTTAGAAAGGATCAGTGAAACTACTGGAGAATATGAAAGGATTGGTAAAAATACTAAAAAGGGTAAATAATCTAAAGTTTTTACAACTTTATATCAGTCCAAAGATTGTTTTTTTCACAGTTTGTCTTTTAAATCTTATTTACATTCTGAATTGCAACTTGTATACTTTTGAAGATTTGACTGATAAAAGAATTTTATTCAGATTTGGAAAAGGATGATAACAGTTTGTGAAAAGAAGTTTCATCTTCATAATGCAAATTTAAAATAGTTTTAATTGTTTTAATTCCATACAAATATTTCAGGGAAGGTTAGAATGATTTTTTTTTTTAAATCCTGATTTTCATTTCAGATGCAATTACAGGACTTATTAATCATTCATCGACAAAAGATAAAAAATCAGAAATAGGTGAGAAATCATTTAGTATAAAATAATAGTTGGTTAAAAAATCTTCTCCTCTGAAACTGCTTAGCCAAATTTAACCAAACATTGCCAAAATCATTATTAGGGTATCTAGTTTAAGAATTGTGTCCGGTGTCCCGGTCAACCAACCAAGATGACCGCCATGGTTAAAAATAGAACATAGGGGTAAAATGCATTTTTTGGCTTATAACTCAAAAACCAAAGCATTTAAAACAAATCTGACATGGGGGTGAAATTGATGATCAGGTCAAGACCTATCTGCCCCGAAATTTTCAGATGAATCGGACAACCCGTTGTTGGGTTGCTGCCCCTGAATTGGTAATTATAAGGAATTTTTGCTGTTTTTGGTTATTATCTTGAATATTATTATAGATAGAGATACACTGTAAACAGCAGTAATGTTCAGCAAAGTAAGATTTTGTTTAATATTCACATAGACCAAGGTGAGCGACACAGGCTCTTTAGAGCCTCTAGTTTTAAAAGCAATGTATTTGCATAATAATAGTCTTTTTAGTTAGTAAAATAAGTTGATGTTTTGTAGGCAGAAAAAGATCAGGAAATAAGAAAATAGATGCAGCAGAATCCAAGAAGTGTACAGTAAGACTGACTGATATTGGTACTATTAAAAACTTGAAAACATATGTAAACAAGACAGAGAAAAAAAGAAAAAGAAGGAAGATATGTGTAAAGAACTTGTAAAAAAAATGTTAAATGTTAAAGGGGCACTAGCTGTCAAATTCATGTTCACCGACTTTACTTAATTTCTAGTATTTGATTTATAATAATGAATAATGTTAACATTTATCCAACCTATTTAAAGTCTAAAAAAAATTATTAGGAGGACACGGTATAAAATTACATTTCGTGTGTTCGCAGTCTAGACCGCCATCTAATTAATTATTGAGTTGACCTCTAAAGTCTTTCAATGACCATATAAGCGATGTAAACATAAATATAGATATAAATAGATCAAGCAAATTCATGCTCTTGGATTATTCTAGGTCTATTTAATTTTATATTATAGATGAAACATTAATGTTTATCATCGTTTTTATCTGTATAAGAATGATTTTCTGTGGATCAAATCAGTCAATCAATTGATTTACCTTTGTTTCACTTTCAATGTTGATATTCTTTTCCTTTAAATAATTTTACACATTCAATTCATGTGTTATCCATTTCAAGCTAAGGAGTTGAATTGAAGTTCACATTAATACAAATTCTATGAGGTTGAATTATTCACTTGCAAGTGAATAATTCATTATCAATGATTTTAGCTTATTTTGACAGAACTAAATCATACTTGCTGCTAAAAGCGAATTACTATTTCACCATTGTATTTCATTAGTGATTGAGCAAAAAAAATAATATATAATTTTTTTTTTATATATCTCGTAGCTAGTGCCCCATTAAGATTTAAAAAAGTTCATCTGATATGAAACAACAAATTCAGGATACTTTGTGTCATATTTCCAATAAGTTGAATGTATATCTACTTATGATAAAACTATGGTATTGCAAAATGTCGTAATTTTTTTTTTGTCTTATTGATGAAAATCGATAATAGGAAGAGTAAAAAAGCCTGTGAAGTAAAAATATAAAAAAATATATTAATATATAACAAAATCCCTTCAAGAAAATATTGTGACCTTTAGTTTAGTCATGCAGTTCTATGACAGCAGATCTTTTTTATGTTATGCAACTTTACCATAAGTTTGACCAAATGCAAAGCAAATGCAAAGCAAATGCAAAGCAAACAATAAAAAACCAGGAAAGAGAACACATGGATGTATATATTTATTCTGTTTGACTTGAATTTACATTATTATTTATCTAAAGTTTTTCAACTTTTCAATAGATAGACTAAGTGTAAATGTTTGTTATGTCTGCAAATTTTCAATATTATTTTTTCATGGAGTAAATGAGTCTGTATTGCAAACAAAAGAGTGTATTACACAGTTCTTTCCATTAAGTTCATATTTATGCACAAAAAAAATCATAATTATGAGTACTGTTTTTCACTGTTTATTGTATACACCCCTATATCATGTACATAGTATAAGAAGCTTGAGAAAAAAGTTTCCATGTGTATAACAGGGACATATCCGAAAAGTTCAAATTCAGTAAAGTTTTGCTTAAGTCTGATTTTTTTTAGCAAGAACTTAATATATATAAAGAAAATTCAATTCAAAGATGACCTTGATTTTTGCAATGATATATATACATAGATAGAATACTTTTACTTAATCATTCTGCTTGGATATCAATTTTGTCAAATTTTAAAATTGAATAAAAAAACAAACAAATACTTGTGTTTAATGATCTTCATACTGTTAGCGTTCAGCCAGGATGCTCAAAATTGTCTCTTTATTGGATTGAATGAAAGAGTTTTTATCTTTAAAATGAGAAAAGTAGGAAAGGTATAGATCAGTGAAAGAGATTGAACCTTATAGTTATTTTTAGTTACAGTGAGGATAATGATATAATAATGACTATCTTGTGACTTTAATATTTTATTGTTGTTGTTTGTTTATATAAACAATGTTTTAAGTTTCTGTGAATAGGTATAGTTTCTTTATTTATTCGATGTTTTGTTACATTATCAGTTTTTTTGTGGACCTTCAGAATTTGTGGATAATCTTTTGCAACATAAATGTCAAAATATTCATGCATCATGCATCTTGAACTTTATTTTTCTTTACCTATAATATGAACCATAATGTATATAGATATAATCCTTTTACTTCATCATTCTGCTTGGATACACAAGTTGTCTAATTATTGAATTGAATAAAAGACAAATACTTGTGTTTAATGATCTTCATACTGTTAATGTTCAGCCAGGATGAAGAGATTATGCTCAAAATTGTCTCTTTATTGGATTGAATGAAAGAGTAAGTTTTTACCTGTTCAAGTCATTATACTGTTAGAGTACAGCTAGGATGAGAAATAAATGCTACAGTGTTAAATTCAAAAACAAAATTGATTGAGAAATATATATTTTAACTTCTGAAAACAATGATAAAAAATGAATCAACGGTAATAAGGATATTTTTTTGTATATATATGTACATAAATCATGTAAATATTTATATATGTTGTATTCAAGTTGCAATTTTGTACATGTTATATCAAGTTGCAATTTTGTACATGTTATATCATGTACAGAAATATTGTACATGTGATAACTTGTATATAATTGCAAAAAGGCTTGTTATGAACTGTAAAAAAATACCTCAAACATAGTATACCATGTACAATACATTGCTTAAAATGGTTTAAATTTTACAAAATTTTAATGAATCCAAATAAAGCTGCAAATACATTCAAATTTTGCCGACTAAAAAAAAACTCAGAATGTAATTTTAAGAGCACAGTGATCAGAAAGTTAGAATTATTTGTATTGCTTCACGATTCATGTTGGCATAATATGTTTTCATAACATGTTTTTAGCTCACCTGGCCTAAAAGGCCAAGTGAGCTTTTCTCATCACTTGGCGTCTGTCGTCCGTCGTCTGTCGTCGTCCATCGTCTGTCGTCCGTCGTCGTTAACTTTTACAATAATCTTCTCCTCTAAAACTACTGGGCCAAATTAAACCAAACTTGGCAACAATCATCATTGATGTATCTTGCTTAAAATTTGTGTTTTTTTACCCGGCCAACCAACCAAGATAGCCGCCATGGCAAAAAAAAGGTACACAGGGGTAAAATGCAGTTTTTGGCTTAAAACTAAAAAAACAAAGCATTTAGAGCAAATCTGAAATGGAGTAAAATTGTTTATCAGATCAAGATCTATCTGCCCTGAAATTTTCAGATGAATCAGACAACCCATTGTTGGGTTGCTGCCCCGTACATTGGTAATTTTAAGGAAATTTAATGTTTTTGGTTATTATCTTGAAAATTATTATAGATGGAGAGACCTGAAAACAGCAATAACGGTTATTAAAATAAGATTTACAAATAAGGCAACATGACCAAAATGGTCAGTTGATCCCTTTAGGAGATATTGCCCTTTATAGTCAATTTTAGTCATTTTTCGTAAATCTCCATGATCTTTTACAAACATCTTCCTCTCTGAAACTACTGGGCCAAATTAATCCATACTTGGCCACAATCATCATTGGTGTATCTAGAAAATTGTGTTTTTTGACCCGGCCAACCAACCAAGATGACCGCCACGGCTAAAAATAGAATATGGAGGTTAAATGCAGTTTTTGGTTATTACTCAAAAACCAAAGCATTTAGAGCATTTAGAGCAAATCTGACAATAGGTAAAATTGTTTATCTGGTCAAGATCTATCTGCCCTGAAATTTTCAGATGAATCAGACAACCCATTGTTGGGTTGCTGCCCCTAAATTGGTAATTTTAAGGAAATTTTACTGTTTTTGGTAATTATCTTGAATATTATTATGGATAGATATAAACTGTACACAGCAAAAATGTTCAGCAAAGTAAGATTTACAAATAAGTCACTACACCCAAAATGGTCAGTTGACCCCTTTAGGAGTTATTGCCCTTTATAGTCCATTTTTAACAATTTTTTCGTAAATCTAAGTTAACTTTTTCAAAAATCTCCCTCTCTGAAACTATTAAGCCAAATTTTACCAAACATAGCCAGAATCATTATTAGGCTATTAAGTTAAAAAATTGTGTTTTGTGACCGAGCTAACCAACCAATATGGTCGCTACGGTTGAAAATAGAACATAGGGGTAAAATGCAGTTTTGGCTTATAACTCAAAAATCAAAGCATTTAGAACAAATCTGACAAATAGTAACATTGTTAATCTGGTCAAGATCTATCTGCCCTGAAATTTTTAGATGAATTGGACAACGCGATGTTAGGTTGCTGCCCCTAAATTGGTAATTTTAAGGAAATTTTGCTCTTTTGGGTTATTATCTTGAATATTATTATAGATAGAGATAAACTGTAAACAGCAATAATGTACAGCAATTTAAGACTAAAAAATAAGTCAAAATGACAAAAATGGTCAATTGACCCCCTAAGAAGTAATTGTCCTTTATAATCAATTTTTTTAATTTTTTTATAAAATTTGTAAATTTTTACTAACATTTTCCACTGAAACTACACGGACAAGTTCATTATAGACAGATAATTGTAAGCAGCAAAAAATGTTCAGTAAAGTAAGATGTTTAAACACTTCACAATCACCTTAACACAATGTTTTCATGAACTGTCTGCTTCCTGTGTTTAATTCACATACACCAAGGTGAGCGACACAGGCTCTTTAGAGCCTCTAGTTAATATATATTATATTCAGTCCACCGTGGCCTATAGAAGTTTTATGCTGTTTGACCCACTGCAATGATGAATTATAAGAATTAGTTATAAACTGTTTATTTTTTGTCATTGTTAAAAATAATTGGATATATTAAACTATATTTTGTTGATTCTTGGTTAACCTTCAAGGGTCACATTAAAGACCAAATGTTTGGACATTCAAAGAGTGTTTTAAAAACACTATCCACATGATTGTCTGAAGGTTTGCTATGGTGTAGAAGCATCTTGAAAACATATCTGCTTCTATCCTTTTTCCTTTTTGGGGCGGGCAAGAATATTATTCTTAATAGGGAACTATAATTAAATAGTTAGGGAAAAAAAGGAAAAGGGATATTGCAATTCTATCATGAATAAGCTAATTCTTCATTTAAACTTTGGTCATGATGGTGAACCCAGTGTGGTTACCATTGCGCCCCAGACCAAAGTTCATTTAGCACTAAAAAGAAGTGAGTTTTTATTAGATGTTGTTAATAATTATATGCAAATGCAAAATGAAAATGATGTAATAGAAATAGAAATTATTTTATCAGAGTATAATCGCAATTTTACATTAGGCTTTTTATTTAAATGCTTAGTAAATGACAATAGTGAAGTAAACAGATGCAGAGAGGGCAAAACAGCTCTTCTTGTTCCACTGATTGAAAAGTTCCAACTGGAAACAGAATTTGTTAAACTGCTTCTGCCACGAAAAATTAGTGCAAAAAATGCTGTTGCAATTCATTCGCTTTATATCAAACCAATGTATCGTTCTGTCATTAATGAGTTTTATTTACTTAATTTACATGGAGTTAATTTACAGGGATATATAAGTGCAGAAGATTTCATGAGGTTATTGCATGAACTTAAAACCTGTCATGCTCATTATTTAGTGCACATTTTACCAGTTTGCATTTGTTTGAGATGCACTGAGTATAGACATGAAAGACTTAATCAGCTTTCAGAATGTACCTATGCAACACCTTACCATGGTCCTATTACAAATAGCCCTTTTCGTAATTTACCAGTGGGACAACAACAGTTAACAGGTGGCAGACCTGGCTAATGGTATTCTGTTATTCCATAGTTTACATGTATCACATGATCACATTATTTTATTGTTATGTATTTATTATGCTAATAAATTATTTTAATCATATATAAGTTTCTAGTAGTTGTTGATTTATTGATAGAAGAAACATACTAAAAATAATAAAACAGAAAAAAAGGATTTGAACATGTTGAAATGGCCATATATTTAATGAATCCCTAAGAACTCAAGGTCTGTTGATTATACGAATCAGTCGCTAAAAGGAAATAAAGGAACAACAAAAATACTAAACTCCAAGAAAAATCTAAGTAAAAAAACATCGCAAATAGCCTGTCCAAAACAAAAGTTTATAGAAACGGACAAACTGATAAACAACTGACATATTCTTAACTTGGTACATGACATAATTTAAAAAAATGGTTTCAGTTCCACCAGGTTTATGCTTTTTATTGTTTGTTATTGTCTTGATGTATTATTGTGTTTCATTTAGCTTGTTGAATTTGTTGCTTTGTTGCTTATAATTTTTTACCTCATTTGACAAGAGACAGTGCCCTTTTTTCAATTTTTGTATTAACGTGGACTGAGACTCTCCTTGTTGGGGTATTTTAAAGTTTCTCAACATAACAGATTTATTTCTTATTTTCCTCCTTTCATAGTAATAAACTCTAGATATGAAATAACTTTTATAGTTGGGTAAGGTTTAATGATTGCCAAATGATCTACTATCCAGCCAAAGAAAATGAATATTACAGTATAGCCTTCATCATGAAAAAACTCTTTAATCGTACTGAAAGCAACAGTAATATACCGCCATAGTCATAAATCTAATTAAACAATAAGAACAAATCCGGATTACAAACCAAAACCAAACAATCAAACACAAGAGGAAAACAATAGAACAGCAAAACAACTGAACTACAACAAAAATAAACGCCAAGTTGAACATACATATAAGCTGTATAGTCAGAAATAACATTCAGAGACACAGTTGAAAGAGATTATTCAAAAGTTGAGACCAAGTTAAGGATAAACCTTGAATGAGAGTATAGGATATTAAAGTACACAAAATATCAGGACCCTATCATTTCTGTCAGCAGAACAAGTGTTCTCCATAGAAAAAAGATCAATTTCAACGAGTGAATCAGCCATATAATACCAGTATTAAACTTCAGCTCACTTTATAGACATTAAGTTATAACACAAAGTTATAAGCTTTCGCCGAAAAATGAAGGACTTGTTTTATGCATACATAAAAATTGATAGCATGTAGAAATTCCATTACATTTCATAAACAAAGTGTCCCAGAGTGCTTTTCTGGATGCTTCAGCGGGAGCGCACAAATGATTTCATAATTGTCAATGCCAAAATTTTGAAATGTCGACTTATGTGTAGAGTTGTATAACTGAATGCAAGCGTTTGCTTGGGCTACTAACTTTTATTATGGTTTATATCATTTTATTTGTTTTGTTTTGCACTTATCTTTAACGGTTGACATTCTCAGTCATACCTCCAGTGGATGAGAAGGTAAACATGCTTAAGTGGAAGGTTCTGAACTACAAACTAGAGTGGTAAACATGCATATTATATATAAAAACGTGAGCATCGGTAATTTCCTCCAAAATCACACGTTGCACTGTCGTCATCATTTTGTCCACTATAGCAAACAAAGTTTACCTTACATTTTCCGCCCGTGTTGTTTAACATATTACATATTATAGCATTTTTAAAACAGTTCGTGACTGGGGTCAGACCAAGATAACCGTTTATAACAAAAATCGCTGCAAAAGTGATAAAAATGAAGCTATTCTGGGTTGATCTTCATCATTTACGTTCAGAACCTTATATTATAAAGCTAAGGATGTAAAAAAACAAAACAAACAGTTGAGGGCCAAAATAAAACACAAAAAAGATAAAATAGTCGAAGGCCAGCTGTGGGGACATCACAATAAAGCAACCAATTACATCACAATTAATTATGTCATAATGAAATTATCACAATTCGGAAGACTTATCCTTGGTACCTCATTTATAAAATATATAAAAATAAATACCTGGATATCAATGCATGTTAAGTTATGTTTTAAAATATCAAAATAAAATGAATTTACGATATAGACAATATTCAAATTTAACTATTATGTGGAATGTCACTTACCAATTGAAGGTTCTTTAAGTAGAAGTTTCAGCTGAATATTTGGTTATTAATACCTGATTAATTTAATCACCAATAATATAAAGATTACAATTAAACCTAAGTGTATTGTTGTATGAATTGAAGTATGTAGGGAAACAATGTATAGTCTGATATATCATTTCGTGGATTTAGCAACAAAAATGCCTGTACGTTTCTGAAATTTGAATTAAGTAAAAGGCATTTACACAGACTGATAACGTATACTTACATGACTTAAGTGTACATCTATCTATTTGTTTTGGTTTTCATTAATCTCCTATTATTGATCTTCATGTAAATACTGATGAGAAGCTCAAGTGAAAGGTTCTTAACTCAAATATTGTCATTCAAATCTGAACATGCTTAGCTGATATAACACAAATGTGTGTCTATAGAATCTTTTAAGTTCGGAACAGTTAAATAAAATTAGAAATGTATAATGATATTTTTTTTATTGAAGCTGTAACATTAATAATTAAAGAACCAAATAATCTAAAGGTGATACAATTATTCAAGCGTTTTAAAGACAAAATGTTAATCATAAAGGCGCTTTAAATGTTAAAATCACGTAAACGTTTGACATTTCATAAATTCATCAAATATAATTAAAGCATTTGAAGGACGCAGACTGTTTATGATTACAAAATGGCGCAAAGTTGTTTTTACTCTATTGTAATATTACAATACATCAACTGTTCGTGTTTTCTTAATATAAATGATAATTGTATTCAAGGGAAATAAGCATACCAGAAGAGGAGGAGAAACTTGGTAACTTGAACGTTATTTAATCTCTATATATAACTAGTTTTGCTAGTTTTATTTTGTATGAAAATATGTAAACAAAATATGAATTGTAACCAGAGTTCATGTCTGGTTTTCATTTAAACTTTCTCTCGTTTTTTTCAAATACCATGTTCCATGTCTTTTGACCTCATATAGAGTCCTTATAATAGAAGACATTTACTTTAAAGTTTCAACACATACTATAGACAAACCATAGGCATAAAATCAAATCAAATAATTTTATTGGTGTAAATTCCTATACAGAAATGATACCAGCCGACATTTACAAAATACAAATACAAATACAAAAATGAACAAACAAACAGACAAAAACAAAAAAACCAAACCAAACATATTTTCTCAATGATAAGAGATACATATTTTATATTTACATTACGTGGAGGTGTTATTCATACAAAATTATTAATTCAAGCCATTAACAATTAGCATTAATACTATAAAAGTTCTTAACAACATTATTTTTGCTTTAAATGAATGTTCAAATCATACATATCGCTTATTCCAGCTACACTTACAGTACTAATGTCTGTATCATTACTTTTCAGAATGAAACTAAACTTATCTTGTTCACACATATTAGCAAAAGATGGAACTATATCACTTAAATTACAAAAGAGTACATTTCTATTAATTTCTAGCGCTTTACATTGAATGAGGCATATGTACAATATATATACTGCCTGGTACAAACTATAGTTTTATAGTATTGAAGAGGTTGCTGATGCCTGAGGCAATCTCAAAATGTCGAAAAGAATATCAATCCTACCAAAACCACATAATTCCTACAGATTGAGAAATAAAATCCCACCAAAAGTCGATTAGTATAATAATGATAAACTATTCTACATGTTGATGACAGTTTATGAATGTTGTAGGACATTCAATTCTAGTGCTTGTTTCAAAACTTAAATGTAAACTCTTACTCGTGATTTTCGTGATCAAATCAAAATAATGATCGCTAAAGTCGCTAAATTTCATCTCCAAAATCGATTATCAAAGGTACCAGGCTTATAATTTACAATTTACTATATTGCATTGCGATCAACATGTTATTTTTTTTTACTAAAACTTTAGCATTTTTTTTCATGTATCAACTGTTTTTGTTCAAACTGATCAAATTTATAGTTAAAACTCGAGCTGATTACAATTAATTGAGAATCTTTGAAAGCTAAAAATTTAGCCTTGAGTTTTGAATGTAAGATTTCAGAAGGCTAAAAATTTAGTTTATTGTATAAATTTAAAAGTACAATATGACTTAGAACAGGGAAATGCTAAAATATTAGTATGTATATTATTTATTTTCTTTTGTTATTGCAGGAAGAATTTGAAGGTAGCTGAGAATTGTCTTTTTTTTTCTAAGAAAAATTGAATTAAGCTGTAGTATTTAAAAGTTTGATGCAATTTCTCTAAACAAAAAGAAATTCATTAGATTTCAGGCAAAAAACATAGAATTTTAGCCAATTTGCAAAGATTCAAAACAATCCATTTTGAGAACGAATATTGCAGAGTATCAAAATTTATTGCAGTCCGTTAAAAGTGTTTTTGAAACTGAGCTTTCATAAGGCTAAATTGGAGGGAAATATTTTGATTCTATTTCGAAAGCTTCAAAAATAAAATTGCAGTATATAAAAGAGGAACGAAAGATAACAGAGGGACAGTCAAACTCATAAATCGAAAATAAACTGACAACGCCATGGTTAAAAATGAAAAAGTCAAACAGAAAATAGCAAAACAATATAGTATACATGGCACAACACAGAAAACTAAAGAATAAGCAACAAAAAAACCACCAAAAACTAAGGGGTGATCATTGGTGCTCCGGACGGGCACGCAGATCCTGCTCCACATATTGCACCCGTCATGTTGCTCATGTTATTACAAATTTGGTAAATAGTCTTATTCGGTAGGTCAAATTCGCGAAAGGGAAGAAGATTGTAGTTACGACGTAAGGAACATATCCGATATCATCTGTGAAACGGTTATTCCACAACAGTCAACCGTAAAATATACTTTTTGATGAATTGTGAAATCTCAATCTTGATTTGGTTTAAAACAAAAAAAAAAAAAAAGACAGTGCATATTTTTATTAGAGTCCAACTGAAGCCCGCCTCCAGAATAATGATGCAGGGGATTATCTCGCTGTGTTTAAGACAAATTGGGGAATTCGGCTTTTTTCTGCTATTTGATTGGTTTGTCGTCTCAATTGTATTATGTGAACTTGTTCGTCTTTTGTCTTTTTGACATATTTTGTCTGTTATCTTTGATTTATGTCCCTATAGAAGTTCCCCCTCTTTTCTGAAATTGATAGGCATTTTTGAAGCAAAGTTGATTGACTGGGTAGAATGACAGAAAATTTAGACTATGTCTAGAAAAAGAAGGAACATTTGATGAGAGCATATATATATATATATATATTGTCTAACGACCTATCACTAACGGATCCGACCGGTTTAGCTGCGTAACGTTATGTCCTTGACAATGGTTTTACTGTCGAATAGGAAAAGTCAAGGTCAAGGTAACTTTATTTCACAAAACATAGTCTACCCTTTGTGTTTTGTAATTTGAAAAAAAGTCACTTTAGGGATAAGCAATGTGGATCTGTAAACACCAGCATGCGACAACGAACCGAAAATCAACAATATCAACAACGAAATGACCAGACAAACACCAGCATGCGACAACGAACCGAAAATCAACAATATCAACAACGAAATGACCAGACAAACATGTATGGTTAAAGGACCGTATATCAATCAATCAATCAATCATGATTCAATCTATCAATTAATCAATCAATCAGTTAATTAAAACATTAATTTGGGCTTGACAACATATGCATGAAAAAGGAACCGTAACAGACAGATTAAACTCATTATTTTCTCACATTCAGTAAGATTTAAAAATAAAATACGATTGTCCTGCAGGGGGTATATGAACTTTCCCGTATCAATTTAACTCCAGTACTCATACTGGTAAAAGTATGGTCATGGCGGCCTTCCTCTGAAGTTGACTTTAAATTATTAAGGGATAATCTAACCTAAAACTGCAATACACCTCTGGTTAAAGTGACTTATAATGAATCATTGCGGTCATATTCTATTATTTAAATGTTAGTAAACGTAAAAATAATACCATTTTAAAATTGTTAACTTTGGCAGCTAGTATCAACAGAAAGAAAGAAACATGATTTGGAAGTTGAGTGACCACGAGATGATCTATCAGAAGGTAAATATGATCATTAGAATTTATAGATAAACAAAATTAGTTCGTCAAACAGAAGGAATTGATAGCCGAATTATTGAGCTACAGTTTTCTTTAAAGTTGTCATGATTTCGGATTTAGATTTTGAAAATATTATATACTGAATATCATAATTCATCTTTACGAATATTTCATCTTTGATATGAAGAATTCCAAGTTGTCGATTGTTCATTTGTTCTTTGACTTGCGTCTGTTGGAGGTTACTTAATTAGGACGAGAACGAGTTTGAAATAAAGTTGGTCCTGCAAAACATTAAACGTTTCGGCTCGCACTGAATTTAATTTTTGTATTAGTTTTTTTTATAGCTTTTTTACAGTTTAACCTTGATAGGGACAAATAAGAGCCGTTTCGTTTTATTTTCAAAGACATTACTTTATTAGGATTTCAGTTAAATCATGATGTGGGCAATATTTCTATTTTCCAAAATATAGCTTTATTATCTTCCCTTCCTGGACATCTGCGCACCCTTTAATTGTACTTTTTGTTCTCTCAATTTTTTAAGTAGTTTCTAAGAAGTGTTTTTGTTGACAGATGTGAGTCGTGTTTTTTTCTTTTAGGCCCTGATGTCGTCTGTATTTATGAAATATAGTTTGTTAATGTCCCTTTGAATTTTTCTGTCCTTTTGTTTTTCGTGTTTGTCAAAAAAAGTCGTCCCATGCAAATCAAACCAAATAATAACCGTTTTTTTTTTAAATTGTAAAAAAATAACGTTACTTTACTTGGATGAAAGCATATTAACCTTTTTAAGTTAACGGTAAAGCATCTTTCTTTTACTATTTGATAAATAAATGCTGGTTTTTCAAGAATATTTATAGTCCTTTTTGACTTAATATTAAAAAAATTATATATGAAACATCAAATTTATTTGAAAAAAAAGATTAACGGCAGTTTATTTTCAGTAATATTCGTTCTTGACGAATTTATTTCAATGCGGCACCAGTCTGGTCAGCTCTCAATACAAGTAAATTGCATTACACATATACTTCAACAGGATAAATATTGAAAATTGAACTGCTTAAAACTTCCGAGACGCGGTATAACCTTTTAGAAGTTTATTAATCAATTAATGTAAATTATTAAATAACAATATATGTTTAATTATCAATATGTTTTGAACTGCTGAAAACTTTCGAAACGCGGTAACCTTCTAGAAGTTTATTAATCAATTAATGGAAATTATCAAATAATAATATATGTTTAATTATCAATCTGTTTTGGTATACATGTGATTAAGTTATTTGTTGACAAATCACATTATTGTGTTAATCTATCATGGTCAGTCGTGTGGCGGACAGTATGTTCACAAATAAGTGTGAAAATATCACCTGTGCGCGGTAACGCCTCGATACTCCGGATCAGCACCTTGTTTGTTCCAATACGATTTCATAGTTAGAATCGCCACATGAGTCACAAGACAATGATTGATCTCACAACGGGGTCTTTTTGTATTTTATGTTTTAATTTCTCAAGAAATCAAACTTTAAACACTTTCGTTAAAATTGTTGATAACAAATAAATATAGTGTAAAAAGAAATAAACTTATAGGTATAACACTGCAGATATATTTTAATTAAAGAAAGCGGAAATTAAAAGAAATCTCTAATGTCTGCATTGCATAAAAAAAATTGTTTATCACATATACTACACAGCCGCTACTAACTCGTGGAAATCAAACCTTTTATCTTTGAAATTATTGTTTTCAGAAGTCTGATTTTTCTTTGCATTTTCTTTGGCATGAAAATTTTCCTTTTTCTTTCTCGAGATAGGTCGTTTTCTATAATTCCTGTGGTTTTTTTCGGTTTGGAGGTTTTACAATTTTTTCTTAAAATGGTACTGTTAATTCTACATCTATTAGGTTGTATTATTCACAGATTTTTAGAGTTTTCAAATAATGTCATAATTAAATTACTTCTCTCTGTCTCTTTTCTAAAATCGATGTATAATATTATCATAAAAATGGAGAGTAATACATAAGTTTTAAAAAATTAATCGTCTAAAATACAAGTTGGCAAGTAAAAACATTTTATTCTTTTTTTTGTTTATTATTTTGAATTATATTGATGAAAAATATTAATATCTAGACTTGGCAAAAAGTAAGGCCTTTTCCTTGTACATGTACACGAAATTCTAATAGCCAATCAAAGCTCACCTATCGAATGACCTTTCACCTAAGTTCCAGGTGATTCGCCAATTGAAAAATACAATAAAATAATCCAATTTATTCTATTGTAATATTTATCTTTACATAAAGGTATAACTTAAAAGCTACTTATTATTTTAATCACAGTTTTTTGGCGAAGAAATGTCGGACACGGCAGAATTTCCAATGGAGGACAAAATGTTACAGGAAGAAACAGAATGTTCATGCAGCTCAGGTATTCATTAATTTTATCATATTCAAATTACATATTTTACTTTAATTTCTTTTACATAAAATAAATACATGTACTTCTGGACTTGTATTAAAAAAAAATTTATTTGAAAATGAAATGAAATGAAGATAGAAGTTGTAATTCCATTAACAAAAAATTGAAATGAAACAAAGATGTAAAAAGAAACCAAGAAAAAAATAAATGATATCATAAAACAAAGTAGAAATATATAGTTGTATTTTTTGAGCTTGTAAATGCTAAGAAAAATATCATACAAATTTGGAACAAATAATAAATGCAAAAAATAGATACTAGAAATAGAAACAAATCATAAGCAGTATCACTTTTGAAATATGATTGTAAAAAATAAAGCAAAATATATTTTTATATTTTTTAATATCACTTTTCAGATTCTGGCATGGAGGAATGTGGAACAAGTCCGATATCAAATGTTTCTTCGAACGGAACAACTTCACCAACATCATCATATGAAATGGACCTTCCTAAATCTTTCATACCATTCCGACCTCAAATCATAACACCTTCCGAAAGTTCAGCATTTAGTAAGATAAGTAAATTAGCAAGTTCAACTCAACATTCAGCAGCGTTTCCAACTATACCCTTTGGTGCACCCCCTCCATTTGGATACTTTCCTGGCTTATTCATACCACCATGGACAACTGAAACAACCGATTACCAATCTCACTTGGCACATAGCAAATCAAATTTGTCTACTGAAGACCAAAAAGACAGTGAACTAACAACGAACGCGTTTACTGAAGTGAACACGTCCATACCATTTACAAATTATTTCCAGAACTTAACAAGGCTTTTTAAAAAGACTGAGAGTACAGAAACCCGACACGAAAACGACGAAGTTAACAATGAACCCGGCGAAATAACGCACAGAAACAAATCGGACAGATCAGAGTTATACCCAGAAACATTTTCTTCCAGCAGACATTACACAGAAGATTGCAATAAAAATGAAACAACAAATAACACTAACATTGCTCTTCCACCGGCACCATTTTACCCGAATGGACAAGTTTTAGCAATGTCTCATCTCCTCGGTTCTTCTCCGTATTTACCAACACCAGCAACACAAGTTCCGCAATTGTCACCAAACGCACAGATGATGCAGTATTTCGGAGGTATTCAGCCTCATTCCGGTTTACTTCACCCAGCATTACTACACATGGCGGGACTTAGAAGCAGACGAATCAATGCAGAGAAACCTCCACCAATCAAAAAGTACAAATGTGATGTATGTGGAAAAGCATTCTCAAGAAGCAATACTTTAGTAACACACAAGGTAAGATTCGTGTTTAATTTAATAATTTCTATGCTTCATATGGTGTGCTGTTATACCATTGTTCCAGGTTAGGAGAGTGTTCGGAGCTAACAAACATGCTTTAACCCGCCACCTTCTGTATGAAACTTTCGTAGCCAGCAACGTGCAGTTATGTGTTTGTCGTTGGTTCATTGTTTGCCATATTTGTTTTTCGTAAATTGTTTGTTTTTAATTAGGCCGTTAGTTTTTTCGATTGAATTGTTCATATTTTTGATGTCGATTTTTTTTTATATCAGACAGTACGGTAAACGTTTTTCTCAATATCGTAGACCGTACGGTTGCCAATAATTGCTTACATCAAATGTATTTGAATTTACTGGATAGATGTCTCATTGGTGATCATATCAAATTTCTTTATTTTTATATTTTTGGTCATGTAGGTGACTTTTTTTAAACCATGATGCTCTATTCTGTAAATTTCATTCAGAAATCATCCATTGCATGTTTGTTTTCCAACCAATATTTATACTATTGAAAACATTTTTTAACAGAAAAATATATCACAATTCGAATCAGAATTCACCATATTTCAAAGTCCTCTGTGAAATACGTATACCAGTAATGTAGCTTGAACCGATTGCACAATTGGCCACTATTATTTAGGCAAAGGCATTTGGATTATAGAAGACAAAATAAATGTTTCTAAACGTTGAAATTATGTATGAAATTTTTTTATTCTATTATATTCTTCCTTACTATTTGAAATTATCTTTCTGAAACTAAATGTTTATTTAAAGGATATTTGAATGAAATATTATATACCTTTAGAAATACTGATGACAGTTTTGTATTGTATTGCGTAATGTTGAAACACTTTTGAACATTAACAAATATTGCGAAAACGAGAACAGTGCCAAAACCAACCACAAAAACAAAAATTATGGGATATGCTTAACGTTATTAGTAAACAATTGAAATACTGTCGCCAACAATAACTTTTCTGTCTGTAAATTGTAGAAAATTAAATATAGAATTATTCTACCAGAAAATTATACCTTTTTTGTCTAATGATGAAAAAAGAGAATTCAAATCTAGAGAAAGAAATTTATAGTTATTTGCAAGGATATTAAAATAAAATATTATGAGTCTATATGTAATTTAAATCTTAATTTTGAAAATGATTAATTATGAATTGAACGATTTTCCCGAATACCATGAGAAAACATCTTTAGATTAATCTGGTTTAACGTGAACTAATGAGATGATCGGATTAAATTTAATTCAATTAATAATTTAGAAAATCTTGATACTTTATAAGTCTAAATTTTAAAATGTTTAAAACGTTTTGTTCCCGAGTTGTCAGTTTTGACAGTTTGTGTTTATAACCGAGACTGATTTTATTTTCCAAGTTCTGACAAGCAGCATTCCAATATTAGTTGAAATATGACCAAACTAGTTTTCTATTTTATCATTTTAGTTCTCTGAGAATATTGTAACCAGTCTGTAAGCAATTGTTTTATTCATTTGACATAAATAAGGGGCGAGCGAATAATTAATAAAAATTCTTTCTTTTTCAACATTATTTTACCATTATTACCATATACTAGTAAACGAGAATAGATACATTTTAAAATTAAACAGATAGTGTATATTAAAAGATCTGTATAGAGTATAATAGTTTAACCAAATAAATCGACTTGAGTATTTTGATAACTTAAAAAAAAATCAGGTATTCTTTTTTAAATAAAATTATTAACTTTATCTATAGCAGAAACACAACTCGTTTTTGTTTTTTTGCATGACTGTTTATAGCGAAATTTCATACGCTTCTATCGTTGTGATGCTATTTCTCTCCTCGGTACCTCAGTAAAATGTTCTTAGACAATTGTATATGAAAGTTGAAATACCGCACACAGTACTATATCCTAGTAAATGATATAAGAAAGACCCTTTCCCCTAAGATATCCCGGTGCCGATATACATTGTACAGTTTTGGAACCCTTTTAACGTTTTGACCCTGCTAATTTACTTATAAATTCTATAACAGTTAAGCAATTATTTCAAATATTTATTTTAGAATTAGTTTCAAAATGTACTGAAATACAAATTAAATTGGTAAATTCAGATCACATCCCTTTTACAATTAAATGCGCTGTACTTCCAATAATTGTCACAAAGTTTAGATACCTTTTTATTATTTTAAAAGATTTTCACCTCTTCAAATTGTTGACAAAGGTAATTGTCTGACAAATAGCGGACCATTCGAAACACTTGCTAGTTCCGGACACGCGACCTTTGTTAACAAATCTAATTTAGTGTCAATATTATCACTGTTTTATATCAATATTGTGTCGAACAATTTAAATCACATTAGAATACACCTGCTTTTCACAGCCATCTTCAAATCATTCAATAAAATCAAATTTATATCAAATATACGAGGATTAAAAATTACAGTCGCCATATGCGGTACTGGGACTGTTTTTGTTATAACAACTGTTAGGGCAAACTATATCAAACATTAGATAAACTGTTTGAAATTATTTCAGAAGAGTATTTATACTCATGACACATAAATTCACAATACTGAATACTATAATTATACAAGTCCTATAATACTAAATAAAAGAGCTGTCGAATGATTGCCAATGAGACAACTCTACGCAAGAGACCAAAATAACACAGAAATTAACAACTATAAGTCACCCTACGGCCTTAAACAATGAGCTAAGACCATAACGTATTGTCAGCTATACAAGTAGTTTATTTTTTACAATATCAGAGCCAATGAAATGTTAAAATAAATAAATCCTAAATAAATTAAAAAAATATTTATTGAAGTAAATAATTAGATTTAGTTTTCACATCGAAAACTTATGAAATGTCGATTTTTAAAATAATTTCCAAAGGTCAAAGAAAAATAGTTTTCATGAATAAACCATAACAGCAAAAAATAAAAAATAAATAAAAAAATACAAAAACAATTTAGCCAAAAGAAAAAAAAAACATGACAACGCAAACAAACATTTACAATAGTGATTACAACTGATCTTGAACAAAACCATATAAGAATTTTGTATGACGCATCGAGGAAGATTTCAATGGTAGGACATAGTTAATTCTAATGCAATTTGGATGTAACAATTTTTTTCATTGGCTAAAAGTTGCCGTCAAATCCACAGTTGACCAGGCGTAACTAAGGAGGGACCAGCCATTTTGAATTGGTGAATCAACAAATGTTCGATTACTACTATATAATCGAAAATAAAACAACACCTACCTCGAATTCGCCGTTTTAATGTAATTTTATCCGAATTTGAAGCGTACAGGTAACGTAATAACGTCCAGTTGGCAAGTTTTCATTTGTATGACGTCACGTTTAGCCATGACGTCTTTGTGCCAAAATCATTCAAGAAGTTTCGCGGATTTTTTTTATTTGACATATTTAGACATTTTTTCAAGTTTTATCGGATTTTTTTCTTTTTGTAATGCATTAGAATCGGAATAACAGTACTGTAGTTGAAGAGTTGCCACCGTCAATTTTGATTTGACGGTCGCAAATCTCCGTTTTACGGTCTCCGCTACGCGTCGCCAGTAAAACTGCATTTGCGACCGTCAAATCTACAATTGACGGTGGCAACTCTTCAACTACAGTACTGTTATTCCTTAACTGTCCATAACAAATCTTAACCTAATTCTTTTTTTTCTTCAGAGAATCCATACAGGAGACAAACCATTCAAGTGTGAAGTCTGTGGACGAGCGTTCAGACAACCGGGAAATCTCACGAGACATCGTCTGACGCATACAACCGTAAAACCATACGTCTGCCCTACATGCAACAAAGCATTCAACAGAGCATCTAATTTACATACGCATATGCGCACTCATACCAACTTCAAACCATTTACCTGTCCGTATTGTGGAAAAGGTTTTCACCAGAAGATTGACATGAAAATTCATTGCTACACTCATACTGGTAGGTTCAAATGTATTTATATCTTTTCTCTTACATTGCATAAAACCAGTTTGCCCAGTGAAATTCTTTTGCCAATAAGTATAATGTTTGTTCCGAACGGTTTAATTGTCTCCGACTTCAACAAAGAAATATAATGTTTTTATTGATGATCTTCATCTGCAAATTTTGACGAGAAGGGAGTTTGCATGCCACATCTTTTGGAAATATAAGTGGCCACTTGGCACTTGCATGGCCACCAGAGTTATGAATGTTTTGTTTCTTGTTTGTTAGTTGCTTGTTCTTAATGTTTGATCTCATTTCTTATTTATTTTGTGTTTGTTTATTGTAGGTGAAAGACCACATAGATGCGATATCTGCGGTAAAGGGTTCACTTTAATCAGCACCCTCAATGCTCATCGACGAATACATACAGAACAGATGCCAGTAGCTGAATAGATTTCTGGGACCAATTGTAAATTAGTCCCATAAGATGCGGGTCCTCAACACTGCATGGACTATGGACTATTGATGCATTATTAAGAGTCAAAAACATACATAGCATGGAAAACAGCGACCAGATAAAATGTTGTTTTCTTAAAGCTTTATCATGGACTATTGGTGCATTATTAAGAGTAAAACAACATACATAGCATGGAAAAAAGCGACCAGATAAAATATTGTTTTCTTAAAGCTTTTTATCATGGACTATTATTGCATTATTCAGAGTAAAAAACCATACATAGTATGGAAAATAGCGACCAGATAAAATCTTGTTTTCTTAGAGATTTGTGTACTAGAAGTATATTGCTCTGAAGAGACTAGTCAGCATGAGAGAACTCATTTAATTAAAGGTGGTACCTAACACTACAGGGAGATAACTCTGTAAAGTCAGCTAAACGTTTTAATTACGTTGTATTGTAAAGGGAATATTAAGCTTCTCACTGATCAAAGTTGGCATTTGTCAAACTACTATATAACCAGAGCATTTTTTCTGACAAAACGGTTGGTTCAAAGTTTTTGATATTTTTATATTTTTGTTAAAGGTTCAAAGTAAATGCATTGTCAAAATTTTATGAAAATTAAACGAGCCAAATTAATTTTAGTGAAAGTGTTGGGTACCACCTTAACAGCTATGAAGTTGTATCATTCATTATTTAATTATGTACATGTTGTTGTAAAAAAAGGAAAGAGTGATCCTTATCTTGAGAATTAATTTATTCAGTAAAAATTGTATAAAATATGAAATTCATGGACATATTGTGACGTAAAAGTACAAAATGATATATGTACAGTCTTTCATATAAGTTATAAGAAGTTGATTAACTTCTTCACTTAGTGGATATTGGGCTCTCGTGTTTCAAACGTTAATTTAATACTTTTCAGCCTCAAAAACAAATTACTGGTAGTATTTATTGTTAAGTTTTATTTTTTTAATTTTGTGTGCGTAATTTATGGTATTGTGCAATGTTATTGTTAAGTTGTATATTGAATAAATGTGCTATTACAATTTGATTTCAACTTTTTCTGTAAAATGAGGAGAAGTGTATAACAATATAGAGAAGTTGGAGGTTGGTTAAAAGCGTATTATGTGATACTTCAATTTCAAAGCAATGAAGAAACATTAAAGATCGCTTGCAATACAGTTAAAATGTTTTACAATAATTCAATTCACAATCTTTTAACACTTGACGAAAGTGTCCTAAACTGTTATGGAAATGGACTTTTGTACTAATTGGCGTGGTATTCATGTAAAAGCAAACCAAACTTGAGGAATAGAATTTCAAGAAATGCATTTATCATATATCCGATACACCATATTTAAAATTCTTTTTCGAAAAAAGGCTTTTTAATTTTGATATTCAACCGCTACAAAAAGAAATATATCAATGTATTGAACCATGGCTGAAATAGTATATACACAAGACACAACATAGAAAACTAAACACAAAGCAAAACAAGTGTCACCCACCAAAAACATGAGGTGATCTCAGGGTGGCTGGAAGGGTAAGTATGGTCGTAAAAATTTATCAAATAACTAGCTACAAAAAATCTTGCAACCGCTGGTACATGTATATGCCATAAGCTCACTCATTTGCACAAGAACCTGGATTTACAAAGTAGCAGTAGACAAAATCAGCATTGAATTCAATTTTCACAGGTCCATATAAAAATAAAGATAAGGGTATGATTGCCAATGGGAAATCTTTCCACCAAAGACCAAATGACGTAGAAGGTTGGCAATTAAAGGTCATTGCATTCATAAATAAACTAAATTCATATTGCGCATAGAAATCTAAGAAGGCCCGAAATGAGGAATGAAAAACAATTCAAACAAAATAAGCTATGTATGCACAAGACAACAAAAGATTAACTAATATAATATACAGCAACAAACGACACCCACTGAAAATCATGATACTGTCTTTTAACAGGAACATTCATTATGTGGCCATATGGCAAAATTTGGGGTAATTTGCTAATTTGCATAGCGGTCATTTTGCCTTAACATGACAACAGCCATTACGATAGGATTATATAAGCCTTTTGCATAAAAATGCCAATATGCCAATACCTAGTATGTCGAATGAACAATTTGTTCGCATATAGGTGCATTGTACATGTTTTAAGGCTTCTGTCCGTGAACAGATGGACATTGTTTACTCTGAAATCTTTCGGCCGTTTTAGTTTTAAAATCTGAAGCGTAACCATAGTATAATTGCTATATGAGATCATATGAAATGACTGAAAATCGTGATTTGTTCGCATATAGGGAAACACCTTGTAGGTTGTATATTAAAGTAACATAACTTTTAAATTACCTGCTTTCTTAAGTTTTCGGCCAAATTCTTTTTAAAACATGATGATTTCAACCTTTCCCTTTCGTTAATATTTAAGCATTTTCCCTTAGAATTACACAATTTGTTTGGTAAATATCCACAAAAGAAATTTTTTAAAGATACATTAGTTTTACATATATGACGGAAAAGGACTGCAGTATCCGCAAATTTAAAGTAATTTTAAGCTAAGGGAAGTCATTTGATAAAAAAAACAAAAGGACAAAGTCAAGTGGTGCAAATCATTTGAATAGAGTATCTTTGATTTTGCCATATGCGGTGTTAATTAATTTTCGGAATGGTGTCTTCGCGTGCATATCATAAAATCTTTACGATTGTTAAACAAGTTGACGGATTAAATATAATGTTGTTGCTCTCTGCTTTTACGACAATGGTGTCGCCTGCTACCAGTTCTACAGCTCCCATTCCAGATCCCGATGTGGCAGCGTGCAATGGAGATTGCTCAGTACCACTACTCGTATACAAAACGGAAATCACCTGGGAGTTTCTGAATATTTTAATATAAGCGGAGGTAGTACCAGTTATTAAATTCATAAATACAACGTACAGTCCACTTTCTCTGCACGTGAAAACTCCCGTTTTGGTAAAAGCTGATAAGTTCTGTATTCCTTCGTGAAACAAAACACGTGGAAACTTGATGACATCAGATATGCTCATTGTTGAATAGCTTATCGCTGTACAAGATGTCAATGCAACTGAAAAAATGAAAGTAATAGAACATGTCAATATGTTCAATCAAAAAATTATCAATTATGTGTGTAACTGATTCAAAACCACTTGGAATGCCCGTACACTAAATAACTTAATGGCGAACCGTATATTGTAATTCTTGCACTGTGAAATACGTTACTTTACTGTACGCCAAAGTTACAACTATTACCTACTTGCAAGATGATATTATTTTTCGCCTTGCAGCTTGAGCGGCCAGTTTATTTTTGGAGCATTTCCTGTGCGATCGATATAGGATATAAGTTTTAATAGATGAATTTTTAGAAAAAGGCCATTTTGAATTCTTCAAATTAAAGCATATTGCAGTATATTAATCTGTGCGTTTGACTGACTGACTGACAATCATCGAGAGCGATTCAAGAATTATACTTTATTTCCCGATGAAATACAAAAATTACGCGTCCTGTTCCAATGTTTTAAAAACGCGAAGTGGTGTATTTCTGTACCAAGTCAGACTATCAATGTGTTGTTTTTCTTTTAAAGTTTATTGAGGAATCGGATTCTGGTGGTTTGTCTGTGTTGTGTGAAAGTTTAACGATTCCCTGGTGTTTAATTATAGGTGAGATTTCAAGCGATTCTTTCAAAATGTGCAATATTTTCAGAGATTTCATTGTCGATGTTTCACGGTGTTATGCGATGCTTTTAGCGATTCTAGTTTTCCTTGTTGCTGCATTATATTAAAAAAAAAAAGACATTCGCGGCAAAGGTCGCAAAATAATTGAATTAGCGCTGGTGCATTTTACAGACTCGTTTTGGTGAAAGTGTTGTTTGCATGTTAAAGTCACAATCACTTCTAAAATCGTAAATATACGTTGATAGAGGGTCTTCCCATGGATAGAAACATGCACGTGCCTTTGCCGATGCGGCTTTAATCAAACATCGATCTATGAATCTATACATATTCAACTCAATCGGACGACTTACCTTTAGATGACATTGTTTTGACCTTTTGTTGCAGGGATTCCTGTGTCATGTTAATACGCCTAAAGCTTTGATTCACACTTTGTTCATTATCGTTACTTTTCCTAAGAAGTGCGATAAAGTCCTGTTTCCGGGCAATACTATCTAACTTCAAGTCATTTACGTCACCCTTCAAAATGTGAAGCTCATGTGTTAACTGAGAACAATCCGAGGTTGAATTATTGATTTGCTTCAATTCCGAAAAACTGTTTACATTTTTTAGTGCGTTTATATCTTTTTCTACTGCAAGTGTCCTTTTTGAATAATCAATTTGTTCTTTTAAAACAACTTCATAATTGACAGCCAACAAATCGGTTTCATTTTGTAAGTTTTGAAGGATTATGTCAGAACAAGCATATGTTTTGTTCTCTAATAAATTGATTTTTGCTTTCATAATTAAGTTTTCCTGTTCGACAGCAAACATTCGCTCATGTATCTTCGTAACGTACTGTTCCAAACGTAACCTGGATTGTCGTTCTTGGTATATCATATCCATTAATGTATTGTAGTGACTGTCGGTTAAAAAGGCTCCATTGTTAGTCCCAGCTGATCGCGTTGTTTTATCATTCACCAAAAAGGAAATCGAAAAATCAAACACCAGAGCAAAAAACACAAGTGATTTAAAACCTCTCATATTCGTTTCTGTTCTTCAGTTAACTGATAAGTGTGTTAAAAATAGTAATGTAAACTTCCTTGTCGGTTTTAAATTCTTCTATTTCTATGTATGTGTCAACTGTTTTGTGGATTTTTACTGATAAAGATACATTTATTGATTATTGCACTTCAGACTTACCATAAACGAACATATGTTTATATATATATGTTGTGTACAAGTTATCATTTTGTACAAATTATAATTTGTACAAAAATATTGTACAAATCATAATTTGTATTTGACTTTGTACAAATTGTAATTAGTACAAAAAGTGATTGTGCAAATTACAATTTGTACAAAATTTGACTCAAATTCACTTATATCTTGTACAATAATTTATGGTATGGATCTTGTCATATAAAAGCATTGATACACACCAAAGAAGTTGTATTCCATGACCACACAATCAAACTTATTAACAAAATACAGAAATATTTCTGTATCATTGTTTGAGTATGTGAGTGAATTATGGCAATGGGAATAACACGGAATCATTAGCTTTTCACATTCCTATGTGCCTCCAAAATAGATAAAAAAAAAATCCTGCTTTTATAGCGAATATGGAAGTGCACAAATGTTGTTGTGAAAAAATTTCCTATAGCAGTTCAGATACTGTACCAAAATTCTCCAGATGCAATTATTAGACAAATATATCGGTGACTAGTTGTGGTATGATCATACTGACATTATACCCAATAGCAAGTTCTTATAATTTCTGTTTTGATTTCATGGTGATTTGTCTTGGATCTGTTGGTCAGACAGCACACGGTTCCTGTCACATATGATTGGTTTTTCAACGTTAGTGTTATCCTAATTGCTTCAATTTCTACATTGTTCTATGATACTATCAAAATTGTCACTGAGGCCAATTTTTATGCCCCACCTACGACAGTAGAGGGGCATTATGTTTTCTGGTCTGTGCGTCCGTTCGTCCGTTCATCCGTCCGTCTGTCCCGCTTCAGGTTAAAGTTAATACTATCTGAATTTTCAATGTGGCCAATTTCTATTTAACTATCACGAGTTCTTAGCGAGGCCAATTTCTAATATATTTTCATAATTTATATTCGGCTATAATAATTAACTAGCATGCATGTACCAATTACATTTGCTGTCTCTAGGTGTTTTTGCATTTGAAATAAGGTTTAGAAGGTTCTATAGTGTGTATATATTATTTTTTATAACACAATCCATACTATAAATTATTGTACAAGTTAAAAGTGAATTTTAGTCGAATTTTGTACAAATTGTAATTTGTACAGGCACTTTTTGTGCAAATTACAATTTATACAAAGTCAAAATACAAATTATAATTTGTACAATTTTTTTGTACAAATTATAATTTGTACAAAATTATAACTTGTACACAACATATATACTATATAAAAGTAAATAGTTATTCTGCGTCATTTGGTCAATGTTGAAGAATTCTCTAATTGGCAATCATAGTGTAACGGTTGTTGGTTCTGGATTTTATACTATTTTTTATGCGGCGTTTTGCATTTGCGCCGATCTGCATTTCATTTGCGCCGATTTTTTATGTTGTTCCTACTATCAATACAGTTTGACTTTTTTCACAGCCAAGCTTTTGTTGATATCTGCTTTTTGTGGTGACAAATAGGACCAACGTTACGAAGGAAGTGCTTCGATTGGGTAATCCAGGAGCGGATCCCCGTCAAACACAACCAAAACATAAATATTTCGGTGAGCTCGTATGATTTTTATACTTTAAATACTGATATTTTTTTTTAATTTTACAAACAATTGAGCAGACGAAATTTTGCATTTGAAAAAAAAATATAGTTCTCGTCACCAAATTAAAATTTGTATTTATATCATAATAATTTGCATATAATTGGACTGTTTTATGTAATACTTGTTCTTTTTACAAGTGCCAGTCTGGCTAAGAATCAGGCAGTGGTGAAAACATGACAAAAAAACCCACCCAATTTGACATTGATTTCAGTTCATAATGTGTAGTTATGCACAAAAATAACATTCATTTCCATTTTCTGTTCTGGTAATAGAAGATACAATTTGGTTGAAATGCACTAGAAATTAACAAATAAGGGGAGATAACTCTGTAATTTGCTATCATTCTAACCAATTTTCTAATGAAGTTATTTGATATTACCAGACACACACAAACGAAAGACTAATACTTTTTAACTAAGAATGATGGTTAGTATTGAATAGCATGATTAGCTTGGTAGGTTTTTTCTAACCATATTTTAATTTTTACCTAAATTGCCTGATTCTTACAAAGACTGGCACTTAAGAATACAGAATTTCTCAGTCCAAAGAGTACATCGATAGGAGGTACAAATAATTACGAAAAAAGCTACTGAGAAAATATTAATCCAGTTCAAAAGAATTAAAAACTTTGTTTTTCAAAAACTAGGAACTGTAAAATTTACTTGCATTCTCCCATATTCTGCGTCAAACTTTAATCAAGAAAGAGGTCATAAAACAGATACTTTTTTAGAAACAGACGAGTTTATCAAACAGGAAGTTTAGCTTTTAAACACACAAATTGAACAGTTAAACACATCTGTTGGGAGGAATACGCTTAAAATTTCAGACAGATACTAGTATTATTAAAACAAGATCACACAACAGACAGCATATTAATTTTCACCTAAGAGACGGGCTTCATCCTAAAGGAATATTAGCACAAAAGTGGTTGAGAAGGTTACAACGTTTGCCAAAAGTGTTGGTCAGATAGGGAATCATTTTTAGTACACGTCGATCGACAGGAATTACAATCTTTATAAATTGCAATTGAATAACAGACATGAATGCGATACAGTAATCGAGACGGGTAATGATAGAAGAGTTAGCGAAGATTCCCAGCCTAATGGTGATCAGTTAGGTATAACAATGCTTAAAGTTTAAAAAAAAGAATGGATAATGACATGGAAACCTTGGCTGACATCATAACTAATATGTTTAGAAAACAAGATGTGGTTTCTGCCAATACAATGCAACTAGTCTACCAACAAAGCAGAACTTTAGAAGAGTTGAATAAAAAAAAATCAATACCTTTTTGCAGAACCGGGAGACATTAAAATATGATCATAAGAGCACAGGAAAAAGCACTTCCAGTTACACAGACAACGATTTCTCTTGATCTTCTATTTGTTCAATGTATAGATTATTTGACGCCAATTATGAACACCGAGACCCTAAATTATGTGAAAACAAACCAGTTGACAGTTTCTAGGGTGGTCAAGGGAACAGTCCCAGACAATCTCTGTTCGATCAAGATAGCAAGCCGACATCAGATTTACAGGTTGGTCGTAGGAACAGTCCCAGACCTACTTCATTCAATTTAGATGATGACAAACAGACCGGGAGTTTGCAGTTTGGTAACGGAAACAGTCGCAGGCCAACTGCGAACTCACCAATGCAGAAATTGCTGAAGAAGTAAGGCGATTAGTTTCTAGAGCATACCCAACAAGCTATAGTAGTATCGAGCTACAAGAGGAACTAGCAACGGAACACTTTTTGAAGGTCCGGAAGAATCCCAAAATAGCATATGAAGCTTTAAATCGTCGACCTAAGACTATCTTCAGCACTAGATATTGTATTACAACTACAACACAATGACCATGCTACGTTGGGAAGAAATGTTAATTTGAGTACAAACAACGTTTCAGACGCGCTACCTGGAAAGACGAGAATGACGTAGATGAAAACAGTTATGACCAATATGTAGACATGGAAACTGTTAGACATTTGGCAACTTCATTTCGGAAACCAGATAACCAAAGTTTACAGAATGAAACCATAGCTCGTAGAGATCTTTAAGAAAGGTCCATGCTGACAGATTCAAAACCAACTTCCTCGACAACACAGCCAACGGGATGTTATTTTTGTGGCGATAAAGGCCATTATAAACGTGATTGTTCTTACAGATCACGATCCCCCTATCAGGAGACAAGATACTGGTCGTGAAAGGAGACCTGAATATAAGATCGGCAGGGGACACGGTTTATTTAGTCCAATTCAATTCAATGGCAATAAGGTCTATGCCGTAGCAGATGTAACGATACTTTCAAGATCTTTTGCAAGTTATATTGGGTTGAGCGGTACTACGAGTATGAAAGCTTGATCGTTGAATGTAGACAACGGATAAAAATGGAGGCTGACATGAATGTGGTTGCAAAGCGTAGACTAAGAAAGACAAAGATCATTTGGCAAGTGTTCATGAGATGAGAAACGATATCTTAATTGGACTGGACTTTTTGACAGAAGTAGATGGTATAATAATGGCCAGCAAGGTGATCGGCTGATAAAAGATGAGCTTATTCCAGGAAGGTATCGAAAAGAAACTGATTACCAAATATCTAGAGTTACGGTTGCAATTGAAACCACGTTGGACCACATGGCAGAGACACATGTGATTTGACAGATTGACTGTTGTGTTGTTGGTGTTTTGGACCCGGCATCTTTACAAAACAGCTGCCACACTGGATCCTTTTACAGGAAATGATATGAAAAATACCAATTAGAGTAATCAATCCAACGCAAAAGAAAGCTTGTAGAAATAGTTGTGATTGACAGTGGGGATCCTGATACCTATAACAGAGACATCGAAATATCTGATTATGCAGACATTTTGCTAGAATATTTATAGCCTATTATGGATTCAACGGGAGACAACCTTACATCTGACAAGGAAAAAGAGGTTGCGAGAATTTTAATGGAATTCAAAATCATATTTGCTAAGAACGATGAAGATCTTGATTGCTTTTCTGGTATTCAACATCAAACAAAGACTGGCGAAGCTAGGCCAATTCCTCACCCACTCAGACGCACTCCATTAAGGATTCCAAAGTGAAGAAAAAGCGCACCTCGACAACTGTAAGTTGTACCGTCTCATCCTAAATGGTCAGCACCAGTTGTTCTTGTGAGGAAAAAGATGGAGGTATAAGATGGTGCATTGACTTTAGGAAAATCAACGCAGTAACTAGCAAAGACTCGTTTCCTTTCCTGAATATCGAAAAATGTTTAGACACCTTAGCAGGAGGGAGTGTATTTTTCACACTGGACCTTCAGAGTGGGTACCATCAAATAGAAGTTGCACCCAAGATCCATGCAAACCAGCATTCATAACTCGTTACGAACTGTTTGACTACAATCGAATGCTGTTTGAGATATTTGGAGCAACAGGAACCTTTCATCGGGTACTGGAATTAATCCTACGATTTCTGCAGTGGAAAATGGTTCTTATATACCTTGACGATGTGATAATATTCAGTCCGGATAATGAATCCCACATAAGTCACCTTACTCATGTATTTAGTGATCATGGTCTCAAATCAAACCCATCAAATGTTAACCGTGTCTAAAGAGAGTTCTGTTTCTTAGACAGTATGTCAGTGCAAGGGTTATAGAGACTAATGCTGGAATTACCGATACTCAAAAGATTGACCAGTTCCCTCAAATGTTAAGGAGCTGTATACATTTTTAGGATTAGCATACTACTACCGGCAATTTATTTCAAAATATGCCGATATTGCTGGTCCCTTGTACCGTTTACTACCCAAAGGATATACGTGTACATGGCGGAGAGACCAACAGCTGGTATTCAACTCGCTAAAGACTCTCCTAACGTCAAAGCCTATTTTAGATAAACTATTTCCGGAACAGACATTTATTCTTGACACAGACATTTATTCTTGACAGACATTTATTCTTGACACAGACGCATCAAACACTTCAATTGGAGCTGTTCTGTCACAGATACAGGAAGGTGTGAAAAGAGTTATAAGCTACGCCAACCGACGTCTTAGTCCCGCTCAGAAGAAATATTGTGCGAATCGTAAGGAGTTTCTTGTCGTGGTATCTTTTACAAAGAAATTCAATCATTATTAACTTGGACAAAGATTCCTTTTGAGGATAGACCATAGCTCCCAAATTTGGCTCTTCCGTTTCAAGAGCCGGCAGGGTCAACTTTCTCGCTGGCTAGAACAGCTCAGCCAATTTGACATATTATTCCAGCATCGAATTAGAAAAGACCAGTGCAACGCTGACGTGCTGTCTCGATATCCAGAGACAAGTCATGTTTGTGACTGCTATAAAGCAGGAATGGACCCGCCAACATTGCCATGCTATGGCCGTTAAAACTGCACACACAATTGGAAAAATTTAAAGCAGACGTTGATGATGTCTTTCCAATAGCCACGAGAAGAATTACAGCAACTGATCCAAATGATAAAATAAATAGTCAGTGTACATGAATAGAGGGCTATTCGCGCATGCAACTTCCATTACAACAACTTAAAGATTCAATCACTAAGAACTTAATTGAATGGATGAAACACGGACCTCCAGAACGCAACAACATAGTTAAAGAATGTCCTGTCTTAAGACATTATAGGCTTTGCTTCAACAACTTAGCATGAGAGATGGAATCGTTTGCTAGTATAAATGGAAAACAATTGATGATGAAAAGGAGCTATTAATCGTTCTGGGGAGTTTAAAGAAGGAAGTTTTAGAAGTATGTCACCAATCAGTACTTGTAGCGTATCATGAAATTAACCGCACAGTTTAAAAGGTTCTAATATTTTTTTTATTGGTATGGCATGAGAAATGACGTAGCTTCTTATATATCTTTCTGTCAGCAGTGTGATGAAGCCACAAAAGCTAGCCATGCACCAATGTAAACTTATCAGACTGGAGTACCAATGGACCGTATACAGCTAGATATTATCGGACCATTCCCAAATTCCCGTCGAGGAAGTAAATATGTGTTGGTTCTTGTGGCCAGTTCACAAGTGGACAGAACATATCCGGGAGCAGACCAAACAGCTGAAACCGTTGCAGAAACAGAGGTTAGCGATTTTTTTCTCTTTGGAAACCGTTAGAAGTCCACACAGATCAAGGTAAAAATTTCAATTGTGGCTTAATGCGACGACTAGGACAACTACTTGGATAGGCAAAAACAAGAACAGCGCCTTATCACCCTAGTTCAAATGGATTAGTTGAAAGATTTAACAGGATATTGTTACACATGATGAGATGTTTTGTCATTCAAAGTAAAGATAATTGAGATACGTAAACATATGTATTTATCAAACAGGTGCATATCAAAGTACTCCTCACACAAGCACTGGATTGACACCTAACAGACTTATGTTGGGCCGTGAGGTAAACATTAAGGCTGTTTTGCAAAAACTTATTTTTGGAATAAAAGAGAAATCAAATGGTGACTATGAAGACTATGTTGATAGATTGTCTTCTTCTTTACAGATCTTGTCTACGCTATGGATATGGCAAAGAAAATAGGAAAAAGCCCAAAGCTCCAAGCTCAATGAAAAGAAACTTATGTGGTTAGCAATCGTTTAGATAAATTTGATATGAAATCGGTAATTAAAAGACTACCACTGTGTTGTACCATGCTAGATTACCTCTTTAGATAACTTGCAAGCGAAGAAAAATGAAAAACATTGAAGCGGGTGTGCTTAATATCCCCAAAATAGAAACCTTCCTACACGAAATTATTACAGATAAAGTATCAGACATTGATGAGGTAAGCTTGAATGATTCAAATGTGCCACTTGCCGACTTGGGCCTAGGACACAGGATCCAGTCTCAGTAGGGACTGTGAATGAGATCGATAGGCAATCAAAGGAAATGGTTGCCGTAATTTTTGATGAATATGAAGCGTTTACCGACATTGAATCTGACAGTGCTTGTTCACACTATATGGACTTCATATACAGGAGTGTGCTCCTTACGCAGAAACTGCTCCAACAAAGTTATGAGGAGGACAGATTAAAATTGACACTCCGTAAATTTTATGGACACCATCACGAATTGGGGGATCCATACGATGTGTCTTTGACCAAACTAGCTAAGGACATTTTTACCACATGGTAGATTGTGGTTTGTCATTATGTCGTCTAATCTTTTAATTACCAAACGTGACTTATTACCGATTGTGACTGTTTTACTGAGTGTGAATTCGCATTACTATAAGACGTGGTACGGTACTTGTCTATCCCAAACTCATGTATTCAGTTTAAATGTTTAATGTTAAATATGTGATTCTCATCGGATTTTGTCAAATGTGTTTACGACTTTCTATTATATTTATGTGTTATGGTGAAGAAAATTAATCACCGCCTTCGTTTATTAGATTTGATTTTGTTCAACGTAATCAGTACGATATTTTATGTTTGAAGTTAGATTCAAAACAAACCGGACATAGCTTTATAATATAGTTAATTGCTACCCTAGTTTGCTATTAATAAGTATTGAAAAGTGCATTGTTTTTAAATGCAATATCAGTATTTAGTTCTAATATAATCTTAAACCAATCCTAATTCTATCTTATTCATTCTAATGTGACATCATTTTTCCTTTTTTGATGATCTGTTTTATAAATTCAAATGACGCCATTTTTCATCATTTTTTACAGTTTCAAATATGACGTCACTTGGCGTTGAGGTTTAAACTTATTCGGATGTGCCTACTAGTGATGCAAATGTTTGGTTATGTAATGTATTTCAGTTGTTTCCTGTAATTAGTTAATACTTCAGTTTTATCATGGTCATCTTTTGTATAGTCTTTTTATAAAATTAACTGTTTGCAAAAGTATAAATTATTCTTAATACAGGGATGTTCTGGTAACTAACAGAAACCCTTGCCGTTTTTGGAACAACTTTTTTATCTTTTGATCCTAGATGCTGTTCAACTTTGTACTTGATTCGGATTTCAAACTTTCGTATCTGGGCGTCACTAGTAGGTCTTGTGTGGTCAAAATGCACTTCTGGCGTATTAGAATTCTACTTTAACTTGTTGCCTTTTGTTAGCTGTTGTTCGTGTGATTCTTTGTCAATAGTGTTCTCCAATTTATTTATAGTGTAGTCCTGTGGTGTTGTGTTGTCATTTTGATGTTATATTCTACATGGCCATAAAAGTGCGAGGTTTGGCATGCTACAAAACCAGGTTCAACCCACCATTTTTTCTTTTAAAAATGACCTGTACCCCTTCAGGAATATGGCCATTGTTATATTATAGTTCGTTTCTGTGTGTGTGTTACATTTTAACGTTGTGTCGTTAGTTTCCTCTTTTTTTTTTAGTGTAAATTCACATTACGATAAAACGTGTCACGGTACTTGACTATCCCATTTCCAAATTTATGTATTTGGTTTTCATGTTATAATTTTTATTCTCGATGGATTTTGTCTGATGCTTCGTTCCATTTCTGTGTGTGTTTCATTTTAGTGTTATGTCGTTGTTCTCCTCTTATATTTTATGCGTTTCCCTCGGTTTTAGTTTGTTACCCCGATTTTGATTTTTGTCCATGGATTTATGAGTTTTGAACAGCGGTATTCTTCTGTTGCCTTTATTTAAGGAAAGGATTAAAAGATCAAACCATCATTTCATTTAATCAGACTATACAGCGTTTGGATTCAGGAGTCAACATAACCGAAAATACAATCAAGGATTCAACAATACCAGATACCGAAACAGAACAAAAGGAGATTATGTCCCTTGATTCGGGGACACTGAGTCCAGTCTTAAGTGGAAGTTAGACAAATGTAAACGTAAGCAAGACGACAAAGTCTCTTAATGATGCCTTAAATATAAAGATTTCAACTAAGATAACTGTTAAGATTCTAGTGAGTCGAGGACACAGGCTCCAGACTCACATGGGAATCATCAGATGACGAAAGAAGAGCACACACCTAGAATCAGATACGGACGCGAAATATACCAACCGTTACGTTTCAAAGATGGACAATAAACATTGTGCAAAAATTAGAGATATTCTTATTTAGAACAGTCTTTTTATGAAGAAAGGGGAAAAGTATAACGGTTATATTGGGTTCGGGAGTGTATACTAGTTTTTATGTTGTTTGTTCGATCAATAAAGTTTTAAGCACTGCAGACGTCTTTTTGTCACAGCCAAGCTTTTGTTGATATCTGCTATTTGTGGTGCCAAATAGGATCCACGTTACTAAGGAAGTGCTTTAGGCATCACAATACCACTAAGGCTTAAACAATTATAATTATTAACACTGTGAAGGACGAATTTGCCATTCTGAAAATTATAATTACTTGAGAGACAAATTACAATTTTTTGCTAATTTTAATTATAATTTCAGTTCACTATTGATGGTCAAATTGCTATCGAAATACATTTCAAAAGGGAGTTTAAGTCTGACATTTCTTATTGAGATCTAAAAAAAAACCTAAAGTTACCATTCGAACGGGAAAGTTAATGTTGGTTATAAATAAAATAAAACGTTTTCATTAAATTAGGCAACCTCAATTTTTTCAGTGTAATTTGGGGTGGAAAAGAAGGGATATGTATTCACGTTTGTTCCCCACACGATATATTTAGTACATTGAATTAAATTTAAGTATACTAACATAATTTTGTTTGATTTTTAAAATTGTTAATATATGTTATAGAAATTACTCATAGCCAGTTTATTACAGAGGTATCGATAATTTCGCTAAATTTCATACACTAACAGGGTAAAATAGAAAATTGCTGAGAATATCTGGCATTATAGAATCTAAATCATATTAATTAAAGATTGTTTTATCCATTAAATAGAGAACTCAGGTGGCATTCAGTGCTGTACTTTGTTATTAGAGACCTTTTTGATACGTTTCACAAACTTAACATCTTTTGTATAATGTACACAACACTATTTGATTCTTTTAAGATCTAAATCTTCGACACAAAATATCATAAAATTTCATTTTCAATAAAAAACAAAATAACCTGTAACTATCTAAACCGACATGCCTAATGCACGTGTTTTATTAAAGAAAGACAAATTACAGTGTTACTTCCAATAGATTGTTGATTTCGACAGAATGTCCTATGTCCTATTTCTCAAGATGGTACATAACACTGCATATTTTGTTCCTGTCGAAGGTCAAGGTTCCCTCCATGTGCTCCAGCTTCCTCCTCCAGCAACACCATGTTGCTATGTTAATCCTCTGTGTGAGGGGAGTTGCGTTAAGCATGGCACGGACCAACAATCAATCATACGTGCAGAATGGACAGGTTGACCTGACCAACAATCAATCAAACGTGCAGAATGGACAGGTTGACCTCTAATGATAGTTTGTGGTGTTATATGTGCAAAATGTGTTTATTCAAACTTGGATACAAGCATCATGCATATAGGCAATGCTATGAATAAAAATCAACTTGGAACATATGCACGTGTATCCGACGGTATCTTATGTATAGCAATAAAATGCATAGATCAGGTCTCAATACCCATACTATGCTAAAATTTAGTCAATCCGAATTCTGGTATTCCGTTTATAGTTTACCCTTATTTCTCAATTCGTTCTGTGTTATAAAATTTGAAATGATAGAATATATGAGCAACATCATCTGCAGAAAACCAATCATAACGCAACTGTTGTTTTGAAAATATTTTCACGATTGCGTGCATACGACGTGTATAAGCGCTAAAACCTAATAGCTATCGACTGGCATGAATGCTAAGCAATAACTTTGTTAAGGTGGACTGGTACCTAACACTACAGGGAGATAACTATCAGCTAAACGTTTTAATCATGCACGTCCTATTGTTTATGAAATATAAAGCTTTTCAATGATCAAAATTAGTCAAAATGCTCCGTATCCAGTGAAATTTTTCCGTGAAAAGTGATTGGTTCAAGTTTTTTTTATTTTTTTTCAATTAAAGAATGAAGTAAATATTTTGCCTAAATTTTAGAGAAAAAATTAACGAGGGAAGTGCAGAAACTGCCGAAGTCCACCAATGCGTCTTCAAATACAGCGGGAGAGAACAAATAAATTTAAAGGACTTATCGGTAATACAGGAAAATTAGAGATAAATCAAATTTTAAATAATAAAGCCGATTGTTGGATCTCCTCCCTCCCCCATTTCAGTTGATCAGAGATGTTACCTCCTCGAACATCACATCGCCATATATAGTGGATTCCAATAACTGTAAATATATATCATAACCATAGCATTTCGACTGATGATAATTTAGCGAATCGATATAGCACGTTTTACTGAAAGAAAAATGAACTAAAGTACATGTTATATCCATCGATGCTAAACAAAATTGTCACGTATACAAATAAAAATAAGAGGATGCGGTATGATTGTCAATTAAACAAATCTAAACAAAGACCAAATGGAGTAGATTAGATGACTATAGGTTGATCACTGTACGGTTTTCACCAGTTGCTTTCTTATGACTATCTGGCAAACGGGGCGACGGAGTGCGAATGACCTCGAAATGTTCTGGTACCAAGTGCACAGTTTTGGAGTATAACACGAAATCTTATCAGTTTTCTTACCTGGGCTTCATAAAATGAAGCTTCGGTTGCCAGGTGTTACCTTTCCACGTCAGTTTTAATCTAGCGTCATACTACAGTACATGATATATAAGGCATGGAGATGTTGTTTTTATAGATCAGCTAAGCCCAGGTGCCGTGTGGTCTAGCGGGACGGCTACAGTGCAGGCGATTTGATGTCACGATATCTCAGTAGCATGGGTTCGAATCACGGCGAGGGAAGAACAAAAAATTTGCGAAAGCAAATTTACAGATTTCACATTGTTGGGTTGGTATACAACTGGTCTAAACATCAACCCAACAATGTTAGATCTGTAAATTTGCTTTCGCAAATTTTTGTTCTTCACTCGCGGGTTTTCGAATCCATGCTACTGAGATATCGTGACACCGAATCGCCTGCACTGTAGCCGTCCCGCTAGACCACATGACATCCTTGAAGCCCAGGTATATATAACTCGTCTTAACATCAACCAAACAAAATGTTAGGTCTGTAAATTTGCGTTCGCAATTTTTTGTTCTTCCCTCACCGGGATTCGAACTGAGAAGATGGTATGGTTACAGATCTTTTGGCAAATTTAGTTTAAGAGGGGTCATATACAGCACAAACAAAATTTCCCAAAAGAGCGAAAAAAACACTTTTTTAACAAAACGCATTTGACTAAATGGTCGAACAACTGATGTTCTTCAACCCTGGTATATATCAGTAATTCGTTTAAAAAGCGACAATCCCTTCAACACGGCCGTAGACATGATTTGAATTAATGAAATTCTTAACTGTGTATTTATAGGCGAACATACGTAACAACTATGTTTTACACATTTGAATTATAATTGAATGGGTTTTTTTTTTATGTCAAAACGGTAAGACATTGAAAAATCATATTTATTACAATGCAGCACTTAAAGCTCAATAAAACCGATGATCTTATCTTAACTATCTGTTTCTGAACTGAAATGTTACAAATCCTTTCAAGCTGGGAATTTATATTCTACTGATGTCTCGATAACTCGTATCTCATCGTCAATACGGATGGTAGGAACGATAACTCGTATCCCATCGTCAATATGGATGGTAGGAATTGCAATCATTTTAACTGGTCTGGATTTCTTGACCTTTTTGTACTTTGATTTACAGATAACGGATTCCATCAAATATTGCTCTTTTCTTTCATTGGTGTATTTCCTTGTGAACAATTTTATTTATAACAATTTGATCTTGGTATTTTTTTCTTTAAATGAGTTTATTTTATGGAGCTCTTAGATAAAAAGTGAACTGATTATTCTGGCATAAACGTGGGCTAGATTGTCAGCGCTAAAATTTCTTCTAGTAATGTTAGATGTTTTCGCTTAAATTCTTGCGACCCCCACTAACTAGGGAGAAATGCTTGTTGAAAAAAATAAAGCAAGTAAATTAGTTTTTTTCTCCACCGTAAGTACTGGAAATGTTTGCTTCCATGCAGTACATAGGTATTCTCCTATTAACGGGTAAGTGTGCTTTTCAGACAATTTCGTCAAAATAGTAAATAGTAAATCTATCTCATTTTTATTGAGGTGATGATGAGAGTTGTATATACATATGGCCTTAATCGTTGTTGGAGCCCGTACGGTGACCTATAGTTGTTAATTTCTGTGTCAATTGGTCTCATGTGGATAGTTGTCTCATTGGCAATCATAACACATCTTCCTTTTTATATTACTTGACTGTACAGCCCTCAATAAAGAAAATACATACTGTCTGAGATAGAATATAAGACATATCTTTATAAACCAATAACAACAAACTGACCCATACAGTACACAGAAAGTACATCAGTTAGTGCGCTACAGACGAAATTGATAGACAGAACGCACTAATAACTTGAAATCGTGATACTTTAGCGATTTGTCGATATAAGCTTTATAAGGTTTACGCTCATAAGAGTCCAATACTAAGTAAAAACTAATAAAAAAAATGTTATGATTCTACATATTTATAAAAAAAGTAGTAAAAGATAAATAGCTTTGAAGCAACATTATTCGAATCTTTTGTTCGTGTATAATTTAAAATATACAAATGTTTTTTTTTATCAAGTTAAAAAAAAAAAGTGTCAAGAGTAGTAAAAAAACTAATGTATCACCCTTTTCCAATACACACACACTCACAACAAGCAAATGATGAATGGCTGATTTCTTAATAAATTTCTATTTTTTATCCAAAAAAAATGTATCTAATGATTTCAGTTTGGTCCTTACTGTCCTGTTTATATTCTGTGTGGATTTTTATATTGTAATAACATACAAAGAACAACCTAATAAACTATAATATGTTAGTTAGTATAACACGGAAAACTAAATGTAATAGATGTTAATGTCTCGCTTGATTAATACATTTAGTTGTTATCTTATAAAACACATACGTATGAAACAAAATACAGAATATATTTGTAATCTAATAAAATACACACGTATGAAACAAAATACAGAATATATTTGTAATCTAATAAACTACACACGTATGAAACAAAATACAGAATATATTTGTAATCTAATAAACTACACACGTATGAAACAAAATACAGAATATATGTGTAATCTAATAAACTACACACGTATGAAACAAAATACAGAATATATTTGTAATCTAATAAACTACACACGTATGAAACAAAATACAGAATATATTTGTAATCTAATAAACTACACACGTATGAAACAAAATACAGAATATATTTGTAATCTAATAAACTACACACGTATGAAACAAAATACAGAATATATTTGTAATCTAATAAACTACACACGTATGAAACAAAATACAGAATATATTTGTAATCTAATAAACTACACACGTATGAAACAAAATACAGAATATATTTGTAATCTAATAAACTACACACGTATGAAACAAAATACAGAATATATTTGTAATCTAATAAACTACACACGTATGAAACAAAATACAGAATATATTTGTAATCTAATAAACTACACACGTATGAAACAAAATACAGAATATATTTGTAATCTAATAAACTACACACGTATGAAACAAAATACAGAATATATTTGTAATCTAATAAACTACACACGTATGAAACAAAATACAGAATATATTTGTAATCTAATAAACTACACACGTATGAAACAAAATACAGAATATATTTGTAATCTAATAAACTACACACGTATACAAAATATTATACTGATGGTTATTTTACAGATAAACATCGCCGATGTTTTATCAATATGTTTATATACCGTTCTACAGAAAAAGTAATTCCGTGGTAATCTGATCTCTACAGTGCATTACTGAACAGCCGTAGATAAAGGTTATAGGCATATTAAACCTGTTGCAGTGCCAACGCGTGTATACATACTGTGCTAATATATACGTTAATTATTTCAAGGTTTGCGATTTATGAGATCTAATTATTGGTAATAAGAAGGACATACGAAAGTGATTTTTTTCGGAATCATTTCGAGTGTGAAGTTGAGTTTGACCCGCTGTTTTTCGTGACCTCTTAGGATTTTTTATTGGAATTTAGTAATTTTATAATATAGTGTTCTGAATGGGATGTAATTATTGTTTCCAGAGCTTTATTTTGTGTGTGTAATTTTTGTTGACATGGCAGACGTTGAAGAACCAAAAGATAGTCGTTTTGATGACGTTGACCTTGAGAGTATTTTAGCAAGGGTAGAAAGACGAGGACCTTTGACCTTTACGAGGAAGCGATGCTTATATCGAGGTGAGTGAATGAACCAGCTTAAATAGTATATTTGTGTGAAAATTGTGAGTCTGCACTTTAACATGTTTGAGTTCAAAACATTAGACCTATATCATGTCTATTTAAAGAACTATAATCTGAATTGGTCAAGCTTGCAATCAATGGGAGTTTAAAGTATGAAACAGATGCGGATCTACAATTTTGTAGAAAAAAAGGGGGGTTAAAACTAGGTAGTGTTTGGGGAAGAACATTTCAAAAGTCTTTGCTTAAATCGCTATGTAGCTCCATTAGAAAAGGCCCACATCCATTTCATCATCTGCTTTGTATACATTTAATGCAATTAAGGCATATGTCTGTTTTAAAACATGATAAATAATTTGTGAGGAATTTGCATTTATCAATCCAGAAACCTTCTAATTTCTTAAAACAGTGTCGGCGAAAAATAAATAAACATATCGTCTTGATAATGTAGTTTTAAGTCATTTTTTATCAAGTGTTATGCATATATACCTACTTATATAAAGATATTAACTTTACGTAAATAATTGACTCTTAGATGATCTTTGATGGAGGCCATATTGGTAAATATAACTTCAATCTATCTATCTATTTCTGTACATGTATGTTTCATGATCGAAGCATTTGCCGGCATGTATACAAGACACACACCTTTTCACTCAGAATTGGCATGTTATTTGTACTTTTGTCTGTGCTAGAATATAAGTGATAGATGTTAAGTATACGTCAATGAGACGGCAACCTACCGACACGATATACCAAAATAAACATGCAGTCTTCAATATTAGGCAGGTGTCATAACAATTACAAATAAACCACAAAGAATTATAGACTAACACAATTGATGAATAAACAATATAAATGCCAAATAATTTTCCAAATGACATAAACATAATCATAGATATAGGAAGATGTGGTGTGAGTGCCAATGAGACAACTCTCCATCCAAATAACAATTTAAAAATTAAACCATTATAGGTTAAAGTACGGCCTTATTATAATCATGTACAACATTAGCTGTTGGTATATAAGCAGTCTTTTTTGCATCATACATGTACATGTATATGGTTGAGAAAAGAGGGGGTTGAGTTTTAAAGTCTTACTGCAGCAAATCATTCCAATAGGCTTAATATCGTCTGCTTCTGTAAATAGTGACGTTAACATGACATTCAAAGACCTCCCATATATCATCAACAACAATACTAGCAATGGAATTTACAGAATAGACAATAATAGGATAAAACAGGGAACTTTGGACCAAAAGAAAATACAGAATATTAATAATGATGATGGGGTGTTAAAAGATATATAAAAAAAAATTGAACATTGGACATGATATTAGTGAAGAATAGTAAAAAATGACACAAAACAATAATGAACGGCCCTTTTCGAGATAAATATCGTAATTTTTCATAGTTGGAAAATTTTGAATTATTATGTACGAGATTGAGAAACAGAATGAAAAGCAAAGCTCGTCATGCATACTTTTTTTATATATATTTTATAACTTCATCCCATTATTTTCTTTTCTATATTAATGATACCCTGTCGGACATGTTTTCCCCGACTACAGTAATTTTTTTATAGCAGGTTTCAAAGTGGTACCAATAGCTAGATAAAATTATTTCGCGAGAATGTAGTCTTACAACATACAAATTACTATTATTTCAAGGTAATTGGTAATGATTACGTAAAATTCTATACTGTTCGCATATCTATTGGATAGGCCAACTTAAACAAATTACTTAGTAGTTGTTTTGTAAACTGCTGTGTTCAAGACAATGCTAGGCCAGTGATATTGTTTTCTCTATTTTCATTTTGAGAATGATGAGTAACTTTTATTGGCCACCAGCGCAAAACGTTGCGGGAGACATTGAATCTTTATCCGACATTATTTTATAAGTAACCCTACACAATACGGAAAAGTGGATAATAATTTAGGGGGTACCGCCTTGACTCATACTGTAATCATGCCCAGTAATGTTAGCAAAACAGTTTTCTTTAATATGTAAATTGCAGCATATGATAGCGCAACAGTGACATGAAAAAGAAAAAAAGACCACACATTTATATTATAAAATCCATATTTTAACAAAAATCAGTAGGTTTTCCTTTATTTTGGAAATTCCATGGGCCGGATAGCTTTTATTAAACCTTCTTTCAGCATAAAAGTTTAAGCTCTAAGCAGGATGAAACAGGGAATTTAATTTGGTGTGGCCTTATAAATTTCTTTCATGTCAATCAATCATTTGATTCTGATCGAATCCACGTGAAGATTCGGATTACTAAAGAACTGACATTTCTTGATCTCTTTATGAAGAATATTTTGCATATGTTTTTAATTAAATAACACACGTCATATCGATTTATTATTATCAGCAGTAAAAGCCGTCACTTCATCATGCTTCCATATTTAAGAAACGGATGTTCAAAATATATAAACACATTGAGAATTTTGTACAAATGTTAGACAATATATTTTAAATCTACGCATGCTTTCTTTATCTCCTTCAAATCACGATGTTATATCTTCATCATTACATTTTTGGTCGGACAAATAGCGAAAATTCGTAAAAATGCTATTTGTCCGGCTTGCCGGCTGAATAGATAATTTTGACTATTTGTCCGGCCACTGTCTAAAAAAACCCCGAGAAACGAGAAACACGTATGAAACACATCAACAAACGGCAACTACTGAACAACAGATTCCTGACTTAGGACAGGTGAACACAGTGGGTTTAACCGTTTTAATAGGTACCAACCTTCACCCTTATCCCAAACAATAGTGTAACACCACAACATAGAAAGACACAGTATAAAATATCAATTGAAATGACTTCATTCAACCAAAAGACATATTAACACAAGTTAACAAACGCGGAACGAATAAATTTGATCTATGATACAGTGGAAATACAAAATTAATAAAATAAGAGGTGAATAATTAAAGTAACAGTATTATACTATACGGATGATCAGAATAACGTATTTTCAGGCATGGATAATATAATTTATATGGTTTACAGTAGTGAACCGTAAAACGAATTTTTCGCACACTGGATATTTTGATATGATTTCGATTCTTTAATTATTTCGCCTCATCTGTTACGTTAAGACTCAAAGTTTAGAATGCCACGAAAATAAAACACGTCGGAGAGAAGTATATTTAACAAACATGTATAAACAGATCATTCTAAATTATCTAAGGTCAGCCTTCCATGAGAAGGATCCATTATTTGAATTAACACAATTATACAATTGTTTTAATTAACAACCATATTACACTTCAAGGGGTTGGGTTGGGTTTGGGAAGGAGGGAGGGGATAATGTCTGAAAAACATTCTGATCCCCAATTTGATTAAAATATATTCTGAATCCAGATTTCACCATACCTTGTAGTTTTAAATTTTGGTGAAAAATATGATTTGAGTGATAGCGTCGAAAAACTAAAAAACAAAAATCTGACTCAGACAAAAAAAAACCAACAACATAATTCCCCCTTTTAGAAGGTAAAATTAATGGTTCCTCCCTTACGATAATAGTGACAGATGGACGATGTAGGGGTATGATATTGACAGCGATATAGATTTTTAATCGTCTTGATAAGACTCGATACGTGATCGATGTTTATATATGTCTAGTTCAAATACCAAATGATATCATGAAGGGTTTATGGAATATAAAACAATTGAACCACCAATTATGGCAGGGCACAACAATAGCCAAACGGAATCGGGACGTTCAATTCAATTACAATTTTTTTTAAACGTTATACCAGGCAAACAGTCCTGTCCCGACTGGAACTATTCTCACCCCCCAGTTACAGACCTATTTTCCGCGTGCCACCCCTTTGACTAATTTTCGCGAAAAAAGCATATCATATTTTTTTTTGCTCTCAGGCAGATCATACAAGAACTATTAAAAACACTTGAGCCAAGTTGAGGTAAAGCAAATAACAACAAATCCTTTATATATATGCTGATAAAACGAGTAATTTGGGGCCCTTTATAGTTTGTTGTTCGGTGTGAGCCAAAGCTCCGTGTTGAAGGCCGTACATTGACCTATAATGGTTTACCTTTTTTTAAATTGTTATTTGGATGGAGAGTTGTCTCATTGGCACTGACACCACATCTTCCTATCTATGATAAGTATATTTATATATATATGCCCATTTGTCCATAATTCTGTGTTCTGGACCTCGTAAACAAACTTATTTTCGCGGATACTTTATTCCGAGTTTTACCCTTCTATATCATTTCGCGGCTATTTAATTTCGCGATTTTCTGATTTACTTGATGTAGTTTGATAAGGAAAGATCCAAGTTAAACATATTCGAGTTATTTTTCTACTCGAAAATTAGTTGGTTTACAGTATGTAGCTCAAGAGCTACAGGAAGTAAAGATCGAGCTCCCACCAATCGTCTTCTACATAAATTAAAAAAAGAAGATTTGGTATGATTGCCAATGAGACAACGCTTCACATGAGACCAAATGTCACAGAAATTAACATCTAATAGGTCAACGTACGGCCTTCAACAATCAACAAACGCATACAGCATATATAGTCAGCTTAAGTTCTTGATTAATATTGCAATGGGTTGATTACTTTCGAATACTGTCAAAATCGTAATCTGTATAGATAGCACTCTGTTTTCACCAAGTTCTTGTGAAATAGGAACGAAAGATACCAGAGGGACATATTGAAAATAAACTGACAACGCCATGGCTAAAAAAAAAGACAAACAGACAAATAATAGTACAAAAGACACAACATAGAAATCTAAAGACTATGCAACACGAACCGAACCAAAAACTGGGGTGATCTCATGTGCTCCGGAAGGGACAGCATATCCTGCTTCAAATGTGGCTAAGTAAGACGAACTATTTATGAAACGAATGAATCAATATCGTGTCAGGCTTAATAGACAATAACAAGGGCGTGTCTATGTTACTGAGTAAATCAATCACAATAAAACAAATCATCAGTTTTCTGCCTGTAATTTACTTTATGAATTATGATTCAAAAATGATATAAAACAGATCACTGCAGACTTGACTGAAGTAAATAATGTACCAACGAAGTCAAGAATGTGACAGCTGTTTTCAAATCGGTCGATATATTTGTGCTGTTGATTTTGTCATTTTTCTTGGAGTTCAGTTTTTAAGTACTTGTACAGTCTCTCATAACTCTTTTTAGAGTGGCTCTTTTATAAATTGTTAATATTATGTTGTGTTGTATATCAAATGTTTTAAAGAGGTGAGACTCTAATAAATTATTTGTTTGTTGCTTGTTTGTTTGTTTGTAATCAGCAGTTTTTATTAATTATTGCGACAATGGCAGTCGTGTGTTTTTTATTTTGCGGTTACTTCTGTTATATTTTCAATTTAGATTTTCAAGTTACTGGTTAATCATGACAAAAGGTTTTTTTTTTATTTTATGGGAAAAGAGGGAAACTGTTTTGAAATTTAAATACTATCTATATATAACAAGTCTAAAAGGGTACAGCATCACCAAAAATACAATAAAACGAACAATATGTTAGATATTTCGGATAACAGTCAATATCCTACCTCGGTAATTGCACGATGACAAATGAATCATGTCAATTCAAATTAAGTCTCTATCAAAATCTTTGATTTATACAATTTAAGCGAACGCTGGAACAATTTTAAAATTTTCAAACACGGCGCAAAGACTACAAAGATATGCCAAAAGAAAAATAATTATTTACGATGCAACCTGGCACAACTCTAAATTCTCAAAGATGGTGATATATATATATAGTTTTAAGTATGTTATGTATCTTTGTGTCCCTTAACAGCAAAGCTCTGAATTTAACTTGCACAATGCATCAAGTTGTTCTTTTCTGAATTTCCCATACCAAAATTGGACTTAGCCATTTCTGTTTTTTTTATGGAAACATCAGTAGAAAAACGTGCTCCTTTCTTCAAAAACTCTTAAAATACTAGAAAACATTAAATGTATTCTTTCTTTTTTTGCGAAATATTTAGAAATATTGTCAAGCCTTGTTAATTGGAATGCATAGAATTAATATTAATTCAAATAATTTGGATGAAAATTTTACCAAAATGTTAAATCCTATGTCTGAAAAGGAATTAAAATCTATTTGTATGTATATTGAAGAAGCTCTTGATTTGAGAGACCACCATACCGTTTCATCAGATAATAATCTTTTACAGTAGTTTGTGCATATACATATATATATATATATAAATATCTTGTATTGTGTGTTTTAAGTAAATATACGAAAATCTATAATAATACTGAAATATAAGTCTATGGTATCAATATCAGTCTATAATGTATTTGTATACATAGAATTGGCTCATGACTTGTTACATGAATCTTTATTTCATTTATATGTTGTTTTAATATTATAATTGTCTGTATTTGGATCACGCATCTATTGTGCTCTTTCCAATAAAATATTAAAATATAAAATAAAAAAATAAATAAAAAATTCAGAATTGGGAGTATTTTGCTATCATGCCTATAGCAATTTATTTGTCCCATTTGAACATGTTGAATAAAAATGGTTGGTCACCGTAAACATCTAATTTACGTTCTGATTGCGTTGTACATTTCTCGAAGGATAGCCTTGTTGATTTCCATAATGAAGACCTGTACTTTAATTGCATTTTGTCAATGTGAGATCGAAGTTCTTGATTACGAAGTCAAACAGAAAACACTCTGTTTATTCCCAGAAGAAACGGAATATATTCCGTCTTATTTACCAAAATGTATACATATTAGTTCTGACAAGCTTATCTCCCTAGTTGATAACATAAGACAACCGAAACATTGATTGGCATACAAAAAGTTCGTAACAACAACTTTATCAATACTAAATAATTGGTTTCTAATGAGAGGAAACCTGATACAGAAAATATCACCAAAACATAATCAAAGCTATTCCATACTGGCAGTCAATGATCTTCAATTTCTATGCAACACGCGCCATACCTCGCCGTACTTTTGTATATATTTATGTCAAGGTTACGTTCGGGATCAGAGGTTACTCGCTGTGGTTTCTGTTATTGACAAGCTTCACTGACCAAAACATACAAACAGATCAAATGTAGATTTGATTTTTACGTTAAGATGCAAACACGTTTTAGTTGCATTGATGGCATTGTATAATACTATTGATATTCTGTCATTCGTCTCCTGGTGTTGCATTTCCTGTTAAGATATTTAAAAGGAATATGAAAATAAAAACAACACTTTTATAAATCAGAAGTGCGTCAATAACAAATATTTTTTTTATTACTTTTGCTAAATACGCTGTGATTGTTTAACTCGATCTATAACATGTATAATGATTTTTCTTCACCACGCCTAACAACGTTCATGCAGTGACAATCATTTTCAGATCAATACTAAATTAATGGATGAATCAAATCCATTGACAATAAGGGGTCGGTATGAAATGTTTCTTTATATTGGCACGAGTGCGGTTATTGCTGGGGGTCCTTCTCTATATTCTTTGCCCGGTATTATTTTCTATTCTTTAATTATGTAATCTTTAATTATTTTTTTTGCCTAGTTTTCTGTATTTTTTGTTATTTGTGTCCTTTATTTTGCACCTACCTCATGTTAACCCCGACCAGACTCTCAAAAGTATCGTTAAACATGTTTCCTTTCATCATGAAACCCACGACACAGTTGATGGTCCAAACAGGATCCAGCCATTTCTAAAGGGGGTCCAAACCTAGGAGAAAAGGGATGTAGGTTCCAACAATATGTCCCTTTTCAAATGCATTGCTCGTCTTAAAAAGAAGGAGGTTCCAACCCCCGTACCCCCCTGAATCCGTCACTGAACAGAACAGTGACCCACCACAAATTTGTATGTCCCCTCTATGCAATCGGACGTACGTATACATGGTATGGTCCTAATATGACATTAACACGCGAGATGTCATGTTGGCCATCTATGTCTATCTCCAAGAAGAAAATGACAACTTCTAATTAACTAGCTGGCAACGCGTAAACAATGGCAGAAGCAACAAATAGATTATTATATAATACTTAAAATCGTTAAATAGGAGCCAACTTCTTCAATAAAATCTAAATAGTTTATTATTCCATGAAACAGATAATTTCCTCTACGATGTAACATGTAATTGCTTCTTCAAGGAGGAGTGAGAAATAAATTAGGTTGTCAAACAACCTGTTATTCTATTTTCACCTTCATACATTCCAAACTATGCGCTGTATGCGTTGTCATAGTAACGTATGTTTTATAAAACTAACTGACGGTAATTAGCGATATAAACAATGTTGCTTTAACAGGTTTGCCAAAATGTCAGTACCCTAGAGAATGGCTGTCTGGTTTAAGTATTAACCACAACCTTGGCTACACTATTTTTTTTCTATATCAAAGAGAGTTATGTTTTTTTTTTTTTTTCTTCTTCATCTTCTAAATTACACTATGTTTACCTTAGATAAGGTTTAATAACTTCCGTACATGCAAATTAAAAACAAGCATTCGGCGTTGTACTACTTTTAGCTCACCCGAGTCGTAATACACGGCCCATTCGGCAATCCTCGGTAGAATCCACGGAATCGGCCGAGTTGAGACGAATGATACAAGGCCCATTCGGCAATCCTCGGTAGAATCCACGGAATCGGCCGAGTGGAGACGAATGATACAAGGCCCATTCGGCATTCCTCGGTAGAATCCACGGAATCGGCCGAGTGGAGACGAATGATACAAGGTCATGTAAGTTATTGTTATCACTTGGCCTCTGTCGTCACCCTTCGTCCGAAACTCTCCTCTCATAAAAATACAATACCAATTACAAACTTAGGGTAAATGAACCTTATGATATCATATGTACAAATTGTGTGTTTCTTGTACGTCAAGAAACATGACCGCCATGGCTACAAAAAACCCATGAAGGTAATATGCATCAATCGTCTTAAAGCTATAAAAATAGAGACGATCTAATTAAAATACAGAACTCGGATTTTTTAATACTATATATTAATAACCTCGTATGAAGTATTAGAACGAAATCCGAGTTCTATATTTTAATTAGATTGAGAGTTTAATAGGGGAAATTAGACGGGGAAAATAATCAAAATGTCAATGACTACCTATACTTCCTGATTCAACAACATTGTCAGATGACTCTTTAAGGAGTGATTGTCTTTCAAATGATGATTTTTGACGTTTTTTTTGTATTTAAGCCTATTATCTAAAAAACTTGAACAGAAACGTAGAAACTGTCAACACTAGATGATCAGACATTAAACATCGAGTTTACAAAAATACTATACGAATGAAACAATTGGATCAGATGACTCATAACCTTACAGCCGATTTCAATGAGTATGTAGCTGAAGGGTATATATGTGGTTCGCTTTCTTAGTAGCTGAACCGTGAAATAGGTAAGGTATAATACCCTCCTTTCAAAGAAGCCTAGTCCTACAGACAGATTGATTGGTTATCTGTCGGACTAGTCTACTCTTAGAGGAGGTTAGTTTCCTAACCTAACAATGAATTCACGGTTCAGCTAGCAAGCAAGCTAACCAAAGATATTGCAGTTAGCTGTATACTTATTGAAATCGGCTGTAAACCGTGCTGTTTACTTTTTCAAAGATCTGCTTCTCTGAAACTACTCAATTTCAACCAAACTTGAGTTGGGTGGACCTGATCAGATGACTCATTAAAAGACGAATGTGACAAATTTTCCTGTTCATATGCCAATTATCCCGAAATTATGGAATAATTTCATTTATTCCATATTGATAAAATATTAGTAGGTTTTTCTATATGAATGGGATTTTGAATAAATATGCATATTCACCTGCGGAAAAAGGATATTCACCGCGCAAAACGTCGCGTGCTTTTACGTGTATAATTTTGGTAAAAAACGTTTGATGTACAATTGGTTTTGGTTAATATTTTCCATTACATTAATTTCTCTCGGAATATGGAATTAAACATTTACTGTCTTTTGTTTCGGTAAATATGTGGTTTTATTGACTTTTGAAAAACTGATATTCATTTCGCCACACATTTACCTCACCAAAAGACAGTAATTGTATAATATCATTATTTTGATAGGTTTGTCAATTATTGTTTAAGGAAGAAACTGTATAGCAAATTGAATAACTATACAAGAACTACAATAACGCCATTATAACTGAATAAGGAGTTATTGCTTTCAAACAACTTTTGTTTGTGTGTTTGTACAAAGAAAGATACAGGTACAAAATGCATTACAAAAATTATAAACCAGTCATAACCGAGAATGGCTGTTCATATTATTTTTTTTCTTGTGTTGTTTGTTGTTGCTTTCTGAGCGAGTTTCTGATATACTAAATTTATGTGTAGATTGTGGTGTTATTCAATTCTTGCAATGATTCCTTATATACATTTCCGTAAGATTAAAAACCCAGGGGCGGATCCAGCCATTTAAAAAGGGGGTTCCCAACCCAGGAAAAAGGGAGGGGTTCCAACTGTATGTCCCCATTCAAATGCATTGATCGGCCATAAAAACCCCGGACCACCCCCCCATCTGGAACCGCCAATGAAAACCTGTATTTAACCCTTTTCAATCAGTGACGCAGACGGTGGATAAGCGACCAAGAGAGAGTGAGTGATCAATACACTGTGATCAATAAGTAATAGTTATCCCATGAGGACGCGATGTACCGTATAGGAAAATCTCGCACCCCTACACAAAATGTGTACAAGCGAATTACATTTGTGTGTTATCAGATGAAAAAACACACTATATATACAACGTTTTGTTAATAAAGGCTTTTTTCTGAGAAGATTTCAGCCTTAATACCATAATTTCATGTTGCATGAAAATGATCACAGATAAGTTTGTCTTGTAATCTCTTCTAACCCGTGGTTTTGAATTTGTGAAAAAGCCATGAATTTAACCATGATCTCAGATTTTAGAAAAAAATCAATTATTTTATAATATCGTATACAGTTTTTTATTCTGTTCGCTGTACTTGATTAAGAGAAAAAAAATCTAAAATAAATTATCCTTACAAAACAATCATCTTTATTTCTATACCAGATAAAAAAAAAAATCTAAAAAACACAGCGACACATAATCAAAGTGTTTTGCATGGCCACTTCTTCCGTAAACTGACCTCCCTAATATATTACAATAGTATAATTATTACATCTTGCAATAGTATCAAAACATTTGACTTTTCTACACTTTACGCAAGTATTCCCCATTCCAAACCAAAAGACAAATTGAAAGAGTCGGTATTATTTTTTTTATAGAATGGCGAACGTAGATACAAGTATTTTGTCTTGGGGAGGGATAAATCCTACTATTTAAAGAATCACTCTGATTCAAACTAAAATTCTCTGAAACTGACTCTATCAAGATGCTTGATTTCTTGATTGACAACATATATGTGTTTCGTTTGGAGAACGTGTTTTTAAACAGACTGCAGGCGAAAGAAATTCATATGGGAACCAATTGCATGTCCCCCTCTTCTTGCCGACTTGTTTCTTTATCATTATGAGGCTGACTTCAAACAGGAACTTCTTAGGAAGAAAGATAAGAAATTAGCAATATCCCTTAACTTTACGTTCCGCTATATAGATGATGTTCTCTCACTAAATAATACAAAATTTGGTGACTATGATGAACGAATCTATCCCATCGAACTAGAGATAAAAGATACTTCAGATACAGTTAAGCATGCCTCATATCTTGACTTACATCTAGAAATTGACAATGAGGGTCGGTTGAAAAAAAAACTTTACGACAAAAGTGATGATTTCAGCTTCCCAATTGTGAACTTTCCATTTCTATGTAGCAATATTCCAGCAGCGACTGTATACGGACTATATATCTCCCGGGCAAATGAAACGATATTCCTGGGCTTGCATTTCCTATCATGATTTCCTTGATAGAGGATTGCTGCTCGCAAGGAAGCTATTAAACCAGGAGTTCTAAATGATAAATTTGAAATCATTCCTTCGTAAATTTTACTGACGCCATCACGAGTTGGTTGACCGCTATATTAATATGGAATAACCGTTTCACAGATGTTATCGGATTGTCCGTAACTACACAATACCCTTCCCTGTTCACACATGTTACCTAACGAATTAGACTATTAACCGGATTTGTAATAACATAAGCAACACGATGGGTGCCACGATATTGATTCATTCGTTTCAGAAATAGTCCGTTTTACATAGCCACATTTGGAGCAGGATCTGCTTACCCTTCCGGAGCACCTTAGATCACCCCAAGTTCTTGGTGGGGTTCGTGTTGCTTAGTCTTTAGTTTTCTATGTTGTGTTTTCTGTACTATAATATGTCTATTTGTCTTTTTATTTTAAGCCATGACGTTGGCAGTTTATTTTTATACGACCGCAAAAATTGAAATTTTTTTGGTCGTATATTGGTATCACTTTGGCGTCGTCGTCGTCCGAAGACTTTTGGTTTTCGCAATATAAATTTTGAAATATAAGCACAAGGTTAATGACTATAAAAGGACTGTTGGGATTGATTTTGGAAGTTTTGGTCCCAACAGTTTAGAAATTAGGGGCTAAAAGGGCCTAAATAAGCATTTTCTTTGTTTTCGCACTATAACTTTAGTTTGAGTAAATAGAAATCTATGAAATTTTGACACAAGGTTTATGACCACAAAAGGAAGGTTGGGATTGATTTTGGGAGTTTTGGTCCGAACAGTTTAGGAATTAAGGGCACAAAAAGGGCTCAAATAAGCATTATTCTTCGTTTTCGCACAATAATTTTAGTATAAGTAAATAGAAATCAATAATATTTAATCACAAGGATTATGACCATAAAAGGAAGGTTGAGATTGAATTTTGGTCCTAACGAATAAGGGGCCAAACGGGGCCAAAATTAAACTTTGTTTGATTTCATTGAACTGTTGGGGTTCTTTGATATACCGAATCTAACCGTGTATTTAGATTCTTAATTTTGGGTCCCTTTTTCAAATTGGTCTATATTAAGGTCCAAGGGTCCAAAATTAAACTTAAGTTTGATTTTAACAAAAATAGAATTCATGGGGTTCTTTGATATGCTGAATCTAAACATGTACTTAGTTTTTTTTATTTTCAAATTGGTCCAAATAGGGTCCAAAATTAAACTTTGTTTGATTTCAACAAAAATTCAATGTATGGGGTTCTTCAATATGCTGAATCTAACCATGTATTTAGATTTTTAATATTTAGGACCAGTTATCAAATTGGTTCTCATTTATGTCTAACGGGTCCAAAATTAAACTTTATTTGATTTCATCAAAAAATTGAATTCTTAGGGTTCTTTGATATGATGAATCTAACCATGTATTTAGATTTTGGATATTGGAATACCACAAATGGATGGTAAGAATTTTCTTTGGGAGTTATGGCTCAAACCGTTAAGGAATAAGGTGCAAAAAAGGGGGGAAAGGGTTGCCAGGTTAATGGACAATTACTTAAGTACAAAACATAATTTAAAAGCCGTGTAAGATTGGTAATTGAAACTCATTTTAATATCTCACCTAAACTGCTTTTAAATTATGTATATTGGAAATTTGCCAAAAACTTTATTATTAATAAATTCCATTAGAAATTTGCCAAAAACTTTAGTTTAAAGGGAAATTCCGCGATTTTTTACTTATCATCTAATCATGTTCATCTTAACATAAAAAACACATTTGCAAAGTTTTAAATTTATATTCCTTCTAATAACGGAGAAAATCAAGTATTTGTAACTTTTTTGGTTGAATTCTCGAGTGGGTCGTGACGTATTAGCCCGATTTATTGAATACTGGGAAAAAATAAAATCTGTTTAACTCTTATAGCTTATCGACAATTTACGTAATTAAAAGCGCACAGCTGACGAATGGTCGAAGTTATTAACCACAATATAAGAATGAACGAAAGTGAATATGCATATATATACCGTTTTGTATTGATTGAATTAAACTCCTATAAAATTATCTCTAGTAAATGTTTTTGAATAAATTTAATTAATTATTGTTGAGATTTTTTTCATAAAATATTTATTGAACATTTTTACTGATATTGAACTGAAAATATTTCAATTCTATTTACCTTTATTGTTTTGATAATCATTTCAATGCAACTAATGTGTGAGCAGAGTGTGTATATTATTTTGTAAAGGTCACTGTATATTTCTCGGCTTGAGGTCAATTCGTTTACCTTGTAGCTATTTAGCCGCAGGTGTGAGTTCAAGCGTACACAGGTATAAATGTTGTTATTTGGAAAGGATAAACAGAAAGGATTAGAAAGAGTATATGCTGCCATGATGTTAATACACTAAGATTTAATACACGATGAGAATAAAGATACAATAATTAAATTGTGTAAATTAATTGAAAATAAAATTCTGATTCGTAATTCCAAAAGTGTATAAAAATAAAAGGAAACAATTTTTGATTACTTTCTTAGCGGCAATTGGCGTAAAGATTCAAATATGAGGCAAAAAATAGTAGTTTTAATCTTTAATAAAAACTAAATGCAATATTACCCAATTTGATATACCATTGTACATCTGTTTGATATCATTGACTTTACCGGAATTTCTTAACTTGTATTCAAATCTGGCTGTGTTTAAATGCTAATAAAACTATTGCAATTTTAAAGTTTTTAATTGACAAAAAAATACAACATACAACATGCATAATTTTTTTTTAGTTTCTTTTTAACATTTTATTCTTACATAATTAAATTCATTTGACAATCATTTACACGAACTTTTTGTGAAAAGAATACCAATTATCTAAGCTAAGGCATTATTTCTTTTGAGAATTTTTGAGGTTTTTTTTTTAAAATTCTATGATAATATTTGTGCAATGTTGAATAATCCAAATAAGTAATACAGTAGTTGTAATAAAAGTTATATTTTAGTCATGCAAAACAGATATTGACGAATTTATAATAGTTCGTTCATACATCGTTGTTCATGGTAAAATAAAGGTAAATAGAAAAGTTCGTGTAAATGAAACAATCATTATTAGTATACATGTAAGTTTCCTGACGTATTAGAGCCATTGAGGATGAGCTTCAGAGAAATCAGACTAGTGGCGTTTCGTTCGTTTGTTTGTTGGGAAAGGAGAGGAAATGCAACCGCTTGTACAGATAAACGACAGAATTACCATACAAGCATTTATAGTCAACACAATCAGAAAGAGTTCCCATCGTTAGACGGGGAATATGAAGGCTTCCAAGAATGAACAAGTGACATGTCTAACTCTGAACAGTTAGAAAACAGACTATCGACATCGACCGCTTGTTCTTGATATTTGAAACTGTATGCATATATATACGTATACGTTTATGATATAGTGATGAGTTCTTGCGTCTGACAAAAACTAAATTCCTTCATGGTTATATCTTGCCATACGTTTATATTGGTTTGTAAGGTGATTACTCAAAATCGTTATTTGAAAATCCTGTTTGTGAGATGTAGATTCATTTCAATACAGAAATTTCGTCTATATATTTCACAAGTGTATAACACGGAGAAGCTCTGAAGGTTCATTACTCCCATTTTGTTGGGTGTGAACCATCGATGTTTACAGCAATATCAAAGAATAAGGTGATGATGGTAGAAAGAACTATGGGCGTCATGTGGCAAATATTACATGCATATCGGACAATGAGTTGTCAATCTGTATGAAAAGATTTCCAATACAACCATATTATTGAGAAGGAATGTTTACATGCTATACTCTCGTACTAGTATTACAGGGTTCTTGTGGCGTTCACCTTAGACACACATCGTTTTAACGATGTTTAAAAAAAGACAGAACCAATTTAATGTCATATTTCCCTATTTTTTAAATATAACTAAAATTCTTTTATCTGACAAGAATACCCCTATTTAGCGAACAAGTAATTTATTCTTTTTTCTGTTATTGAATACCAAGAAAGAAAATAAATCCCGGAATTAATTTGAAACTTTGATACTCAAAAGTTTCCCAGCAAAATATTCACATCCCCTGGGGATAATTAGTGTTCGTCCAGTGGCATATATAACAATTGTGATGACGAATTCCTTCCTTTGTTTGAGAACAATCTTATTGAAATATAAATCTGTGATTTTCCTAGGTCCACAGCTTCAATGAACCAAAGCAAAAGTTATACATCGACCTGTATTTAAATCAAATTGGTTCTCTTCTTCTTTTGGTATATAACTGTAGTCTATCGACATTCGATGATTACATACTGTTGGCATACGTGGACTAGTCTATTTACAACACTTTAACCCCTATTTATTCAAAATATATGTTTTTTTCTTATGTTCAATGTATATATACGTATGTGTATATACACGTATATATTTTAAATTGCGCTATTGTTCCGTAACTTTCTATCCAGTCGTATAAACGAATCGTCGGCAAGTGCGTACATTTTTTTAAATCAATATTTCTGGTCTGTTCCAATCTGTCCTTCCCTATTGACAATGACTATATATTACATTTTCCCAAATTCACCCTTGGAAAAAATATTTAAATAGATTTTAATTTCATCAAATCTTATTTTTTGGGTATTATTTATATTTTTATGAATTATATTCTTTACACCAGAAATGTTATTTATAAACAAGCGTATGAGTTAAGTAATGACAAGTAAGACAGAGCTGTATATTATACATCTGATAGTTCAAAATGGAAAGTTATAAGTTATAAGTTATCAGCCGTGTACACTGATCAATATCTGCAGAAGTGAAACGATGCATGAACTTGCAAGCCCGACAGGAAATCGCTTGAATACCTGGACGTGTCACCTCACACCCCTCACAATACCTTTGGAGGTAATACCTTTAGCCATGCTGGTGATCAGATGAGGGAAGATCAAAATATATTTGAAAAAAGTTTATTACTTTAAAGAATTATGAACAAATTAGATTTTCGAAAACAATTTTCACGGAACACTTAATTATGATTTCAACTTTGACTTTTCACCTAATTCCAATATCAACAGTTTAAAAACAACAGACCATGGTATTTTTAAAAAAGTAAGAATATTTTCCGTATCAAGTTAGTTAGTCGGATTAAACAACCGTACGATTGACAAGATATCGACACGCAATTACGACTACATCGGTTACTGTAGTTTTGTTTCTTTGTGGTTTTTAGACATATCGTTTTTATTCATCGGGAAAGAAGACAAGATGGCGGATCTCGGAGAATTGATACTCTAAATTTAAAATCGATGGTGATCGCTTATCTAGCGGAATAAAACTTTAATATCTATGAATTTGAGCATTTTTATACAGAAAGAACATAATATCAATTTTTGATTTTTTTGCGAAGTTTCCCTTTAAACTTCATTGGAAATTTGCCAATATAAAATGTTGAATTGGAGTTATCTTTCTTTGTCCAGAATAGTAGTTAAATCAACTAAAATCATTACTATGACATTTTATATTTTATGATGTATTTAAATGAGAACTTATTGTTGAAAACTCCATAAAAAATTTGAATTGAGATCATTTTTGGAATAAGGGAAAGGGGGAGGTGAAAAAAAATTGGTAGGGTTCAATTTTCTTATTTCACATTTCAGAAATGAAAAAGAAAATTTCTTCAAATATCAAAGGATTAATATTCAGCATCATACTGAATTGCTCAAAAGCAAAAAAAAAACATTTTGGGTTTATTAGACCACATTCACTCTGTGTCAGAATCCGATGTTGTGTCAACTACTTAATCACAATCCAAATTCAGAGCTGTATCCAGTTTGAATGGTGTGTCCATACTAGCCCCAACCGTTCAAGGTTCGACCACTGCGGTCGTTTAAAGCTGCGCCCTGTGGAGCATCTGGTTAATCTATGAGTTTGACTGTCCCTCTGGATTTTCGTCCCTCTTTTACAAAGTTCAAAGGTTATTAACAAATATGTATATATTATAGTTACAACAGTGTATAACACCTGTTTGTCTCAAGTTTTCATTAAACTGTAGTCCAATTCATAAAGTTTTATAACGATAAATTAACTGTGGTCAATCCTAACTCATTTCCTGTTGTTTTTCATTACAGCTCCTGAATTTGTCAAAAAATTACCAAAAGAGGAAACAGTCGAGGAAGGATCAACAGTAAAGTTTGAATGTAAAGCAGTTGGCTTTCCTAAACCTACGTTAAACTGGACTAAAGATTTAGAAATATTACCAGATAATCCAAGAATTACATTCCAATATGGAGAATTAGGTGAGGCATCTATAGAGATACAGAAGATTAAAAAATCCGAAGAAGGTAGTTACCGATGTAAAGCGGAAAATGCCGAAGGTTCAGCCTCGTCTTCAATATATATCTCGATCAAAGGTATCCCTCGTTGTACATGTAGATGTGTTGTTTGTTGGTGTGTAGATGTGTTGTTTGCTGGTGTGGTTTTTTTTATTTGCGAGTTGTGTTTTATTATTTAATAATTGGCTTTTTTATTTTATTAATCGAAACATTTTTCTTTTCATCCACTGTACCACTTGTCTCTTATCTTTTCTGCCTTTTTTGCAAATAAATAAACGCTTCTGCGCATAACAAATATTGCACTTGCTAGATTCAGAATTTTTGCAATAGATATCAATGTTTATGTTGTACTTTAAGGTGAACGAACTCGTACTTATTGTTTTCATTTACAGCCGATTCCAATGAGTGTGTAACCAAAGGTAATATCTTTGGTTAGCTTGCTTGTGAGCTGAACCGTGAAGTCATTATAAGGTCAGGTATAGTACCCTCCTTTCGAAGTAGCCTAGTCCAACAGACAGATAGATTGGTTATCTGCTGGAATAGTCTACTCTTAAAAGGGTATATAACCTGACCTAACAATGACTTGACGGTTCAGCTAACAAGCAAGCTAACCTAAGATATTACCTTTTGCTTCACACTCAATGAAATCGGCTATGAGATAATATACTAGTAACGAATTTAAATGTTATTTTAGATGTTCTTTATCAGTCTCTATAATACATCATAGTTTGTATTCACGAAGAAAGATAGCAAACAAAACAAACACACAAATATTTTATTTTCCAATCACGGCGCCCCAAAATAAGCAGAATATGTCAAAATGTCAATACCTTTATCCCGCAAATAATTGTTACTTGATAATATATATTTCGGTATTCCTTGCTCAGTGATATATAACTATCATGACTTTTGCAACTGAAAAAAGTTAATTTGTTCTATTCGGAATTTCGCATTTCAGTCTTGCTTGACAATCGGCGTAAACAATGTTGTAATCTTAGAACGAACCGGGAGGTGATAATGTCAGAAAAAAAAGATTTTTATAAGTCCATGTTTGTCAACAAATATTTTAAAGGGTATATACATATTCGACTATTCAAAATATATGCAAATGGTTGTGTACTGGCTGCCATACCTGCTTATACCTACCGCAAGATGATCGCAGTGACCCCGGAAGAATTTGACACAAATAAGGACAAAGGTATTTGTAAATTTGTCTCGTTTAGTAAGTCGTCACTTTTTCAAGTCTATAAAAGCGAAACTGGTTAGCAATGTTTGTGTAGTACTAACTTACAACTAGGGTGAATGAAATATGTGTCGGGGACCCCGTTTCTGAGACCTGATGAGAAAAGCAAAATGAGGTCGTGAAATTTGATGTATGCCTTTTGTGTTTCTATGTTATATTTGTTTGTTTTATAGTGATTTTAAAAGATGATAACACAATGGTGACTGCTGAACCCCCATTTTGACAAGTTTACCTATTGTGTCTGTTTGTTTTGTTCACGCATCGTTGTCAATAAAATTGAATTTGACTATCATGCAAGTGAGAGGTTTTGCTGGCTATAAAATCAGGTTCAATCCACCATTGTCTACATAAGAAAATGCCTGTATACCAATTCAGGAGTATGGCGGTTGTTGTCCGTTCGTTTGGCGTGTTCGATTTTTCCATTTGGTTAGTGACTTTCCCTTTTGAATTTGTTAAACTATTAAATAAGAAGACTTGGTATGATTGTCAATGAGACAACTCTCCACCAAAGATCAAATAACTTATCAGTTAAAGTTAACAAGTATAGGTCATTGTAGTCGCTTATAATTTGATTTCTTTTGATTTTCCATCAATCAGTATTCATATTCGAAAAAAAAAAAAAATCTGTTTTCCTCTCTCTACATTTTCATTGCGGTTGTCTGTACAAAATCTCTATTTTCTCTCTCTACATTTTGATTGCGGTTTTCTGTGATTGGTTTTTAAGTAAACAATAAAGTGTTCAAGACTGTAAGCTGATAAACATAAGATCGATTGATTGATGTTCTGATTTAGACAGATAAGTAAAATCACATGCTGGTAAGATAGAATTACATATGTTAATAAGTGTGAATTGTTCTATACTGGCTCTATAACAAGGATGTTAGATCGGTATGGTATTGAAATAGCCTATTGCTAATGTGACTTCATCGATTTTAGTAAGACGCGTGCATCAGCCATGTGTCAGAGAGAAAGACCTTGGAATTTTATATAAGGTTTTTTTCAAGAGTATATTCAAGGTGGTTAAATCATTTTCCTACATATA